>NW_008709715.1:3261126-3385926 GCF_000327385.1 Lottia gigantea | reverse complement strand
GTCTGAAAACTTTTACCAAAATGTACAACCCGACAAAATGGCGCCAAATTATGCATAGATCCCTCAAGTCAGTTTTCCCACCAACTTTGTTCATGTGACACTATATAAAATGTTTGTACCTACTATTAATAACATTTGCAAACTGTGCAACCTGCTAATAAGAAATTATTTTGTAGGTCCACCCATGACTGCTATACATAAGTGTGTCATTGCATCATGCTCTTAAGTTCCATCCACTTTCTTATGCCTTTACTAATTTATTATTTTTAATTTATAATTTCTTTTTCTGTTTTTGTACATCCTTGCTTTTTCAGCCTTTTATGGTTATGATTGCACTAGAGTACAAGAATACAAGGAATGAGAATTTTGTCATTAATATTCTTGTCAATAAACCTTAACCGTTTACACTCAATGTTAGGACCCACCACGTGGGTGAGGCATTCCAAGTTCGTAAACGAGGGTAAATTGGACTCTGGATTTCTCGAACTAAAAGATCCAGTGCCCTACTATTACTACACTACTACAGTACGTTAGCACAACAAATATTTTCTCATTTTAAATTTATCTTTTCAGGTATGTCACCTTTTCCCTTTCTTTAGAGTTTCTGCCATCATTTACCAGCTAAAAGTTACGGAGGATTATGAGACTTGACCTGACTTTCGAACAAGCAACAATTAACTGTGCACATCAAAAACAATTAGGCCTTATAATAATGATTAGAGTTGCATCATAAACTGTATTGTGCTGGATGATGGAGTCTTATAACCTTGCGGAACACTAAAAAAAGTGAAGTGGACCACAGGTCCTTGAAGTTCTGTCAATATTGATAAAATATGGGCAATGTGGAGAAAAGAGTGTCAACATAAATAAAAAAAGACATTAGTTAAATCAGAACGTTATGAAGATGTCATTAGTTATGAGAATGTCATTAAAAGATGTGTTAAAGATGTCATTTGTGATGAGTATGTATTTCAAGTTCATCATTTGTTTTTATGCAAGAGATTGTTTTTATACGCCCACATTTTCAGTTGTATGTATAATTAAAGGTGTAGTTAACATCATTTTCTCTGATTATTTTAAATGCACAAATAATACCAATAAACACATAAAGTTGAAATGTTTAGTTATTTTACAGTAAAATGAAAATGATTTCTGGCAACAGATTTATTACCTGAATATCCTTTTTAAAATTCTGTTTTTTTACAGAACTGGAAGGAAAAATTCCGGCAGCAGATTTACCAGAATATTCTTCCTATTTTTCTGTTAAATTACAGGAAATATTAGAAAAATTCCGGCAGCAGATTTACCAGAATATCCTTCCTATTTTCTGTTAATTACAGGAAATATTATTAGTCATTCTGTAATTTAACAGATTTTGTAGTAAAATATTTCTGTTATTTAAAGCAAATATTTTACAAGAAATTCTGTTATATAACGGAAGACAAAATTTAAATTCTGGTAAATCAGCTGCCAGAATTTTTTCTGCTAATCGAAGGAAATTTTTTTTACAGTGTAGAAGCCTTCCACACCTAGTCTGAAAAATGATCTACAGAAACAGGGCAATAGGTCATAACTCAAGACGAATAGACGAATTTGTCATATTTAATATGAAACTTGTTAAGTTTCTAAGCCATAAGTGACGCGGTTTATTGGTCAACATGATGCATTGTAAGGAATAATACTTTTCTGGTTTCTGTCTCTAAACTTAATTATTTCAACATTTATGTCTCCGATATTGGTTCATTGTTGGCTTTGTTTCAAGAAATTATAAACCATCACATTTAAAGACATACAATTCTATTATAAGGATTAAACAAGACGAAAGCTTTCCAATTATTTTATAAAGTGTCCGTTAACTCGTTAAAAGCGCATTTCAAACTTCACCATGGACACGGTCATGTTCTATATGAAACATATATGCTAGTAAGGATCTAATTCAAAGAAAAACTTGCCAACCTATTTAACCAAATGTAACAAACATCACGAGAAAAAAATAAAAAAAATAATATAGCGAACAAAACAAACCTGGATCTTGGTGATGATTTACCCATAGATTCATTCAACGGATAGGTATGTTCGATGCCAGTATTATTTTTGACTATCTGTTAGTTGCTTTTATTTTTTTGATAAATGCTTATGTTAATGGTCATGTAATTGTACGAAACCTCTTTCCACAACCGGCTTGGTAGAAAGAAAATGACATCATCAGAAGGTTTGTTCCAGAAGTCTCGTCTGGATGGGTCTGGATGTTTAGGCCGATTGACTTAACATATAAAAATTGGCGAACTACTTTTCTCTCTGCTAACTAACAGAAATAAGTTGATTTATCTTCAAGAATACGTTAGTTTAATGATTTTTGTCTACACCACTAGTTTCTCTAAGACTAATAAAATATAATTTGAAAGAACAACAAAGTCCCTGAGGAGAAACTTAAGGAATCGAATATCGGATTTAGAGATCATGAGCTTTCTACTTGTAATAGAAACCGTCGACCGTCTTTCTTCAGACAGTCAATAGTCTATCGGGGCTTATTGTTTTTAAAATGATGCCAGAGTTTGAATCTAAAAGGATCTACATAAAGACATGTTAACTCGCCAGTTTCAGACATTATAATTATTGGGAATAAATACTAATCCAAATGTTAGTGGTACTGAAAGCTCTAAATCCTATAATTTATCACATGACCTTCGTCTATAGTCCCCATAATTTTCCATGAGGATTGGAATTATTTGTAAGGCAATGTTTGGATGTGTTTTAAGATGTCCATGTATTCCAAAATGAAGTACAGACGATGTGATAGTTGAGATGAAGGTTGTACTTAATTTTCCCTTAGATAGATAGGCTGTAAAGAACAGATAAAACCACAGCTTTCTGTGAAACTTGATCATTCGCTGAAAATATGTCTTCAAGGCTTGAGATAAGTTCACTATTAGTATTTACGGATTTGCTTTAAGGAATTATTAGAAATCGACAGTATTTATATGGTAAAAAGAAAAACTCTCAAAAGGAAAATGTCGGCAAAATGACACTATGTGATTGATGTAGAAAGGAATGTTTTTAAGAACCTATTTCACGCTAAATGACCAAGTAAACTTAAGTTCGTTGTTGCCAATTATCTATAGATTTATAAGCAATTGGTCGACACTGCTATATAAATTAGTTTCATAGCGTTCAATCTGGAACAATTTTTAAAGGCTATATACATAATGTTACTTATACTGAAGTTGACCGAAATTTGTACAGCAAGCTATTAGCTAACATTAAGATTTATAGATCATTATCATACTGCTGGGTGCACATTGAGAACTTTAATTTGGAATCACATCTGTGAGTTAAAGGAATACTACGTCTTAGAATGAACATTAAATTAAGAATCTTAAACTTGGAACAATAAGAGCATAATATTAGTAGATATACCTGGTGTCATAAATAATCCGATAAGTCCAAAAAAAACTTAGTAATTATACATAAATATTCAATTAACTATTAAAAAATCACTTAAGTTTCGGCATTTTTTTAATAACTACTTATTTTTTTGAATTTTCCAATTTTCCAATTTTCCTGAATTTACAGGGATTCTGTTGTAACTTTATGACATCGGGTAAGTTCACTGATGAATTGACCATTCTTGAGAAGTTAAATTTTATGTTCATTCTAAGACTTAGTGTCACTTTAAGAAAAGCAAATTAAATTATGACTCTAATATCGATAATAGTTTGATTACGACTCTGATGAGATAGTTGGCCATGTTGCTTTTTGGGATTACGGAATTCCACACCCTTCAACCTTTGTGAGAGACACCTTAGTTAACCGTTTAGGTTAATTCGTGTTCAGAAATACTATTTGGAAAGGTAAAAGCTATTTGATAAATTTCACTATATGGCTAGTTTTGCAATTCGGCATCCCTTCCAGGATTCCTCATAGCTCGAAAGTCCAAATTCACAAACTTTACTGAATTTGAGCTCTTCAAACAGGTATTGCGGCATGTTGCATTGTCGCCTCCCGGAACACCTGGTGCTACTCTGCGACTGGGTTTGTCAACTTTGTATCCCTTTCAGAGAGTTTTTGTATTTAATATGGTTTATTTGGTATATTTGTTGAACACCCGACTTACGTATTGTACAAAGATACATAATTGAAGGTAGTTTTTCATGTCGTGTCGCAAATGTATAATATGTTATTAGTTCAAGAATATTACACAAAAAATATGAAACCTTAAGGTACAATCGATAAATAACTTTTCCGGCTTTATTTAATATTAGTTTATCAGACTCGAGGTTTTTTTGTCATTTTACTTAACAATATATTTTTTCTTCAAAGTTCTTTTCGAGGCAATGGCTGAAGTGCATTTAAATCTAAACTAATATATTCAGATCAAATTCATGCGTTCGTCGACAACTTCGAGGGCTTTAGAATGATCCCCCATCAGTAATTAAATCAAATGATTATAGAATGAAAATCGTTACGACATAGATACTTTCTCCTATTTAACCCCAGTTATGCAGGCTTTGGGGTATTGCCTGACGATACACACAGATTCTTATGGAAATGATTTATTTCGGGATCACCTTGGTAATGACATCAACACTATTACCTATATAGTTAAAAATCCAGCTTAATATTTACTGAAAATTGAGCGTAATCACGAGGCAGACGGTCTGTCTCGGGAGTCCGGTAATAATTTGCGTCGAAACTGACAGAAAGCAACATGTAAATGGACACATTAATCTTCCCTAGCTTCCATTCTGTCTGATTTCTGACAGTAATATCACAATTAGAAGTTAGAAACAATTCACTTACCCAACAGATTTTGTTACAAGAACCGTATTCTCGGCTGGAAAACTGCAACATTTTTCTGTATCAATTACCTCATAACTTCCGTCTTTCCTGACTTTCTTCCGGAGAACACACCAGATTGTTACCACTAACATTAAAATACCACTGGCACCCGCGATACAGCCAATTATAGCTACCATCAATGAATCTGCAACATAAAAAAGGGACATATAATACGATATACATGCGAGGCTTTTTTTCATCCCAGAGTTAAACTTCCCTTAGAGTCTTAGATCCTGCAGTTTCATATACTCAGAAAAAGCAGATTATGTAAGGTACACTCTTTTAGCTATCAAAAGCTTATTCGGATGTTAAAAACATGTCTACTTAAAACAAAAGGGTCATTATGCGAAGACTACTTTAGTGGCTCAAATTATTTTAAATCATTCATAGTTGTAATTAATTTAATCGTCTCTTATTCTCGCAAATGATATCTTATATGTCTGTAATTGTTATTCTTCAGTCGCCAAATGGTCTTATATTTTATCTTATATATAGTCCATCTAGTTTAATATCAAATGACGATACACTTTATCATTACCATTTTAATACAACAACCGGCATCACGCTAACAGATACGTTGTAGGTTTGCCATCGCCTATGAAAAAAAAAAACGTTAAAAAACAAATCCATGAGTTAATATTTGAAATGACTCTGCAGGTCTAACTTTAGACCTTTAGTAAAATATGTACTTATTTTCAGTTTGATTTTACCTAGGTCGACCATTGGAGAAACTGGTTAATCGTTGGATTCAATTCACTTGAGCGCACTTTCCCGAAATCAAACAGCCTAAAACCATAAAACGAGTTTCATTTAAAATTGATAGTTTTTAAGTCAATTACTGAGAATTTACAACATGGGAAACATCTACCAACTTCAATCATCAGAAAACACGTCAGATACTAACTACACTGTATATAGTTTGTTATACTCAAAACTTGAACAATTGATCATTATTTAACTCACTGAGTTAGGATAGAAAAAATTATGGCGATCTTTGTTTGGTTAGGTTGGGTATTGCTTAAGTATTATTATTTTTACATGTACAAGCAACAACTGATCAATCTACCTATCTATCTATCGAAAGATACGACTACAGACGAGGCACGGTATCCGTTGTGGGATTATCCATACAGCAGAAACTGGAAGAATATCAGAATTTTATATCTTCTGTGATAAATGCGATACGATTACATGAAAACGAGTTACTGTATGCGTTGTGGTATTATCGTTATCGCATAGTGTCTGGAGCCTTACCTGAAATATTTGCTGCCATTGTATCGATAATCTGGTATCGTACCACATTTTTCGCATTTAATACAGAATAGATCATTGGCAACAGGTCTGACACAGGTGACAGAAAAGGTATCTTTGGGCACCTACGTTATTCTTGAATATGCATTGATCATGGTATGTCATCTGATCGGATTGTCTACATCCTTGTGATAATGTTACAAAGCTATTTGTTTGAGGCTTTCCCATGTCAATGTACCTAAAGGTTAATCTTAGCTTAGCATTTAGACATACATGTCCATAATAAACAATCTGTTCTTTAGTAACTTTTTATTACATCGTTATCAGAGAGGAAATGACATCTAGATTATTATTTCTAAGATAGAATAAAAAATAATGATGTTTATCATTCTTCCTCTCTCCATTCTCAGCCTGAAGGCAAATTATCATACAATGATATAAATAGATGACTCGTTACAATGTTGCTTTGTCTTCGATTCTGTATACCTTAGAAGAGCAGAGTATTTGATCGACTTAATCATTCTTTGATTCCAAACTACCAATTTCCATGTGCGCTTACGAAAACTAATGACTAATAAATTTACCAGCTAAATCGGATCGTAAATTGATACTTAAACCTTTATCAATTATATACATATGTCCAGCTAATGACCCCTCTAGAGTGAAAAATATGATTTAATGTTTGTTATTTGCGAACTGGAATGATGAAAAAGAAGTTAATGTTTCTTAATACAGCAGTTCCCAATATCCCAATAAACACTTTGTCCTCAGTCTGACCTTCATTTCAAGTATAAAGCTGTCGACAAGGAAAAATGAAATAAATATTTTTTTTAAAATGCGGATTTGTTGTTAAATTAATTTTCATAGCTACTACAAACAACATGGTAAAAACATTTAGAATATACCTTGTGTCCCTTCCATTATTCGTTAAGACAACCAATATATAAAGGTCAATCAATCCATATACAATTTCAGTCAAGGATGATCTCCATTGTCAACATTGGTGGTGGTCTTAAATACTAAAAATGATTAAATAATTCCAAGATCAACAGGTATTACAAACGTTAAAAGTTGGTTACTTCAAATAGTAAGTTTGAAGAGTGGGAGAATTATTAAATTGTTGTCATGTGAAGTGACTCAGACTGGTGGAAGGGATAATGTTCGAAAATACTGTTAATGGTACTAAAATTGTATTTGTGAGATGTAAATTAGGTATTTGATCACCATTTGACTTTAATATTGCCTAAGCAGGATGATTATCAGATTATTCAATTTAAAATTTTATATTGAAACATCCATCGTTCTAGATGACAGGATTCAATAAAGAATCTGCTCTATCATAATATTTAGCTCGTTTCTCTGTAGAATATAATATAAAGACGGACAATTTTGGCCGTGCAATGCAGTTTAATCCGCGCTATAAGGATAGACGGATCATCAGTGAGAGGTATTAATCTTTTAAGTCTCCCTTTTTGATATTCCGGGGATAGTTCAAAATCACTTATCATTATTAAATAAGGCTGGCTACAATCACCGTTAAGGGTAACAATTGATATGAGTTTTACAGTATTCAATTCAGCCTCAAGTTTAGAGACACTGTCATTTAACTGATTACCTTTGAGTACCATAGACTGTCTATTGCTTACGGTCCAATTCAAGTGGTCATCAAATAAAGGACAATAGTACCTAATATAAATCCTGGTTATTGGCTGAAGTCTGGACACTTGTTAAGTCACGACCTTTAATAACATTGTTCAGAATAGGACTAATATCAAATAGGAACTTTAAAATGGTCAATTTAGTATTAGTAGATGGCAACAAACATTAACCGAAGGCCATTTTTATTCGAGTTCGTTTGAGTACATGTTTACATTAAATATCAAGAAGGAAAGGAACAATTCTTTTCTCCATTTCATAGCATGTCCAGTGTAGATACGGTTTTGTCAAATTTGCATTATTTTCAGACTTTTATCATAAGATTTACAGCTATAAAATGCTCACATCCATTTGTTTTGCAGCACAATGCACTTATTCTTTGAGCAAGACAGTTTCGGACATTATCATATATGGTTATATTAATTATGTGCATTATAAACTGAGTCATGTAGGTATGTATTGAACCAGTATCCATAGAGGACAACCACCAGATGACCATCCGCTTTTGAGTTACCGACCATTAATGTACACCAGAACAATGAATTTAGTAGACAAACAGTGGAATTATAATTACAGTCAAGCGACTAAGATCATAGTTTGTGAGATATCAATAGGCTGCTACGTGATTTGATGGTTATATTTGACTTGTTAACATAGATTCTTCGTGACCTATCACATTATCATATAGAGTGCTGATTACTCACTCCAAGACTTTCATTCAGGTTCCAGGTCGATTGAAACTGCTATACTATGTGTAGTATGGTCAGCAGAAAAAGGACTTACAACTAACTTTGCCAACTTTCCCTGTTAATGGTAGAAAGGCAAACTTTCACATTTGCAAATATACCTAATAACGACATAAGCTTTAAGAATTTCCGTCTAAGGTTGTTTTACTAAGACGTTGAATGGCACCAGGTGTTCGGAAGGTTAGCAATGTATCACAAGCAAAAAACAGCACAGGGGAGCACAAAGCGTTCATTGACCTTAATAGATAGAACCATAAAACTAAGAGTATGTGACGATCGCTGCTATGTGTCCGCATAATAATACTGATCATAAAAATCGACAAATATATTAGTGGAATTGGAAATTTTGGATGAACATCCACCGAGTTAATTTCTTCTTATGACGAATCACAGCACATTATTCTTGGCACATTGAAGAGGATCCATAAGAGAACAGTAGTTAATTGTAAGTTAAACCTTTTTTGATTTTTCAATTGTTTGAATTTCGTACTAAAACAGTACTAAGATCGCAAAATATTACCGAGTTATCTCCCATTATTCCGACAACCTGGTCTTTGCTACATCTGTTACTTTTGTTTTTATAGTATATTGTCTATGTACATTTCGACATTATACAACCCATCTATCAATGGGATGATTCAGATGTCTTTCAAATAAACTATTGTTCAAATTGACAAAATAATAAAGTGACACCAGGAGATGACAAGGACCGCGATGACTGAGTTGGACAATATTGCTCGCTAAATAATACGGTCAAAATATACTCTTTTTACCCAATTTTCCCATGTCAATGTTGCAGGTACCTTATTCTGGAAACTTAACTTAAGAATAATTTAGTGTTGCAATTATATGATCGGTCAATCACTGTTATCATCTTCTTAAAATCTCGATTTTATCTTATTCAAGTTTTCCAGAATAAGGACCCTTGCTAGAAGCACTGACATGGAAAAGTCTAGTCGTTAGAGTGCTCAGGTTGTCAATGATCCCTCCACGGGAAATTGCAAAAAGATTGTGCAGGCTGATGCCGATGTTTTCGCATTTTTCTATAATTGAACACTGAATGGAGTTTGCCGTCTGAATCGTTCGAATCGAGCAGAAAAGAAGGCAGTAAAACATTATTTCAATTGTCGAGATCATGATATATGGGAGACAACTCCTTAACTGTACTAATATAGACCGTAGAGAATGCTGTAGTGCCCTGGATAAATGATGATCAAGTTTAAGTCGAGTAAATTGTGCCCATCGGGATAGTTACGATTCAAATCATAAACATGAGCATTTCAGTTTAAGCATCGCGAGTACTATCAGCATTGATGGATACAGTTCAATAGTTTACCCGATCCATAGCAAGTCGACGTCTTTTATGCTAGTTGGAGAGGTGGAAACACGTCTTCTTAGAGTTCTTAAATAAGGCTTTTGTGCTCAGATTGAGATTTCTTGACAGTGCTGAATCGCAAATCATGGTCACTACACAAAATATACTTTTGTACACTGCATGCCGTCCTTATAACTCATGGATAAAAGAAGTTTAAAACTAGGACGTGACACAATATTTCATTTCCAGTTTCAGTTTTAAGGCAGCGAAAAAAGGAGAAACTGAGAAAATTAAGAAGCAAAAAACTCAGAATTTAGCTATAAATTACTAAATATGAATAGACAATTGACAACTATTGTTTTCAAGACTGAAGTGTGTAGGTGAAAACAAACTTAAATGGCTGGTGCAGCTTGGAATTTCCCTTAAAGGGATACAGTTCCCTGAAATTAATCAGTTGTCTATAACATCAAATAGAGAAGGCTAATATTAGCCATTATTGACTTGACCTTCCTAACATAATTTCCTTCAGTTTATATTATGTCGTTGACGGTCTTCAGATTAGTTCAGAAACGTTGGACTTAGGATTCTATCTTATTTCTACATAGGCTAATATCTCTAATGTCCTTGAGAGATCTGTCAATGTTCCAAAGTAAACAGCTCCACACGTAAACTATTATCATAAGAACATCTTTCAAAATCCGCACTAATGGTTTCTCAGCCTTTCAACCATTATTTCTGATGGATCAAACCGATTTCCTACCATAGTCGACAGTTAAAATACGTCGGGTTGCGTTGGTACCCTGTCTTGCAACTTCGTTATCAACTTACCTTCCCTTACAAAAAAGCAAGTGGATTTATTCCGGTGAAAGTCCCAGGTAGGGAGATTACCATAGAAAATATCAGTTCGGGTACATTTCTCGCTACACCACTGAAGACCCGGAAGTCATGAAACTATTAATGCGAGGATTTTCTTACGTCTGGCTCATTCATAATTTATCACAACCCAGTCTACTTTAGGTTTTTTCCTTGATTAAAAATCATGCTAATACTAAACAGGTGTTAGGCTGTTTTTAACCTGCTTTCTGAACAAATATGGTGGTCGTGTTCAAGCTAACTTTGAGACATTGTTTATTGTTATATTCGACGAAATGTTCCACAAATAGGATTCTTTGTGAAATTCAGATACTCATATCATGGAGAGTCTCGTACATTGAAACCAAAGAGTATCAAATAGAGTAATATCTTTACCAATAGGCTCGGGGCATCCAGAAAACAACCCAGATGATCTATTGTCACAAAGTCTCCTCTCCGTCTTTTTCAATAGCAGTTTCTGTACTATCATTTTAAGTCACATGTATACAGTGAAGGTTTTCTCAATGATATATCATGAACGATCTTGAATTTTACATACAGGTTTCCCGATTGTCCTGTGCGAAAAATAAAGTCAGTAGCTTGATTTTATATAACAACCCTGTAAATTCATGTGAACTACGTAAGTGACGTTGAATTTGTTCTTGCTCTTCCGGAACAGTTTAAAAAATATCCCTGATAAAATTCGACCGCTGCCACTTTTGTTGGAAACATCCGACATGAGATCTCAAAGTGCCATTGTTATTTAATTGCATTTCTCTGAGCTTGCACTGACAATATCTTTAAGTATATATCACTTTAACGAGATTTTTCTTTTAAGAAAAGTCGTAAAACGACATCAAAAGTTAATTTAATTTGGAAATTCGCCGAACAAGTGTAAAATTCTTTATGCAGTTAATTTTCTGGTGTAGAGTTTTTTAAGAATCCATTTTGTAACCTATTCAATGATTGACTTGAAAAGAAAAGTAATTAAGATTGCCTTTAAGATAAATGTTAAGCCATTTTAAGAAATAAAAAATCTATTTTAAGTAATGATTTATCAATAAATGTTACTAGTATATGTGATTTACAAATCAATTTGTCACTTTTTCAGTGAAAAGTAAAATAAATCAAAATTTTCAAAGAAAATATCAAAATCTTTAAGCTCATTTAAAAACAAATAATTAATTTAGCATGTCAACTTGGCTACCAGGCTAACATGGACACCGGCTTGTAATTAGTAGTACCCACAAATAATAACAAAATACCATAAACACACTACAAGCGATAGAACTTGAGTAACACTACACTGCCACTATGACAAGGCTGCTCTTGAAAGGTTATTGTTTGTACATCCTCAAAAATTCACATCCAATTGTTGATTTTTCGGAATATATATCGAGGTCAACAACAAATTCAGTCCAAATTACACAAAAATAAATTCCAATTTAATGAATTCGCTATACAATTTCTCATATTGAGATTCTTGGGTTCTCTTAGATCGAAGATTCAGATTCACTACTCTTATAATTTGATATACAAATAAACTGTAAAATTTACCTTTTACCTTAACAATACCCTGTCCATCAATAACATCGGCCATTGTATTTATTGTAGACATTAATTTTTAGTCAATTATACACAAATATTTGGATGGTTTTTGACGTGTTATAACTAAGTCATATTCCTAGTCTATATGTCATTATCATCAATGAAGTGGCTATTTTATCGCCAGCTCTCCAAACTGTTTCCGCTTTCATCCATTTAAAGCTGATATAACTTCCGATTGAACAAATGGTATTTTTCAAGTGTCTTTTATCTATTCAGTTACATTTGATTCATCTTCTATTCATCGAAACATACAATCACAAATGTCTTTTAAGACAATGATATAATCAGCCCTGGACCAGGCATATAATTATTGGTCATAAAATAGGTTCGAGTGTTGAGATTATAATTATATGGGCAACTTAATAATCGACTTAAACAAAAATGTTAAAATTCTTTCTGCACCTTATCGGGGAGTAGATCAAAACATCTGCCTTTATTCCAGTCTCATAGCTATTTTGAAAGTAGTCGGCTGGTACAATATATAAACTATAAAATATATAGCAGAGGCAGATGTTTCGGACTAATCGGGGAGATACAAACAGAAACATCCATATCATAAAAAGATAACAACTAAGTTGTTTTCGAGAATCTTGTCAAAAAAAAATGTTACAACAGAAAATAATTAGATTGCTGCAACGAATGCCTCATAAGATGCACAAAGAAGTTTCTAAGAAGTGATCTATTATTTATTGGCCAATTTAAAGCCAAACATGAGTTTTTTTGTAGAAATATTGTCAGAGATGAAGTGAAACACTAATAGATCATCAATCATATGATTATGTAGAAATCTTGAGGCTAACCTAGAGAAGAAATTCCATAACAAATTGCCTGAAGAGTTTGATGTCAGTATTGGAAAGATGATTTACAGTCACAGTGCTTGCTTTTAGTACTAATTATTTCATTTATTTTGTAAACGAATAGAATTCTTCAGAAGATTAAGACATGAATTGTTTTCAGTGATTGCCATACCATGAATCTAATTATAGAACATTTGTATTAAAAGGATGACAATAGGCCTGTTTATAGATATTAGAGTAAATCATCATGAGAAGAGGTTCATAAATAAGTACGTGATGTCATAGACATTGCTATTAGCAGAATCTAGACACAACTGGTTTCAACGACAACTAGAAACGATTAGCAGCATCTGGATTAAAATCAGCAATCTGTGGATCACGGTGCAATCAGTCGGATCTGACCGTAGACCTGACAAAACCACTTGATCAAATGTATCATGAGTTTGTTAGCAATAGATTCTATGAGATGATTTGAATAATCAATTGACCTCAACAGCTCTGAACTGCCCGATCCCCGGCTGATTGGTCATCCCTATCTGAGACCTCACATAAAAATTTCGCGAAGAAAAAAAGGGGTGAGTCATTTTGTATGATATCGGTTCAGGCTGATGACATTGTGAGCTTGCAGATCAAAAAGTATTTTACTTAATTCATATTCAAAGACTGTAAATTTGGGATGAAATGAAATGTACTATTTTAATATGCAAGCCGATAACTACATTAGTAAAGTTGCAACGGAGTTGTTTGTCAGAGACTGGATACGGACTTCCAAATGAGATAACAGCTCAGATATTAACAACGTTTTATTTACACTATATTCAAACTAACAAGAGGTCTACACTAAATCTGAAGAATCCACCCGAGATCTTTTTCCTCTTAGCACGACGTGATCCTAACCCTTGCTAACGAATGAATCCTATGTCCTTCCTCCTTCCTTGCCAAATCGAGAGTTTTCCAAAATATGTTTTCGCCCTATATATATCCTCCGATAGGTGTCGCTCTGAACAAAGAAAATAATTTGAATCTCCCTCCAAATTTGGGCCGACATCTTGAGACACTAGTCTATTTTCTATTGTTACCAAGTACTCAATTAACAATACCCAAGATGTTAATCTTATAGTAAGTACTTATAGGTAACAATAGACCTGTCCAGATAATTCTAGAGAATAGTAAATGCTACTATACCCTTTTGTTCAATTACGACCCCAGGAGGTAATAGCATTAGCGGTGACATCTTTGTCTCCAGTCCAGGCAACTTTGTACAACATACAACCAGGCTACAAAGTCAAGATACAGCGATAAGAAGATCAGGTTGTACCAACCCACGTTGTAAAGTCAGACCGACTTAATATCAAGCCTCGTACAACAGCAAATAACCTTACAAACGCCAGTGGATCTTCCTAAAGCCCCATTGTACACTTGCACGAATATTGTCCCTGCTTGCCGAACTTTGGACGTGGTAGCACTGTGAAGCGACCTATTCGCGAACTGTACACACCAGTAACTGTATACACAATGTACGGCCACATTAGCACACATTGATACGCAATGGCACTACTTACTTAAGCATAGGTTAAGTATTGTCCACTTCGAAAGTGTTTGCGCAATATTCACTTAAATCATGGTACGAAAATCTAAACGTGGCATTTTTTTTTTGTCTTTGGATCGCCAAATTCGTGTAAGTGTCAGTGTAACTCCTCTTTATAAATTGTGCTTGTTATTATTAATCCGGTTATCTACAACAAAATGATAAAAATTAAACTGAATTTGATATATTGGCCTCTTATAATAAGAATTTTTAGACTACTTGAGCGGTCTAAGTTTTTACAATAATCTGTAATAATAATGTCACGCAATAAATGATTTCGTTATTGATATTCACTAAACCCAATTTGCCAACAAAATGCTTTGACCATGTCAAATAAAGTTAAATGCTTCATTTTTTTACTTCCAATCTATTGAAAATTAATTGCTGAATATCTACGACCAATTTTTACTGCAAGAGTAATAGTTGTTCAAAGAGAAAATAGATAAAGAACGAAGCCAGCAACCTTTTTTAATCAAAAATTGTTCCAATGTATCAAAAGCATCAAAAAATGACTGATCAGAGGATCTAAGGTCCCGGTATTGGTCAAGATACAAGGGAATTCTTCAACCCGATTTTCCCCTGGAAAAGAGTGTTCAATCGGTTTATTGGGATATAGGATAGGAAATCGAGGTACCATGTGCAAGTAGTTTTGACCATTAGACTTAACTTCGACTTTTTTCGTTGGTTTTAGTTTCAACCTAACATTGGAAAGATTATGTTTATGATTTTACAGTCCATATGTTTATTTTACAGGTGCTGAAATGGTGTGCTACGGAGCTCATTTGTTCTCAAAATATGTCGAAATATTTCGAAATATCATTTCGGATAATCCCTTCGAGGTCATTGAAGTCGTAGAAGTAATTACAATCAATTAAAGAGTTTCTAACCTTTAAGTGACAGTAATAGAAACCTCTCTAGATATTTATCTCGCACTATCTTCAGACATTTCTTAATGAATAGAAATCCCTCAAGTTATCAATGATGTTACTTTTCTACTTTGATTCCTTCAGAATTTCTTGTAATTTTCTGCATGTTGGTCACCATTCAAAGATACTGGGATTTGAAATGAAATGAAAGAGAATTTTGCATTGGTTTTTCATGCTTGAATTGAGCTAATGGGGGAGGACAAAGCGATGAGCAGTGAGGTGAATTTGCCTTGACAGCAAAAATAGTCTGGCTTTTCCCCATTTAAGGTGTCAAGAGATGTGTAACGTGCACAGCAGAACACAGAACGTTAGTGTCTATTTCCATTTACCATATTTGGCCTGCACCACTGATGGGTAAAGATGGTATCACCTTGAACCATGCAGAAATCGAACCCTCCTCGCCGACATTCTTCAGAGAAATGTAATAAAATGACATCGCTAATCTAAATAATCCATTAGTATATAAGTCATCGTATCTGGACGATCTTGGATAGGGTAATCTGGAAGACCTTCAAGTGGATATGACTCCTCCTTATCTGAAAAGATAGACATCATCGAGAAAGTTGTGAGAAAGAGTCTCGCATTACACCGCGAATCACCAGAGGTCAAGAATCTGTTACGTTTCTTTTGAGAACAATTTCTTAACAGTTACTTAACTGATAGTTACACCTACGTCAATGTTTTATCTTAAATATAACAGAGGTCTCGTGTTAAAAATTATTTTGAGCATACTTATATACATGAAAGTAGTATAAAAACAACTCGATCTGCAATACAACAAGTCACAAAATGATTAGAATAGGATTCACACAGAAACAATTAAAAGAACACTTAAATAGAAAGTTAATTCCATCAAAACTAAGATGTCGCACGCGCTATTAAAAAATCATGGTCGAATATCTAAACATAAATGCATGTATATTCCTCTAAATATAGTGTCCATTAGTCAGAAAATCAAGGAATTTGATGAAATAATATTTGAAATTTTAGTGATCAAGTGCCGTTTAACTATATCTCTATATCCTCTTCTCACCTAATATTGATCATTTCATTTATTCCTTGCAATAAGTAATAAAATGTATAAATGAAACTTCTGTTCAATCCGCCATCTTTTTTCCTGAAAATTAAGAGGATGTCTGGCAACAAACACTAGTAAATTAATGCAGTCATTTATCTCAAAAGAATATCAACTAGGTATATTGTATGATTGCCAGTATGTATAAGTTGAGTTATTATATCTTAGTCTTTGCTCCGCTGTTATCTGTCTTAGTCCTGATTGTAATTATTTAAGTCTAGTCGTGCAAATATAATATTCCATAAGGATAATACGCAGCAAGATTTTTTCATTAGATAATATGTCTCTTTCATAATCTACGTTCTTCCATTAACAATAGCTGAAGATGACCTGATGTGGAACGTACATGTCGAATTCTTTCGAAGCATTTATGTGAGTATACGAACATTTAGTTAATGATAATGTGCCATTAATAAGAGATTCAAATGATTTGAACGATATCTTGTCCAGAGGTTGACAAATTTAATGATGAATTCCATACCAGGTTAAGTGGATTTAAAGTCTGCGTCTCTTTGACTAAAGTATGCCCATCAGGATTGATTTAACAGGATTTTTATTTTCAAAAAGATGAATGTATCCATTTCTTATGTTACAATGGTGTTCTTAACAGAATCTAAGATTTTGATTTTGACCACCAAAACGTACCATTCAGATGATAAGAGTTGTTAGTAGTCGGTTAATTTGTGCACAGCAATACGGGGGGTTTTGGTCGCCCTTGAGACTGACACGATCTGAAAGTTACTGTTTGACAATAATGGCATGTGAAGAATATGATCAATCCGCACCGACTACTGAACAAATCGATGTTGTCGCTTAATGCCTTCATCTGCCCATGTTATACTTTTTAATAGAATTGGATATGTTATCATCCAGGTCATAACTGTTGAAAACAGACTGTTATGAGCGTAGATTCGCGCATTCGTTAGTTAATCAAAAGCACAGAATAAATCTGTTCTTACAAATATTACAACCTTACATTTCCCACACAATTTGCTACAAATTACTAATTTGATGCTTATTTTCTCTTAAAACAGCGTCAGTTTAATTAACAGACAATTACTTATCACATAATTATTCTTGTTGTAAATTGAAACCGGAAATTGAATTACCATACTGTGTTGTGATGCATGTATTGTAATTGATGCCAAACCAATCCTGTTAAATATTGTGTTGAGTTTGAGCATAAAATAAATGGTTTTCTAGTCGATTGCCTTTGTCTGGGGCATGTTTATTTTGATATTTTCATGAATTATGTAGTTATATAAGAGTAAAGAAAACGGTTACTTGGCTGCGTGATATTATATCTAGTACAGTACCACTATATAGCATTGATACTTTCAGATATTGATATTAAATTCTATTGTGCGACTTTTTCATGAAATGGTTTAAAACAGTGCTTCTCAACCTCACTGAGATCATTCCTCCCCAGACGAGTTCTCTTGTCATTTGTCTTGAATGATATAATGCATAATGACTTATTTGAAATTTGATGAGCTTCGCACAAAATCAGAAGCATTCATTCTGAAGAGAGAGTAGATACATTAACTACTTTCTGTTGAAGTCAAATTTAAAATACGTTGGCCTGTCTGCTTTTCCCTTGAGAGTTATTATTTCTGTATCTTTGCAAAGATCCTGTGAAACGAATATTTTGCTTATTGAGATATCATACCGCATACTGCCGGTAAAGAGTAAATGAAGACGAACGCCAATGAAGCGAACTTTCCTGGAAAAATTTCCTGACACCTTTAACAGATTTAACCATTTGATCAGCTGCCTCAAATGATGATCAGACAATGGTGGAAAATGAAGTTAATCTGGAAATTCTTCAGAATTAATGAGTGGAAGGTATAATTTACCATGATTTCTCTAGAGATTTTTCTTCTAGCCTAGTTTCCATCAAGTGAGATTTTCTTTTCCTCTTTCCTATAAAATCTCATTAGGGACGGTCGTAACTAGCTAACTGGTTAATCTTTTACAGATTTAAAGTACACGACACGATTTCCAGTATGATTAAAAACAAAAGACATGCTCCTGAATGCCTTTATAAATAAGAATTAAAAATAAACAATTTTTAAAATCACAGAATTTTACGCAACCGTAACTGCTAAAGCGTTGTAAATGACGGTTCGAATTTACCCTCAATTTATTCTCTTAAATTTTTCTAAATGATCTTATTATAAATTAAAAAAATGAGTCAGTAGCTGTTCTTATTTTCATATTCTGGTATTCATATTCTGTTGTTTCTGAATACCATCATGACCCAATGTTTCTTTTAACATCCGTAATCGGTCACTCGATTTGGTTAACGCCGCCTTAATTAATATTCGCAATGTGTTCAGAAAGTAGGAGTGATGCGCCCCTGAGTTCCCCCCCATTCCATTGCTTTTGTACATCATTCTGACCCACTTTCTGTTGTAAGGATTTTTTTAGCCTCAGTTATCGGTCAGTCAATTTCATTAACACCGCCTTAGGAATTGGATTGCGTTCAGTAGGAAGAAGCGAAGCGATAAGATTAAACCAATTTGTTTAGAAATATATTAGATTATTGAAGCTTAGATTATTACCTAACGTCTGATGTCGACAGTTAGACATGCTTGAAAATTCAATAATCTGGCTTTATTGTTGTGAAATGTACTCAACTCGAGTTCAATTGAATTAAAAGCACATTAATGTTTGAGATTGAGTAGGCATGAAAGAAAAACATCGGCTGAATACAGATTGACAAAGAAGATGTAAGGCCAAATAGACATGTCTTCTATTCATAATAGGTCGAATAACACATAATAAATCTAGAAGCAGCTAGTAGTATAATATGTTTTCCATATTTCCAAAAGTGCGAATTTCTAGAGACTTGAAAGGTGAAATGTTGAGATGACACTATTATTACCATTGCTAGAAACTAGAGAAACGTAGTCGAAACGTCGTTCAAGTAAAATCAGAAATCCATATAATTATATTATGTTAAATTGTCTTTCTGTCAGTCTTGCATTCCAAAACAATCACCAACTCCCCTTGACACTATATTCTGCTGATGCATTAGATTTTATAAACATTCCTTGATCATCAAAATTTATTTCATAGACTAAATATTCTATGTCGTTAACCTGGCCACAGAGTGACCACAGGTGTTAAGGATCAAAACCTAATGAAGTAAATAATGAAGCCTTTCTTGACATAACAGACCATTTGCATTAATGATGACTGGCGTAGGCCTATATTTCATTATCTGAATTCAAAAGGATTCTTATATGAGAAGCACATACAGACATAAATTAACCAAGCACTAACAATCCTAACCGAAAACGAAACCCAAAATTCAAAACAACAATTTGACGAAAAATTGGTAGCAGCTAATGAACTTTTCACATGAGGAAGTATATCAATCATAAGTCAGTAACTATTTCATAATGAAAGGGTGTCTAAAAAGCATATCCTGCCTGGCACTACATTCGGCATATCTGCTTAACATACACATCAAGAGGAACGTTTTAAATAATTGTGACTTGACTGATAAATTTTAAAAGTTCAAGGGACTTATTAACATATATTTATCCAATTTCAATAAGGCAGGGAACTGATCACAGTTGTTATCATGATAGGGAAACGAAAAAAATGTTGCGTACACCCGCATTCCTGATGAAGCACTCCTTAGAAAAAAAATGGCAGCAAGTGATTACTGTAATAATCTGTTATGGGCAGTGAGATGGCATTAAATGTAAACTTACAAAACTTTGTATTTATAACCACACAACTTCATTCATTGTTCGTTGATATTCGATTTACGTTCAAATGAGACTACAGTAGCTTAGCATCTGGAATTGAAAATCCATGCAATGAAACTTCATTGCACAATTATACCGTGCTATCAACAATTTTTGAATAAATAAAACCATAACACAAACTGTCTGCCAAATAAATCGCAAACCTTATTCATTAAAGACAAAATCTGGCTCCTTAAATCAGGACTAATCTGACGTGTTTGAATCTCCAAATTCAATAGATGAAGTTACATTCGTCAAAGGAAAATAGATGTACACCAGAATCTCGTCTATAAAATGCCAAGATGAAAATTACTAATTACATTTCTTATTTGAACTCTAAAAAGATATTTGGATCAATAACTTGCTTAATATAAAATGTCAATGGCCACTTGAAAAAAGTGTCTAATTAATAGCAATAATTATACGAAAGACGTAATTAGGTGATCTAAAAGACTACTCCAGCAATGCATTTCTACCATGAAAAGAATTGTGCAATTAAGCCATTCTACTAAATAAGGAGATGTAACCTCAGTCAATAACAAACTACATATTTTTATTCTCTTTTATCCCTGATTTTAAGAAAATTATTGAAGTTGTCCTAGATGTTTTTCATCAATAACTGATACATTTATCAAAGCATTCTATACCCTACTGGTATTGGTACAAATTTGAGATGTTCTTTAAAACTGGAAGCAATTCAATGGAAATAGTTACTCATCTTATTTGTGAAATATTAGCTGAAGAGGGAAGCAAGGTTGCGTGGTTTCCAATCAATCAGTGATGTCAAACTAAATGTGTTATGACATCGGGTGGTCCGGAAAGGTAAACGTGTTCTGCCTCTTAGATGTGTATTATGTGAACACATTTATACAAAATATGATCGAACATAGCATTGTTTATTTTTCTAACGACTTCCTAATGTATTTTAATCAACAGCTTTTCAGCAGCTTGGAATGGGAAATGGGAAATTTCGTTTAAATGTGAGAAAGATATCTTGTAATTTAGACATCTATAATCTCTTGTTGATGTATTTTTTATACAAAGATTTACAATGAAATCTTGTTGGTGGTTTACTGTTTGCAGAAAATCAATAAAAAATATTATGATAGAAGATAGAATATGTAAATATTATTACATGTGAAATAGAATTATCCCGGATAAATATGAAACCTCTCTCAAGAGAGTTGTCAACTCAGTTCATAGTACTGTCTAACAATTGGATGACACAACATCCTAACCCCGTAGAGTATATATACTATTAAATAGCAATCATATGAATTTATAATAATATTGATAATAACTTTTGTTGTGTGAAAAGTTTTTAACACATCAAACCCAAGAGTAAAACTGACTGACAGAAGATTTTCATTAGGAAATGTATCCTAGCGTAATCTCAATAACTACTATCAGTTATTTCATCACATGATAGGAAAACGTAATAAAGTGGAAGAGACTTTCAAAATTGAAACAGTTAGTTCAAAACTAATTATACAAATTTTTGGCTGAGCTCGATGTGAGGAACATCTTAAACTAGAATACATGATCATATTGAAGAAGAGTAAAAGGTCGACTGACTGAATCTGAAACCAAATGGAGTTAACAACTGTTTACAACTCGTATTACCAATATTGTTCCTCTTTCAAGCACAAATGGATCTTGTTGATCCGACTTTTGGGAATCCACGATTACACAGTTACAACCGGAGATGTAAGCAATAGATTAAATTCTGGACATACGCTTTTCACTTTTCATTTTTGATAATTGACCAAAATGTTAATTTCAGTTCTAGTTGTGAACACGTGAAATTCGATTAACATTGATTGCCTTGTGTGCTAAAAGGACATGTGATAAAAATGTCGGTCTACGTGTATAATACTATGTACCTTTCACAGTTTCTCTGACCCGTTATCAATTAAGAACTGTTTGTGAAAATCTTGTGACGTTTACATCTTGTTCCAAGTAAATCTGACAACTGACTGGCCTTGTTCCTCCAAATCATTTTTCTATTTTTGTCAAGACTGAGACAAATAACAGCCTCTATAATCATGCAAATCAAATTGAACTTGGAATAAACTTTGTCAATTTGTGTTTCGATATTCTAGATGATTCCGGGAAATTCTGGAGTCTGGATATCATAAGGAATTAATTTGTGACAGTAGTACGTAATCTCTATAGTACTATTACCAACACCGAGTAGACAAGAATTTACCCATTATCAACACGACCTGATTCTTGTTTCAAAACGCAATGAATAATCAACGATACCAACCATCTCGAATTCATTTTTCTAATATCTTAACGATAAATCAAACCCTGCCTTTTGTTGGCAAAACTTTTCATACAGCGCTCTACATTGTGGGGGTCAGCGTTGATTATATATATATATAGATGTATGAATTGTAACTACCAACTACTACGACCACCAACAACTACCTAGTTTGCGATATAAGCATCCGCTGGAAGCGAACGTTAACTTGTCTTCTACCTACCTACCTTGTAAATGCTAATAGTTAATGAAGTCGTGGTCCACAGTGCCACTTCCCTTAATTAACTTAATAAGGTTTATGGCAGCATGACGTACTACAATCTCTATCTTATTATACTTCATAAACAGTTCAAAGAAATATAGGGATAACCTATTATCAAGTGCATTATATAAATGTTATGTTTAAACTTTTTCAAATATTATTTTCACCTGATAGGCATTTTTCACCTAATAGGCATTTGCACCTGATTTTCGAAATATCTTTTGAAAGATATAGATAGTATCCGGTAGCATATTGTTTTTCAGCAAATTGTGCGTGTTGTAATACTTCAATGATATTAACTTTATTTGAAATCCTCCTATTATTGAAATAATGTCAAAATGTTGTTTCTTATAAAAGCAATATTTCAACAGATCAAATTCAAATTGTCTTTGACTGGAGCTATGTTGCATGACAACTCTACTTGTCCCTAAATGTCAACACTGATAGACAATAACAAACGTATCTATTGTTTATTAATATTTCAAAGTGTTTGTTTTATCTAATGGCTGGATTGAACTACAGTAAAAAACGGATATTTAAGTTTCAGACTACCAATATATTGGGTTTTTTTTTTTCATTATGATCATAGACAACACGGTAGGTATATAAAGGCGTCGTTCAGCCCACGCTTCAAAATAACATACAAATTCCTTTTGGTTACAATTTCAAACAGAAAGCATGAACAAATCGGTAATTGGTATTTTAATCGAAATGAGAATGAGTTGAAGGAAATTGACAAACTGTTTTTTTTATTCTCTTCAAATTTAACAATGGACAAACAAGACTTAATCTAGAAGGTTTGCTATTCAATTGTTTCTCAGGACAAACTTTATAATATCTTTCCAAACGCTAACTAGACAGACAATCTGAACTCCTTTTTGATGAAGTTTTAGACTATTGTAGACTGACAACGCCATGCAGTGTACAACTTGCCGAGACAACCTGGCTTTCACCATATTTTAACGTGACAGACTAGGGTATTCTACTTTTCTTGTCGAATAACATTTTTTTGCCGTTTTAATATCAAGACGAGCATGAATAGAGATATTTCAAACAACAAATTTTATTTATATACTTAATCATCTTATGGTAAAAACATCAAAATTATAACTCGATAATACCTGACAGTAAATATAAATTTAATTAAAGAAAGAGTGTTGGCGAATTAACTAGACGAATATTATTAAACATTACCATGAAAATTGTTTACATATATCTTGAAGGTCATTATTTGAGTAAATTAACTTCTTTTATAGATAAGAGAAGGATATTAAAATCGTAATATTGTTAGGTTTGTTCTTCATAGTAGCTTTAAACAATAGATCTTATCACAAGGATTATGTTTGTTTTCTTGAAATGGACACTTCTTGTATAACTGTCTCATTATAATGGTGCTGAATGAACACATATAACAGCCTTCAATTATCTGTTAACTTTTCATAACATGATACATGGATTTCTCGTTGAGATGATGTAGGGAAAATAAAACCAAGAGAAAACTTAGATTTCATCTCGAAAAACGCACTATTTCAATAGATGACTTTGAGTCTGCCTTACTGTCATACCCAAACGACAAGATCTTGAATTGCAACTTTAGAAAAAATTCTAATATGTAATTAAGCGTCTGGTTACGTTGCGTGTCTACGGCGATCTCGAATTAATTCATGAATGATCCAAAGCGAATAGTAATAGCATTTTGTGATTATTTTAAGTCAGAAGTGTGTAAATTCGATTAGAATTGAGATTAAGTCGATCACAACAACCTCTAAAATATATTGTTAAAACATTCAACAAGTGTTTCTTGCCTTTTCAAATCTGTGGAACATGATAGTAATTCGATATTTAATGCTAGAAATCTTTTGATGTTCTGGTGGCCCGAGTTGTTATCCCATTATCTGACTAGCTTTGTTTCACAGAACTAAAATAACCTAACATGTAATCACCATTAAGGTATTAAATTAAAGATTATCAATTGATAGATGGTATATCCTGAAGCTACAAAGATAAATCTATAATTTAAATATCTTGCTGAGAACTATCGAGAAAAATCAATTACCGTTTGCAGTTATATAATTTTCATGTTACCTTCAACATCAACATCAATAATCTGAAACCTATGAGTGATGCAAAGGTTGCAAGTACGCATCGATGTAAAACTGGCCGAACTTTTTGTAGACCAATTAAAGGTATCCCTTTCGTTGTACGGGAAAATTCATACACTTTCCTCTGTTACGTTAACAATAAAATCTCAATCTCATTGTTTTCGTTTTTATGATACAAAGTTTGACGTCATACTTTTCTGATCCAGATACATTTCCATTTTCTAGAACTTTTAGTGCTCTATGTCTGCGGTTTGTTACCATGTATCGTTTGTGTTCTGTCTACGGTGTCATGAACCACCTTTCTCAAAATAAATTTTGTCTTACTTAAAAAAAATTTGGCTCATGTTATAATGGAATAAGTATTGTTCAAGTAGCTCAAAACTATACTTAAACCAGAAAGTATTAATGTGATTTTAGATTTTTAACATCAGACAGACAAAAATTAGAAGGTGAATGGTAGTAAGAAAAGCGATATGAAAAATTATTGGGCTAAAATAAATGAGCAGCGTTTCGTTGTTTACCATTATGGATTAGTTCATTTTTCGGTTTCCGTTTGTAGGCTGAAAGTACATAGCTTAAGCAGTTGGAAATAAAGACAACCAACCACTACCTAGTTTGCGATATCAGCATCCGCTGAAAGCGAACGTTATTTTGTCATCTACCAACCAAATAAAGACAAATGTCGCTGCCCAAGCAAACTCCAAATTTCAGTAACAGGGTTAGCCATTGAAGGTTCTACTCTTTACAAATCAATAAAAATTCTTAAACATTATATAAATTAGCCTTGAAGCCATAACATCATGTCATTCTTTATTCATGCATCAATCATGATTGATATATAGATTGAACGCTCACAGGAAATACTATCTTGTCAAGTATAACAATTAGTGACATTTTATATGTAAACAGACAATATTGCACCGGAAATATCACGTTTCTGTTATTGAACGAAATGGAAATTTGTTATAGATATATCATTTCACACAATAGGTTACATGTATAACGGGGATTAACAGGCAAAATGTTTTCCAACAAGAATTACTTCTAATCGAGTCCAGATTGGATACAGTTGACATGCCATTTGCACTTTTACGTTCTCGTTTTCATTTAGGTAATACTACTTTACATTTTAAGACGACATAACTCGGCGAATTTCAAAACAGCTGAAAATCATTTGCTGAAAATTCAAAGTCTTTCCATTACACATTGAATCGAATAGTCTACAGCAATCAGAATCTGTGACCATTCAGTTGATCGAGCTGCTCATATTCGATGTATATATAAGCACTTCGTACGACTAAGATGGATTCGATGAGAGGATGTTAATCGCCCGAGCCCACGTACGGCACAGATGTCCCCGCTGTGCAACGTTTATATGTCATTTTGACGAATTGAAGTCTTTTAATGGTGCAGACATTAATCTGGATTGTAATATTATGCGCCATTCATGGTTATCGAGAACTCTGTGAATAATTAATGTGACGGAATATAGATTGAATTGACACAGTGACACAAGCTGGGTTTCCCCTTAACATGTCAGCTTGTTAATAAATCATTTGTCTGGGGATCAGAGAATGGCGGCAGAATAATAAGACTCGTACGTATCATGAATTTAAGTGTAAATGTTATCGAAATGCAATGGTGGATTAAGGATCCTAAACATGATATATACTAAAATAAAATTTACAAATAATGCATTTCTAGTTTCTCTCTGTGACCACTAGATGACGATAAGTGTAGTGATAAATAGACCTGTACGTATCGAGAACGCAATCCAAATCTTAAAAAGGCAAAATAAAAAGGATTCCAATAACCATTTTTGGTCAACCAAGATGGAAATGCTATCATAAGGCTGAAATTGCAGGAAATGGAAATTTATTGATATTGATCCCAGATAAAAGACCAAGGATACCTCTATTCACAACCAAAGACAAAGAACAGCCAAAATAAATGAGGCATTTAATATTATAGTGTCTTACCATTAACTTCGATTCTTCAAGCTGGAAAAAAATGACACACTTAGGTATTGACGTAGAGAATAAGCACGTTTTGCTCATGATAGCGTGGTTCTTGACAAGCTTGAAATTAGCAAGTAAGATTTTGAGAACACTAGACGTGCTTTAGTTCTGTTAGCAGGTAAGTTTTTGTTTTTGTTGGCTGAATACCAACTTGTAACAATCTGAAAACTGTATTTGTTATTAAACTTGATATATTTGCGATGGTATCTTCTCGCACTACTAGATAATTACTTTGCTCGTGGTGTTTTTGTGATGCCCTTTGCCTGTTGGTCAACAAGATCGCCAGTTCTAGGAAGTCATAGAAACAAGACCGCAGGCTTGTTTGAGGGGTCTGTCCTTTCTATAAACTGCAATTTAAGCAATATATAAGTCACTTTAATCTACTCATATCCAGGTGTTGCTAAACTCACAATAGTGCAACATTTTAAACAAGATTTCCTGTCATTAACAAAACCTATGTGTGACTGACACATTAAAAAGTCTTTTCTCATATTAAGATGTCTGCACTTCATATGTGTACAAAGCTGCAGTGATATTACATTTTTACGAATCGCAGGGGTTTGCCATGACACATTAGATGTCACATCGCTAAGAGCGAATGAGTTTTTCATATATCTGTAACAGGTGGACTGCAAGTGTGAAGAGAAAGCGAAATATAGTTCAGTAATAGAACTTAGGATAAAAACATACGGGGCTTTCCCCCTTACAAAGAACAATATCATTTATTTCATCTGAAAGATCTCCGGGGCTGACATCAACAATTTGAGAAACAAAGGATAATTCGCTAAAGTCTGAATCATCCATAGTCTGAGTAGGGATCAAATGCGCTTCTGTTCTTTGAAATAATCTAAATGGAAAATTGATATTCAGATCTTTCTATGATCTAGGGTCAAGTACAGAACAGCTTATGATCATATCTAATTCGATCTACATCTAAGCAAGGCACTTATTTGAAGTCATTTAATATAATTGCTGATGCCCTCGAGCAACATCATATGGTAATCATATATGAGAGAATATGTCTAGAAACTAACTCTAGCACATCATTTTTCAATGCACGATCGGCACACGACTTTGGTAACTTGGGGCACAATGAACCACCCTCAAAATATGTATCTATAAAAGTGCAATACTCTTGGGATTAATTGAACACAATATCACATTATACTAAAAGCTAATGGAATAGAAGACTCAAGGATGCATTCTTATTGACAAAATGGAATGTGAATTTGAATGCATTATTACATCTTCAAATTTTTCAAAATATGTTAAATACTAATAAAAATTGAAAGAAAGGAAGTTAGTTAGTGAAGCGTGGGTGTAAGTATTATGAAATACGGTGGTGTGCTGATATGAAAGATTTAACGAATTCAATGAAAAATTCTTTACAGAAGTAGGCTAATTCAGTGGGAATATACACTTTTCTTTTGTATAACAGAATGACAGCATTTAAATGAATCTAAGTTTTTCGTACATTATTTGTCTAATGAAGACCGACTGAATGTACATAATGATTAGGACACGACAATGCTTCTCATTAAAAGCTATTTAAGTTCATTTAGAACAACTGTCAAGGTTTCCATTGTGCAGATATGTGGTTTTTCATGCCTGCTATTTCAATATTTCAAATGTCCTTATGGTGTATTATTGCTAAGTAAGAAATTATTGGTTGCAAGCTCAACCGGATATGACGTTAAATTTTTCACATTATCATTTGATATTTTAATCAAAGAGAATAAAGTAATTAATTCTAGGTTTTAATTAATTATAACATTAGTTCTAGAGTTTCAGGGCTTACAAAGCACGTTGAAAGTGATGATATGAAAGCAGTCAACAGTCAAGTTACTAAGTCCAAAGAAAAATATCAGAATTGATATCAATTTTATTTAGGTGTATTATCAGTTATTTTCTCAAGCAACAGCAAACAAGATAAAAAAGACAACTTCACTAAACGCGAACAAAAGATGACAAACAGATGATAGAAGAAATGGTAACACTTGAATATTTATTCATTCAATTTAAATTTTTATCATTCATAAAATCAAATTTCATCTCATTGATCTGTTAAATTAAATTAAAACAACACAAAACAGAATTGTACACTTCATAACAATGTCAATGTTCATCGGCCAAAAACTGAAGCAGAAAGTAAGACGCAAAACTTTATTTCATATCATTTCGCAGTGTGATGTGATGTTTCAACTCAATTGCTATAAACTTTTTTTGAAGGGTTTCAGTCAAAGAAACAGGGCGATATTCACATCGATATGTCCTTTGCCTGAACCTTATGTGACGTATTGTTTTCAATCTAAATGGAATTTTAGATGTATAGAATCCCTACATTCATTTAGAATGACTATTAACTGGAAAGAGAAAGGTGAAATACCATCAAAACATGTCACACAACTAAGGGCTGTTTTGGAAGCCGTTGGCATGTTTAATATCAAACGGAACATATGAGGATGCTCCTGATCTTCTAGGGTTTGGCCTGTTTTCATGTGTTTTTAGGAACGTCTGAGTGCCGCCATGATTGATTAATCGTCTGTTACAAACTCAAGTCCGAAGATTACCTTAGAATGTGTGTATATCAATTTTGAAGTACTTAATACTGAAATCATGTGTCGCTTTTCATATCGAACAGTTTCACTGGCAGCACATAGATCAAGAACAATTACATGTAATCAAAATCAAACATTTCTAAATCATCAATCGGTATTATAATTTCATTACAACTATCTCTTGTGGACAATGTGAAGAAAATACATAACATTTTCCGTTGAATTGGAGATACATCAGCCTAACACGAATAAAAAAAATCTGATTTTTAACCGGATTGCAATTGACTTTGCTAGATGGCGTATTTATATCCTTTATGCCAAATCAAAATTTTGCGAAACTCATCTCTATACACAACAAGTGTGTCACCAAAATGAAAAGTAATCTTCAACACATTTACAACTTATCAGACCGGCAGACCAATTGATTGTTTTGATATTTAGCTAAAGAATGTTCTAACATCCCAATACTATTCAGTTATTTCGTAACAGTTTGTTAAGACTTTCACCTGTATTAATGAGAGAATGAAGTCGTAATACCTTCAAGATGTTGTGGAGCTGAAAAGGTCGCCGTTGCTTCTGATTTAATTAGTAGTCATTAGCGTAGTAATCTAATGTTTCAGTGGAGCAACAAAGCGTCAAATTAACAATTTTCACAACAGGAAATTGTAGAATTAAAGAATTCTGAAAGTTGTGATTGGTTTTGTTCTGTCTCAGTATGTTTCAATATAACGAGTCGTACGTTTAATGGAATATGAATCATTAAAAGAGTCTGTTTAACAGGTTTTTACATTACAATTCAATTCAGACTAGGTGCTTCTCTAGGACCAATTTGTCCTAGTTCAAATTAATTCAACCTCTAAGTGAAATTTGCAATTTCTTTAGAAACCTCAAGTTTCTTCACCAACATCAAAAGAACCCTTTCGACTATTACATATACAAGAGATCTATGCTATCATTCAGATCTTCCGCTGAACGTGATTTGTCCATAAACATATAGACTAGTCTTTATATAAAAAAAATCAGCTAACATTCATTATGAATTTTCTTAAGTTGCTAACCCTTAATGCCTCCAGAAAAAATCGAACTTTATTATGTTTTATAATCAGACCATATTGTCAGAAATGACATGATTCGCACCTTTAAATTGTTAGAAATTAATAAATACGATTGCACATATCTGGCATTTACATGATTTTTTTAAAAAAAAATTAGTATAATGTGTGTTACTCCACGTTTTAAGGCTTGGTAGTCTCTGATGAAAGAAACTGGTAAATTTTTGTTATTCTTAAAACAACCCTAATTTGTGTATCAGTTGTTATCTGGGATTACTCAATTTCAAGGCATTTTATGTCTATATTATAACGATTTAATAAGGTTTTTTCAACATTTTTCATGTAACATAGATAGTCCCAGTTAATATCTACTCTTTTAATAGCAAGTTTTCAGAATCTGTCTGTACTTCAATTAACCAATCTTGCACATGAAATAGTAAAACATTTTGTCACTGCCGCCTCTGATGGGATCATTTTTACCTTTTGTATTCTGTAGCCGTTCAACTAAAATTCGAGAAAAAAAGTTTGCGAATTTGAAATTAATACTTTAAAAGGTTATAAAATATTCATGTACAAAATTCTATCATACAAAAATAAGATGTTAGAACAAGTGGGAAATATAAAATAGCTCGAACAACTTAAGAAATCTGTGACAATAGTTGTAAATAATTGGAAAAGTCTCCTATAAGACAGTAGACGGTTTAACAGTCAATTCACGTCTTATATGAGCATTATCTTCTATTTATCTTGAGACATTGTGACTGGGTGGTGCTCATCTCTAACTTGCGACTGTAGAGACCGAGACTGGACGTTCAAAGACTGCTAGCAGTAAGCGGAATCGATTGATTGCAGTAATAATCATAATAAAAAGAGGATTTTCAATTATATTTTTTGAATCATATCTTGTTATATTGGCCTGCAAAATACACAAGTGAGTCATTTATGCATTACGAAATTTCTAAAAAATAGTCCAACAAACATGATAAGCGATATTTCTAAAGGCGATCTTTTGACATCGAGAGATAAATTGCAGTCAGCTGCAAAAATCGAAATGAGTAGTTGGAGACGGATAATAATAGATCAACTCAGTTGTTTTTAAGCATAAAACATAATAACTTTCCAAGACTTGAAGGTGAGATTTTTTTTTTCAGTTGCAGTTTCCAGTACCACTTCGACAAAACACGTAATTACACGAGAAAAAAAGATAACCCTGCTATATTTTCATTATTTTGTATATAAAAGAAGATCACGCACAAATATATTCATCATGGAGTGTCATCAAGTAAATGTTGTAAGGAGAAGGCCACTATAAAGGGGTTTCGTGCAAAGTAGAAAGTAGAGAAAGCACACAAGTGTCAGTGTATTGCTTTGTACCTTTGAATATTAATGAAACATACATTTTATATCTTGGACTTGTCCAGAAATCTTGTTACTCGTCCAGATGTACTATTAGCTACAGTGACCTTGAATATGTCGGATGTTCTACAAGATAGTAGAGACAGTCAACACCATGCAGAATGTTTCGATGCATCTCCTTTCTAACATGTATGTATATCCAAAGAAGAATGCGCCACTGCCACCTTTATCTATAATTACCGTTTTAATGGTGACGTACAACATAAGTTATAAACTTTATTTAAATCTTAGTCTATATATTATTCAACTCACAAGTGACAAAACGGCAAATCCTTTTTACTGTTAAGGAGACTTAAAGTCTACATACAGTTTTAAGTTTTAACATCAAATCTCTGTGGAAGAGTCTCGATTTATTATAAGTATTATCACTTATTATTATATAACATAAAGGTCTGTGTCCACATACGCGTTTTCATGTGCGTTAAAACGCCGCGTAAAACTTGTCAGATTACGCCTGAAAATGACACAGCGTAAAATGCTGCGTTGACTGTAGGCATAGACACACTTGCCAGAGAGGAAGACAAAATGGCGGACGAATCAGTCAGTGACATTGAAGTCAAAGCACTTTATATCTACAGTAAACGGAGTCAACCTGAAAAAAGAAGTCAGTGGGTTCACTTTTGACGAATATCACCACTTGGCGGGGCTACTATTTTTATATTGGGATAAGTTTTTATAAATATGCCCACGTGAGTTTGCGATTTCATTGTCTAACGCCTAGCGGATTACGCAGCGCCCGCAGCGCGTGGCGTTTTTACAACACGCCTATGTGGACAAGGACGTATCGAAATGTGTATTACGTGGCGTTAAAACGCCCATGAAAACGTGAATGTGGACACATGCCTTTTTATTTCTTTTTATAGATATTTTCACTTTCGGATCCTGAATTAATTAATGAGAAGGAGATGACCGTTCACGTGAAAAAGATTTTGAATCTCCTGAACGATTAATCTTTTCCTATCATTTTCTATGGAAATCTGAACACAGATTTTTATGTTGTTACTGTTTAAAGAGACACATATCTCATTATGAATAATGAAACTACACATGTTCGACGAGGAAATGTTCCTCATTACACACTGCATGGCGTTAACCTGTTTTCAGTAGCCCAATCAGGTGCAGAAAGGTTGGACACAATTTCTATCAAGTTTGGTTTGATAATTCAAGCTGACGTCAGCATTAAAACACCATACTAATAGCTCTGTTTATTTTACATAACTTTTACATATCGTAATGATAGAATATGTTAACACAGTGCTGTAACAGTATTAATGATGATGACGATCTATATAATATATAGATGACAAATAAATGTAGAATTTTATGAATAGAAGAGCATAAATCTGTAAGAAACATTCAAAATAAAATTATTTGTAACATTTAAGCATAAACTGTTTATAAACTGAGATACATGCCATTTTAAATTCTACTGATAGATCTCAATCATGGTTATCTAACTGGATGAACAATCCGACGCCAGATATGTGTACAATCTAATAACAAAAGATACCAGTAGTGATATTTTAAGAATGTCCAATCCGTTATGAACATTCTTTCGTGTGGATGTTACCAATACAAATACGACGTCAATGGTGGAAACTTTATTAGCACAAAATTTTACTTCAATTCTTTTCCAACTTTGTGCTTATGTACAAAAATATCCAAACGCTTATCAAATAACACATTAATTAAAATTGTTTTTCTTTGTAAAAAATGTTGAGGAAATTGAATCAATTAATTTCATAAATATTGACTTACCTTTTTCATGAGCTGTATCTTTTTTAGTATTGAAAGTGCTCGACTCCATTGTAATATGCAATATATTATTCCATCAAGTTAATTGCTTTAGAATATAAACAAGATTTTAGTCCTCCTCCAGAGTAAAGGAAAATGAACTGACTGAAATTGGCTATATTCGATCGGTTTGTTCCGAGAAGGTTTGTTATGAATTCTATAATAGAATGAAGTAATGCCAGTGAGCCGATGATAGACGCCTACCAACTTTGGAATCGCGTGATAAGAGACAGCTCGTTAGGAATGAAATCGAATTTTGATTAATCACTACTCTGATAATATAAATACGGTAAAAGATTTCCAGCAGTAAATCACTGATCAAAAACACCGATAATTCTTTAGTCAACATACATAATCACCTTAGTTATAAATTGTTGACAAACTCCTTGCTTAAAGCGACATACCAACCAACCATAAAGTTTTTTATTTTGTTTTTTTTCGTTCGTCATGATCATTGCTCACATATTTAACAAGAATAAATTAAATATCACACCCTTTTTTTTATGTAAAGTTTGTGGTTGTGTCAAGGTGACTTGATATTCAAAACATCGCATGAGTGTTTAAATGGGTACATTGTTCTCGATACTGATGGTCGCAGGTTCACTCCGCTCAGATCGCAGACAGATCAAAATTTACTTGGGAGCAGAACCGGACCAGCTGCTGGCAATTGGCGATGAGTATAATTTGCAGTTGCCATGCACTTTCAGGTGCACAAATCCAACGATTAAGCAGATGATGTAACTTGCTATATCATTAGTTGAAATTCAAGCTGCTCAAGATTCAGTTAGTGGCACATTAGACTTGTACAGATACTGCTGCACTAATTAATTATCTTTTATGGTCATAAATTTCTGATGAAGTGGTGGGAAACAATTTGTTTACTTGAGAAAATCTCGTAATATTAATTAATTAAGTTGATAGTCGAGAGACACGAATGAATTAAATTATGCAAACGACGATTACAGACCCTTAGATTGAGATAAAAGGAGGTTAAATGATAAACTTAACTCGTATTCGGCATAGCTCCAGCAAGAACTAGGTAAGGTTAATGGCTTTTAAAATTATATGACTGTTTCAGTTATAACTATGGTCGGTTTGGTTGTAAGGCCGTAGAGTAGCAGCAATTGAAGTAATCGCCTCACTTTTGAAAACTTTAGAAGTGTCCCTATTTCAATCAGAAGTATGCATTTTAAATCCATCCAGACCACACTTTGCCTAATTTTAACTTAATTTTAATCTTATCAGAACATTGCGCATTTTGACCGTTCCCACTAAACGGAGATTTATCTGTTAGGACATAGGCCTATACGTAGCCGTTTTGACTCATCTAAGAATTTTGTACTTAGAATTTGTTTTGATCAGCCATATAGAAACTGCATTGACGTTAAAATTTATTTCATTCCAAATCGTCATTCACGAAGACACGAACGGCCAATAAGCAGTTATCTGAGCATGTTAATTGAAGTGGTACGTGTGAGAATTGCAAATTGGTCACATACTATCAACATGGTAACCATACAACAAGAAATTCTTAAAATTCGTATCTTTAACTTTGGAAGGACCTATTACTCCCAATTAATATTTAGGTAGGGCCTACCTACCTCTGTACAGTCCAATGGGCTAAGTCTCCAAGGTTATCATCTATTTACTAGCTCGAAAGTTCAGTGATTCAAATCTGACACTTATTATAAGCTTTATTGCTAATCATCAGTGTAACCTTGTAAACAAGACAGATATGTTTATTCTTCAGAAACTTCTTATGAAATCCAGAATAACACATCATCAACGACGACGAGTCAACGAACAGTATAGTACATTTCGTTTGATTATTTCATGCAGTAGAGATGACTGGAAATAGGAAAAACACTTGTCCATTTTAATTATTAATGGATCAGGCGTTGATTGTTCTTTAAAGACAATCCATACATACTTTCCATGTAATTACAGTGTAGCCTAATGTGCTTCTAAATACAATTCGATTGAAGTAGAGACAACTTTCTTTACTTTCTGGACTTATTAATCCTGGAATTGACAACCTGCCAATAGAAATTATCCGATTTTCGCCGTGAGAACCGTATAAATGAAGGAATCGACAGATCTTAAAATGACAAACAAGTATGGTGGAGAAAAATAAACAAGTCAGTAATGAGATGGTATTGAATGTTTGACCAGATTCAATCAATCTTATCGATCTGTCCCTGATTTCTAGGTTTTAATTGAGAAGATCAAGTATTTTGTTATCAGGTTGTGTTGAAGTCGGAAGTTGTGTTAGACAGTTATACATTTATTGTTTCTGAAGAAACATTAGAATGATATAACATGTTTTTGTAAGTACAATAAAGCGTCAGGTCGATCGGATGGGCCAATAAATCAATGCCCTATGTACTACAGACGTTGTAGATTCCGCGACATTTGTAAATCGTAAAATTTATCAATGGCCGCCCTAGTGGGGGGGGGGGGGGGAGGTCATGTTATCCCCCAGAAAAATGAAAAATTGTACCCCGCATTAGTTAATTTTTAACAAAGTTTTTTTGACCAAAAATATGTGTCAGAATGCACCAAATCAATTCAATTTTTCGAATATTTTCTTAAGAGAATCCCCTCCGACGCTTTTATGCAGGCTTGTGACGAGACGACAGCTCTACTCCACAATGTTTCCACACTTTGAATTCAGTCTCATCAGTCTGCCTCGTATTTGTACCCTCGGTCTCGGGAGGTTGGTGCCGCCACTCAGGCTTATGCCTCTACTCTGGCAAAATGTTTCCCAAAGCACACTACCTCGCCCTCTCCTGAAGACAAGAAATAGAGTGTATTATTCCGTTTCATTTCTGATTTGTGTTACATAATATAAAATATTCAGTAGAGTGAGAAAACAGGCGCGAGGATGATCACTTAAAATAATTGAATTTTACTGATGCCTCTAGCTTATAATATATTAGATTGTCATGTGTACACTTATTGTCATTTTTATTTAATAGAGATAATGTAGAAATGATAAGTGATCATATAGCACTATTATAGTTCTTGCTAAACTGGTGTCCAACATATTTTATTAAACGGGATGATTGTCGTCTAAATATGGGATTCATTTCATTTCAAACTCTTGACAAATTGGCACCATATTCAATATGGAATCTAGTTTTCGTACAGGCTTATCTTGCTTCTTCATTTCCTGTCTAAAGTAGACGAACCTCTATTCTTAAATTCTTGCAAAGGGGCTAATTATTCATTGAATTCACAATTCGTGCTTTTGTCTTTAAGTTGCGATTTTCTCCTGTCAATGATGTAGGTTGAGCGGGTTGGGGTAGTGCGTCTTGTAGTTCGGAATAAACTGAGGCCACGTGATGTCAGGCTGTAGATCCATCGACAGTTGCAATCAGAATTTTGTAAGCTAATACTGCTCTCCTGATAAAGTTCTTTCACTGCACACTACCCTCATTAACCCAAAAATAGGACGTACTACCCCTTTTGAGATTCCTTTTTATGTTTCTATTTCTTTTTCTTTTTTCGAATTTTGACATTGTCACCCTTCTCAAATAATTTTGAACGCAGGTTTTATTGGCCTTCTTACTAAAGGTTACTGTAAAATGAAATAATTACATAAGTCCCCTGTGAATTAATTTTAATATTTTATTCAATGAAAAAACATATTGTTACTTGGTAAAAAAAATATAAAAAGAATATTTGAATTATTGGACATAAAGAAACTCATTGTCATAACATTTTTTTAAATTAAAATAGTGATGCAGTTATAAATTCAGATTGCTACAGTTTGAAATTTGCGAGTAATAAAGTAATGTTACCGATTTGAATTGACTGATGAATGTCTTGCTTGATCTGCGACAATCAGATAAAACTTTAACCCTTGAAGGTTTAACAGGAGCCTATGATGTCGAAGAAGTACACATTACATTTCAGCTCAACAATTTTAATTTTACTTCAAAGGTCTATTACGAGTAATAATCTAGGAAAAGGATGTTTTTAAAGTTTTCGAATAATTGGATTGTCTTGAGGTTGAACGTGATATAAAGAAGCTTGCATCTGAAGGTGCGGTACACGAGCGGTCTCGGTCGGAGACTCCGATTAGAGTCTTGAGTTTCAACGACTGGCACGGGCACACGAGGAGACAAAAATCTCCAGTCGGTCATTTCCACCTTGTCACGTGCGGAGCCTGCAATTGAAGGGAATATGAATCTGATTGGATGATGGCGATCTGTCTTGCAGGCGATAAAACTATCGGAGACAATTATCAAACTTGTTTGTTATTATAAATCCTGTCGGCGACACCATAATCTTGTCGTGGAAGCACTGGCACATCTCCGCCCATTAAAGCTCGTGTGCCTGCACCTTTTCTCGTTAGAGATTTTTCTTATAATGGGAGATAATCCCGAGTGTTTTGACTGAAACCAGAGCCTAGAGCCACAAATAATTTGTCACATTTGACAATAACCTTATCTTACCTTTTCCTTCATTATATTATAGGCCTACTTAAGTTTGGGTAGTTCGTGGGAGTGTTTTAAGTATATCCCGGACTTCTTATGCAGGTTTCTGTTTAATCTGATGCATTGGTAACTTGTTTATTATTATCTCATTATCCACGAAACTGTATTAAATCATCTGTTTATGGTACAAAATAATACTTTCAGATTGGTATTTATTCGTACTCCATGCCCTTCTCACTGTTATAGAGATATCATCTATCCTTTTAACCAACAAATGTATGCCCATTATAAATTCACGTACATACTAAATAAATCAAGATGTAGCATTGCGATAAAAAGTTATTTTCGTTCTTATATTATATATCTTACCTATATAGAGAATATTTTGATAAGAATAGTCCCAGCTGTGTAGGTTATGCTTAGATGAACATCATTAATTAGTAAATGTTACAATATTGTACAATTTTCCTTCAGGATACACACAAATATATGACGAAAACACATCTAATAAAGTCGTTGGCCAATGTAATTTGTCAAAAATACGGTGAACAGTGGTAAAAAAAAAATCAACATTTTATTATTGCTATTAAAAGTAACAGATATACACTGCACTTGGGTCACAGTGACAGTTGAATTGTGACAATGAAATTATTTATATCATTTAAACGCATGAGCATTTAACGGGTAAGTTAAATTATTCTTATGGAAAATGTTCCAGAAATCTTTCGTTCAATAAATTCTGGAGATTTAAAAGTATTTCATATATATAACTTGTTTTACAGATGTATCAGAATCATATATGGAATGTAGGTATTGTCTCTTAGTTGACATCTTTATAGTACTTTCCTTCCTAGCTTACTTCCTCTCGAAATATTTATCTATCGATAGAAACCACCGTTTTGTTTAAATGGCAGTAATTTTGGTACATATCGTAGTATAACGTTTAGTAAATCTTATGTAATGAGGCTCAGCTGTCCTAGTGTTTCCAAAACACAGTCTGGGTTGAAACATGAGTCCCGAGTCATAGAACTTCGTAAAAATCCACCGCTTAAGGACAAAACCTATCCTTGCTTTGGGCTTGCCATTCGACCATTACCTTGATGGTCATTATAGAACCCTTGGCGATTTGTAGATGATCGAGGGTAGAATCAAATTCAATTTAACTTCTACTATTTTTTCTCAACTGACACGCATTATGATTGATGATATTATAGAATTTAATAGTATAAGAAGACATGGGCGTCACTTAGATTTCAATGGATAAAACATACATTAAGTTCATAGATTAAAATATTTCAACTTTGACAAGAGTTTGTTTACATGTATTTAGATCATGTAAATACCACAAATATAAGTAAATAGTCGTTATTATTAAAAAAAAAAAGAAGTCAGAAGTGATGACTGGCGTCAAATATAAACCATTTTGTGGCGCCGTCTCTTACAATTGTTTTCCGCTGCTTAAGTTAGTCAACACTTTACCAAAAGGCCACGAAAGACGCCCACAAAACGTTTGTCGAATTAAATAAAAGGGCAATTGATCTATTTTTCATTATCAATGGAACGATTTAGAGCTTAAAATGTGCTTTAGGAATGAATGGAAGAATTTGGAATATTCTGGATAGATAATTTTCTGCCTAGGATCGTTCAAATGATTGTCGTGCGTTTGCTAGAATAATTTGAAATTTTTGGCTTTCCTGGTAACTTTTAAGAATTACGAGGAATGTTAATAACACCAAGCTTAATTCTGGAAAACAGAGGTTCGATTTTAATTCTAAAAAAAATGATCATTATAGAGATAGGGGTTTTCTTCTTAAAAAAATAATACGGATATCCTTAATAGTGCTCTTAAAACCGGTACTACACATGAAGGTGACTGTATCCTTTAGTCCAAAGAGCATCTTAAATAAACCTGTACTACAGGATAATATTGGCCTACATTAATGTCATGCCCCCCTCAAACATACAATTTATACTCCCTTTTTGTTACCACCAACCAAATAGATAAAAATTGGGAGAAAATAAATTGCTGAAATATTTTTCAATAGAAGTGTTAAATTAGCCTCTTTTTCATTCACTGACTTTTAACAGCTAAATTCAAATACAACAATTTGTTGGTTATTGCCACCCACTGTGTCTGTTGTTTGAATTTATTGAGCTTTGTAAATATTAAATCGGGAAGAATTAACAGCTAGTTGAACTTCATGTTGAAGATAACCTTGTATGAAATATCTCTCTTTTAACCGATTTGTCGATGCAGATGGCTTCAAGGTTTTTGCTCAAGGTTTTTTGACCATTGAAAAATAAATTTAGACTTGAACATGTATTTTCCAAGTTTGCTCTTTTGCTTCTTTCCAACTGAAGATGAAACCATTTCATTCGCTTTAACGATAATTTAGATGAAATTGAGATGCGCGGTTGAAATTTATTATAATGATCAATATTATTATATAAAATGATATCATTGACAGCACTCAGGTCCATTGCACACATCATTATTTCAACATGACATTTCAAGATACGCAATAACAATATTGAATGTCAATGACTATATTCATGTAAACGTGATGTATGTGGTTCTTGGCAACTTAATATTTTTGCTTGGCAATAACACAATATAATAAGATAATTGTGTTACGCTTAAGGCTACTTAGAATTTATATAAGTATAGTTGGAACTCGAGGAAAAAGGCGGACACTGCTAAAATCGACTAAGTTTGCAATGCTATAAGAGACAATTCAGGTTTGTCCGTTTTTTTTTTCAGTGGGTTACCCTAGTCCTTGATGAGGAATAATGTAATCCACTGTAAAGAAAACGAAATATCTAGATCTTCATTGAAATAGTTCAGACAGAAAACGAAGACTACATGTAATTAAACATCCGCCAATTTCTGCTACAAGTTTTGATTTGTCTTCTGCTCTTGTCACGTATTCCTTAGGTACAAAAGAAAACTTTGGCTCTACGAGTATGAACCTTTTTCTCTGTACGATAAATAAAAGGCAATCCAAAGTTCAAATAATGCTAGGTAACAGTTACAATTATCACCTAATCGACAAGCTCGGAAACAACTGAACAGCTGAAGGTATAATCCTGTTAATTTATTAAATGAAGACTGATGATTGACTAACTAGGATAATTGGACAAAAGGTTCACCATATGCCCTGATTACGTTTTAAAGGTGTCTTAATTAGGAATGTTTCTAACAATAGATAGATTAAAAATCAATAAAACCAGTCAATCGACAATCACACCAAGGGTTCGTGAGTCCCCACAAGTTACTAAGAGAACAATTCAGCGTGGTTATTGGGCTGCGAATATTTAACAGGATTTTGCCCCCAGACATAATGTGCTCGACTCAGCCAAGTGGAAACACGTTGGTTGTTGTGAAAAATAATATTATGGTGTAGAGGGTTTGTCGTTATGTTAGTGGACTGAAGTAAGGGTAGTGTTTTTAAAGTTATTCTAAACTATTCACGTTGAAAAGAACACGGACGAGCTATGTACCTACATCTTAAGGCTATTATTTACCTGAATTCAACATAGTTGTGAGAAGACTGCCCTGTGATTGAAATGTAAGTAACCATTATCTTGAGATGTTCATATCGTTTGTGTAATTTTGTGTTTCTGGATTTTGCTGGCTCTCATGTTTGTACAGCTTGAGTCCTCTATTTAAATAGTGTGATATGAGTAGCATCCACAAAGATATGCACGACATTGGTTTATTAAGTTCAAAATTCGACATTTTCAGGGAAACGATAAGTAATGGAACATTTTCGAAGCTGTACCACTTGTGTTTAATGATTTAATAATCATTTTTTGACCTTGATTGTTTGATAGAAGGTATTTCGTAATGTTTTTTTTTCAAATTGACATTTTACTATTGGTTTAATGCATCAACAGAACATGTAGGACGTATACTATGATTATCTTTGGGCTTTTAATTAAAGTAGAATATGAGCAACTGATGGCAATGAGCGACATTATAGTTGTCCGTGCGCTGAGATCGATTACATCTTGCGATTGTTCAGGTTCTCCCACACGCCATCAGTTGCTAACAGTCGAGTTGCTTCATATCCTACCAGTTGCAACAGAGATCACCTGGATGAACGGAGATTCTTTGTCTCCACCAATTGATCAGTTTCTCCCTGCAGGTGCCACAAGTGGCTGACAATCGTTTTAAACTCTTCATAAAATCTATGAGTTTGGGCTTTTTCTGTCTGGGTTGTCCTTTTTATGACTTTTACAAGTTCTCTGAGACAATTAAAATTTATGAAAAGAAAGAGGTAAAATACAATATTGATATCTATACATTCTAGAAATATGAAGGAAGTACAGGTGACAAAGCTTATGATTGATCACGTATTTTCATAACAAACATCCTTCAGAAATCCAAACATAGTGTACTAGTATTACAGGACATATTATGTATCATTACTTAGATATTTCACAATATTTAAACTATAATTACATCAGTAGGATGTTGGTATTTTACATAGAATATTTCTTATCAACGATAGGGATCTGGCACAATAATGCTGATGTCTCCTCGCACATTATGTTATTTTCTTTCAAATGAGTTTTTTTTTCAATTTGAATCGAAAGGGAAACCGTTTTATCTTCCGTCTACCTTAATGTAGATCATATAAATCATACATTCATAATTAGCACATTAATTGAGGTTCTCATACCTTGTCTTTGTATAGCCTCTAGCCTAGCTTTTGAACGTTGTCTTTGTGTGTGCAACAGGCTAGACAATCAAACCTATGCGTGTCCACTACCTTAGCTTTTCAAGTTTGACCTAGCCTGGCTTTTGAAACTGATCCGTTCTGTTTGTCCCAGCTTTAAATACCTAGCCTTAGCTTGTGCAATAGGCTTGCTTTTGAAACTAAGAGATTACAGGTTCACTAGCCTAGCTGTTCAAGCCTAGCCCTCACCATCCACGATGGAGTTCATGTGACCAACTTTGCATTGCCATCTCTGCATCGAATCTAGTTACACATTCGGGCGAAGATATAACTATTTTAGATCCTGCTTCAAGTTTGAATGATATAGTGTGACAAGAAAATAATAGTTGAATTTATTAATTTAAATTTAGCAAACACGATATTTCATGATGATATAAAAAGTCGTGTCCTGTGGGGAGAAGAATTTCAACTATTCAAACCAAACAAAACGAAATATATTAAATGACCTTGTGTGATTATTAAGTGGATTTTGATAAGAAGTATTAACTGCCTATTGACAGCAGTAGGAGGCTAATCTATAGATTACTCTATTTGTCAATAGTGAAATTTGAAACCTATTCAAGTGTTGTATTTGACCTAATGTTTTGAATCAATAACGCATTCAGTTTTTTATTATGAATTCATTTAACCCCTTTGGCAAAGGGAGCTGGACTATATTTTGAAATATTCAATTCATTTTGTATCATCAAACGTCAGGTAACAGACTTCAAAAAGGAAACAAATCAACTCAAGGTGATCTTTTACCTGGGTAAGTTATGAGCCATATACTTGAGAAATTAATTTAGATTATAAATCATATTCATGAAAACAGACTTAGTTATTAGTGTTAAATATTAAACTGCAATTGAGTATCTTCCATAAAACATGTTTCGACTTGCAATTGAAACAGAGAATTGATATCATCTCGACAGCTAGTTTTAGAAATATGAATAGATTTCCATTGTAGGATAGTAATGGCTCAGAGCAAAGCGAACTCATTGAAGATACTCCATTTAGTGTACGTAAGGCAAGACATGCTCGGAACACCCAATATTACTCTCGATTGGGTTTGTCAACCTAAAATCTCGATCTGAAAGTCCATAATGATACTATTAATTATCTTCCATATTTTATGAATAATACGTTATAATAAAAAGTTCACTTTATAAGGAAGTTGGCGTAAATTACGTTAACATTTCGTACTGAAATACCTAAAAACAGATTTACATTTCAGGAAGGCGTGTAAGTTATTACTTATCTATGTATCAAGATTAAACCCGTATTATTGTATTTATTCCAGATTAAGAAGAATGATAATTAATGAGTTAGGCATGGACTCTGATGAAATATGAATTATAGATGTGATCAAGAATTAATCGCCAACCTAGAAGTAAATACGCAACTGAGTGTACTTACAAATCAATCAACCTGAAATTTGGAAGATGAAAAGATTATCAATTCGCTTTAATGTTGAATTACTGAATTGTCTTCCACTGTGCAACTACGAAAGGTATTTTAAAATGTTATTTTAATTATATATGAAAGATATCAATGTATGAGATTTCAAGAAAAACTAGCTCTAGTCAGTTCACGTTGACATTAAATATACACAAAATTACATCCTTTTAAACGTTTTAAGTGTTTGTCGTCTTTCTGTAAGTGTCTTGTACAATGAATCTCATTTGTTGATAAAATGGAATAACCAACTTCCTTGATAATCGTATATTGAAATCTTCCAAACTTACAGGAATAAATACATTATTTAGGAATTGAATGAGGAGCTATATGGTGGTTGTGATGGGCTGGATAGTTTACCTCTGTTAATATAAGTTATAAATAACAACAATCGTTTATTAGGGTAAGACAAGGAGAACATTTCGTCTCTTCTCTGTTCCAAGTATCAAATGCTAGTACGTGTCTTCTGTTATTTTCACATAATGTATAAACCAATAAAAATTTTTTTCCTCATAGGTCTCACGACAGTAATTTATCGATTTTGCAACCAGAATAAGAAGGACAGCGAAAGTAATTTATTATATAACACATGCTGGCGACCGGATGAACTGATTGTAACAAACGGAGCTAAGTGACTGCTAAAATCGTATAAATACATGCTAAGAAGGTTGTGGTGTTAAGGTGGTAATACTTGTTTTAGTATACAGCACGAGGACAATAAGTGTGATATATTTAAAAAGCGACACATGTCAAAAATATATCCTTGTTGTAAAGACGCGGATAATATTACGATCATTAGAAGACTTTCCTTGGATTATATCGTGCTAACCTGGACTTAACTTTTAATGAATGACTGTTACGACTTTTATTGGTTATCGATTTCAGAAAAGCTGGATGATCAATATGTGTATCAGTTTTGAGAAATAGAACATGCCTTCTATGCGGTGTACTATATTTACAAAGTATATTAAACGATTGTTTCTTGATGATTTGTATTTGATCATCTACGTAAAACATTTTTTTTAACAATTCAATTTATTTTTTTAGTATGACTTGTGAATTAAATTTGGCGTGATTTATAGACTGGAGCTATATTGTATATGTTCATAATGTATGAATGATACATGGTGTGCCATTGAATCCAGTTTCACGCTGTGACGATTCCATTCTGATTGAATTTCGCGATTACGTGACAAAGTATTTGTGATAAAGGAAGTAACGAAAAAATTCGAAAAGATAAGGAAAAGCTGCAAAAGTTAGAAGTGAAAAAAAAATATTGGAATAGAATGGTTTGTAATCAAACATGTCTTCTTATAATTTAACGAAACATGAATTGCTGGTTCAAGTTAACGATAAAGTCGCAGAGACTTTAATACCGGCAATGATATTTGTTGGTACGCTCATGATAGTAGGATTGTTCGGTAATATATTAGTTTGTTACATTTTTTCAACCAAATTCAAATCTGGAACCCAAAACTTCATGATAGTATGTCTGGCTGTTTCAGATCTATTGGCATGTGTGATAGCTATGCCCACAGAAATAGTAGATATGCGATATTATTACATGTTTGATTCGGTATTCGCTTGTAAATTGTTTCGATTTGTGAATGTTTTATGTGCAATGTGTTCAATTTTGATTTTAACTACTATTGCTGTTGATCGTTACATTAAAGTGTGTCGCCCACTCGGAAGACAAATGGCACTTCGTGAATCTAAGCTGTGTGTTGTAGGAGCATTGACTGTTGGAATATTGCTGTCTTGGCCTGCTCTGTTTATTTACGGTTCTAGATCAGCAGAAACCGATATTCCAGGAGTTGTCGGGATTGATTGCTCCACAAGTGATAGCATAAAAGACACCTTGTATCCTCTTATATATAATTGTGTGCTTTTTGTTGGTTTTATATGCTTAACTGTTGCTTTCGTAGTTATATATATCAAAATTTATCGTGATGTCAAGAAACACAAAAAGTATATGAACAAAATTGCTATTTCAACTCCGTCCTCGCCAGTTGTATCCACTATCGAATTTCAATTTCCAGCCTTGCATTCCACCAGTTCACCAACTATAAACGCAGACCAACACACGGTGCAGACAAACAGTTCAACGTTATCACTACCAAATGGTATAACAAAGTCTAATTCATCCTCATTACAGAATCTCGATGCACCCATCACTATTAGTGAATCTGTGAATGGAAATGAAAGAATTGTTTCATTTAAAACAGAATCATCTCCGGGCTCTAAAAGCAGTGTAGATACAGTGTATGTTCCATTTAGTGCTTTGGTAGAAAACACTGAGAACAATAAAACTAAAGTGATTCCTCCACCTCTTGAACTTCCTCGTAGTCGAAGTGAGGATCCCGAATCAGAAATAGGAAGCACTATCTCATGTAGTACACCAAAGAAAAAGAAACTTGGCGCGCTGTTAGGTCGGGAAAATAAGACTACTGTGATAGCATGTTTGATTACTACAGTGTTTGTATTAAGTTATTTGCCTTATTTAGGACTAGTGTTTGCTGCAATATTTAATAAAGACTTTGATCATCAACTGAAAGGATCAAATTTAGCTGCTTTTAACCTATTTATAAGATCTTATTTTGTAAATTCAGCAGCTAATCCAATCATATACGGTGTATTAAATTATCGCTTCAGATATGAAGTTAAAGCTATGATGGGTAGAATGATGATTTGGAAAAAGGAAAATGACAATACTTGATCTAAAGGTGCTATGTAAATTGTTTCAGAGGGGAATCTCAGATCATTTGTCATACATATACATTTGTTTACTTGATTGACAAAAGCTCATCTCATGCTTCTGAGATGTTTTTCAGATATTATAGCATCCGCATCGGAGCAGCTGAATTGGAAATATGAATCAATATCCAAAATGGACTTAAAGCCTATGAGCAGACAAGCGAACACACAGAACACGAGCTAAATTGTTCACTCATTCGAACTCATCTTTCATTTTATTTTGATGTTAATCAAATTACTGTATATTTTCAAGTAAATATTTCATATCATTGCTGTATGACTCGAATAAAGAAAATATATTTATTTTATTGTTTTTTGTTTGTTTAACATTTCTTAACATAATCAAAGAAAGCAAACTCACAACAGGACCAACAAGGAAGATATACTTCAATATGAAGACCCTCAATTTTAATACAATTTGACTAAAGCCCACTTCATCAGGACCACTACTGGAAATGTGAGTTAACTTTTTAAATGGGATTTTAGGCGTATATTCTACCCACAGGATTTTATTGTGACGTTTCCTGTAGAAGGAGTGTATTTGTATGTCTCACCAATACCATATTCGCACTGGGTGCATTTCCAAACATCCAACTTCAAAAGACAAGATTTGGGGATTTTATTGCACAACATTTTAGCACGGGTAAATATATGCCTTACCTAATTTTTAACTTTTTGAATATAAGTTTTATATTCTTCTGTAGAATGTTCAAAATGTGTTTTAAACCTACACACACACAGGTAGATGGCTAACTGAGCCCATCATCAGAAATGTATGTACCTTACCCGATTTGAATGTTACTAACGACATTGATAAGATGCTTTAATTATTATAATAGAAGCTAGAATCCGACAGATTACTTTAGTTGTGCTGCCGCTTGTGTAAATTAAAATAATCCTGTCACATCTGACAAGTAAAGGGAAATAACTAGTGAGAATGACGATACGGACCAAGACAGGTAATGCATTTTTCTTCTATTTCCATGTTAAATCGCAAATTTCAACCTTCTATAACTTTTTCCAGAAACCTCGTCGAAAACTTTCCAGTATGTCACATGAAAGCCTGACCAATACCTAGTTTCTGGAATTTAATAAATCATGACCATGAAAATCTACATTTTATCAACACCACGTGACTGTCACTGCACACAAAACGACTATTTTTAGAATTATCATTCTGCATATAAATCTCTCATCATCCCACAAAATCTGAAAGAAAATGCAATTTCGCTGTAGGCCGTTTGGATAGTCATTTCAAAAGAAAAGAAAAATTTTGAAAGCAAAATCTGATATAAATTGCAATTTCAGACATCAAATCTAGACCAAAAAGTAGTCAAAAATAAGCAAGCCTTTCTCCTAAACTAAAGGGAAGGAGAAAGAGGATTTCTAAAAATAACATTTACATATTAAGTTTTAATGATTACCATTCATAACCGTGATAAGTTGCAGGGCGCTAACAGAACTTTCGCGGTAGGCCGTTTGGATGGTCATTTCAAAAGAAAAGACAATTTTTGAAAGCAAGGGAGGTTATCCAAAGGCTGTTCCCTTATGGCGTGTTCCCTTCTGCCGCCCCACAAGGACAATGAACCTTGGTTTACTTAGTGCCTGTTCCAATAGGTTGTACGGTGTACCCTCGAGATTGTAGTCTCGTGCACGAAACATGTGGTCTTGTGACCTGGAACATACACAATGAACTTGTCCATTCATTTGCAACTGCGCAAGAGGGAATACGCAATTACGAATAAAATGTTGCATCTAAACTGTTGAAATTCGTTGTTATTCAATATCATCAATATGACTGAAGCTGATTTAATAGCGGAGTCGACTGCTGTTGTCGAACCCTGGGAATAAAGACAAGCATGATAGAATAAGGCCTGCTAGTTCATCATGACGTTCAACTCACGAGTATAGTTGAAAAAGAGTTATTCGTCAGCAGACTGTTTCAAATTGTGTCAAATTCAAATATATTGTGGTCTTCTGTAATTTAAAGATTATTTCCCTTTTATATTATCCAAGTCAAATCGACCACCATGGATTGTGAATAAGACTACTAACAAGAGACCACCAATTATAGAATATTCCTCACATTCAAAATGTCTTGTATTCCTAATTAGCTAAATAAATAACGGAATGGATTTAGCACTTTTATTGTAGGAAAAACTCTTTTCATTGCATATCAAACGTAGGATAAACAATGAAATAGTAAAACTGCAATGGCGTAGTACTCTGTTAAATATCCATGTTAAATTTCTAAGGTTCGAATTATTTTTCTGGACATGAAACGTAAAAAGTAAGTAGACTATGTTGTTGGGTATTACCGACCAATGTGATTTCAAACATTTCACATAAATCCAAAAAAAAACTTTTAATTGTGTGTCATTTGTCTTACAATGTAAATGAGGCCATAGAACTTTAAGGTTTTTGATGTTAATCTTAGAAATAAACACCCCCCTCGCCCCCTACTGAAATTCCAAGTGGTTTTTAACTGAAAATTCTCCTCGGTACAACTTGGCTTATCACTACGGAATGGATAATAAATTTCATATATAAAAACAAAATATGATTGACAACATTTTGAAAAATTGTTGTCAGACAGTAAAATGGACATGGACAAAATCCATGTGGTTGAAGACGAACTAAATTTAATTTCAATCATGTGAATAAGGTATAACTGGTACGATAAATTTAGCAAGTATATCACACGATTAACGTGTTTCTTTTACAAATCAGTGACATATTACTACACTTGAAATCTTATCTTATCACACATATAATCTGGTCGTTAATTTTTAAAAATAGACCCTTTTAGAAGTTGTTTAGAACTGTTATATTACTCCATCGAAGCGATCGACCTATATTTAGTCCTATCAATGCGAACATTCTCCATAAAACAGACCCCTTTCTTATTAACTGTTACACACTGAATAACGCCCAGACGAAACTTGAGAGATTTCTTGTAAATACCCTTTTCTAGCCAGCTTCAATAAATACGCAGTAGATATCTATAGAAATTTTGATAATGCATTTTTTTACCAATTTTTAACAATCCACCTGATGATCTTTTTTATATTATTTTATTCTCTGTATTGCTCTATAAAGATATGATAGTTTGGATTATCTGCAACAAATTTCTTCAAGAGCAGATTGGCTGGCCACATTCTGCATCATGTGATAATTGCATTGCTTTCTGAAGCACATACTATAACTAATTAATTTATAGCGACTTTACAACCGGATAAACTGTTAATTCAGGGTATATTGCGACGATTGCGGAGGACAATATACCATTTTGGTACATATCTAAATGATCTTTAATAAAATGCAACTGTCGAACACCACTGTGCGGAACATAACTTCAAACAATCCGTACTATAGAAGAAATGTGTAGATACAGATAATCAAAAATAGATTATTATTATAGATAGTTAAATTATATATAAACAAATGCTCTTCGATTATATTTTCGTTAGCCATATTGTATTTAAAGTGTATTTTACCACCCTGGTAATATTGTATTTGATATTTAAATTACTATTGTATTTAAATAGTGTCACAGAATCGCTATAGTCTTCAGAAGGACGAAAATCCTAAAAGGAATTGTCGGCATGTGAATCAAAACATACATGACCACACACCCTGCGCCGGTATATTGCTCTTTCAGATTGGAGAGAGAGAGAGAGAGAGAGAGAGAGAGAGAGAGAGAGAGAGAGGGGGGGGGGGGGGCATATTTCTATAAGGATACTCCCGTTTTTTAACTACGGGTGTATTATCTTCCTTAAATAATTTTCAATAATATTTGTAAATGCTTCTTTAATAAAAAGTAAAAAAATTCAAACCTTATATTTATTATCACCTGGAAAACAGTTATATAAGTTAAATACCAAATATTTTACAGAATACAAGTTGTTCGGGTTGAAATTAGCAATGTAATATATATGATATATTTAACATAATTATTAAAATTCGATATTTTATATTTCATGTGATTAATTAAAAACAATAAAATTAAAAATCAATGATGTTTCCAACAATCAGAAAACAAAATATCAGTTGTCCAATCATTTGACGTATGCAGAACGTCGCCTCTTTAGAATTTGCAGGTGCAGTAGTACGAGTCGTTACCTTTCTACAATCGACATCGGAACACGTTGATAATGACAGGGCACGAAATGTCAATCTTGGTTGAGAAGAGGTAATCAGACCTTTTCCGAGTTGATCCTGTAAATTATCCACAGCCCCATTTAAATCGGCACTTTGAGAATTTTCAGTGTTCAAATCATACCGGGAACGGTCTGCTAACAAAATGTTAAATTCTAATTCTGAATTCGAACTATTTGCAGCAAACGTAAACCAAGTTACTCCTTGTTTATCCCAACCAAGTTGGTTAGCGATGTGGTTGCCGATATCATTTGCTCTTTTCAAATCACTCACATCATCAGTTGAACGACGTTTTCTTCCAGAATTATTCTCATAATAGACTTTCAAGTTCACATTCCGCATGTTACCATTATTTAAGAACAACCCAACGACTTTAAAATTAGCACACTTCGTCATCGTACTAAAAATACCGGACACAGACTCAATGCTGGATTCAACAGACATTATCAAGCTCGACTTAATAGTAATAAATACTTTCATGAAATCATCAATTCCCAGGTTGCAAATGGTGACAGTCTTGTCTTGTTCATCAGGCTCTACATAACAGGGAACATGCGAACCGAATGCCACTTTCTTCACTTCAGTACAGGACAAATGAGAATAGGGACGAATATATGGTACCAATGACACTTGTAAACATTTTCGGACACTGTCCACCCATTTTTGCCCGTCCATGGAAAATTCAGAATAATATTTTTCATAAAATTTACAGAATTTGGTCGCATAGGTCAAAGCATAATCATCACCAGTCTCAGAACATGGATATTTCTTGTGTAAACATTCTAAATACCAATCACAACTTCTACCAGAGGGACTGTAACATTCAGATGGTAATGTAAGATTCTGTTCTCTGTATTCATCTCCCTGTTTACAAGAGCAATCGCTGTTAACAGATCCCCTTTCCTCTCCAAAAGATTCCAACATACACTGGTAATAGCAATAGGTTGTAGTGGAATCTTCACATCTGTGTCTCTTACTTGATTTAGCTTGTATATATGTATCGGTAAGACAGGTAGCCCATTGATATTGGTTGTTGTATCTGAAAATCCTTATACATTCCGTTACTCCGCTAGGTCCAGTATATCTGTTGCACACCGACAGAACTCCAGATAAACTTGTCACTATAAGAAACAGTAAGACTCCTTCCATATCGAGTATTTGGTCTATCAATAATGAAACGTTATTATGTAAGCAAGCTTTTATTCTAGTGGTTTTACCCAGGTATAACCCAGCCCCCTTTAACCATATATCTTTTTGAAATTTTAAAGGGGCAATATGAAAAACCTTCAATATTAAAAAAATTACGTTAAAAGATTTTAAAATATGCTTTTATGCTTTATTTCTTTGTATTAACTTATCAGCCTGAATTTGTTATAAGAGGGGTTTACGAATCGGTTCAGTTAGCAGTTTGGACTAGTGTTCAACCTCCTAACGGCTCTTCATTTTTATGGTGTGGACACACGAGGAGACAAAAAATCTCCAATCGATCTTCAGTCGGCACTGGCACACGTGAAATTTTACTCAAGATTCTAATCGTCAAAAATAAAGACTGTTCGTGTACCATTAATTAATTGAAACCTACAGAATAAAATGGAGACATATTTCTCTCCAATTTGAGGTTTATTTTGCTTAAAGTCATACAGTAGTTTTCCATCATTTGAGCTATATGTTGCGCAATACTATCCTTTGTAACCTACAAAATGAGACTGCACCTTTAAGAAATCTTTAGGACAATAATAGTAACGTGTATTTTCCCCTTACTGAATAACCCTTGATAAAAATATCCCCTTATCAAATAAATTTCTGGGTAACTGATCATATTCAGGATGGGTTCCCTCATTTTTATTAATTTATATATATATATTCTATTATGGATTGATTATACTTATATCAATCTATCAATAGGAAGAAGAGATGTTCTAAAGATCGGAAAATTACCAGTCCCTAATTAACTCGTATTAAGCAAACTCGAAACGCCTATTAGCAATTAATATTTTGACACTGCAGGTTTGTCAACATCGAATGAAACCACTGACAGTGAAACCAACCAACCTTTAAGCTTGCCAACCTTGACTTTGATATCTATACAAAGAATAGAGATAAAAACAAATTTCACAATAGTAGGCTTACCAAAAAGAGGATTGTTTGTGAAATAAATTCCAAAATATGATATATGTAGTATGTACTGAAGCATGGAGGGGGCACGAGAAAAATTAAATATAACTCACGATTTAGTATCTCGTGGCCACGACTTAGCATCTCGTGGCCACGACTTAGCTATTTTGTGGCCACGACTTAGCATCTCGTGGTCACGACTTAGCTATTTTGTGGCCACGACTTAGCATCTCGTGGCCATGGCTTAGCATTTCGTGGCCACGGCTTAGCATTTCGTGGCCGGGACTTAGCTATCTCGACTTGCTGCCTCCTATTTTGTATAAATATGTCATATAAATCTTACTTACAAGGAAAAGGGGGTCCTCATAGATTACAACGAAAGGAATGGATGTATTTTGATACTGGAATGTCATATAATGATATCGCCATCATTCTGGCTCATAGACACAGTATCATTTTGAGTGTCAGACATATAAAAAGAGATAGTAAGTCGTGGCCACGAGGTGCTAAGTCGTGGCCACGAGATACTATGTCGCGGCCACAAGATGCTAAGTCGTGGCCACGAGTTACTAAGTCGTGGCCACGAGACGAACATTTTTTTTATTCTGTATTATATGTCCCCTCTATGCTTCCTTAAGTATGACTGTGTTAGTAGGCCTTTATTTATAAATCATATTCATGCGCGTGGAATTTTGTCAATTGCCTTCCATGATATATTTTGACTACAAACCAAAATGTTACATCACATTCTATATAAACATACACGCTTCTATTTTTATTTGGAAAATTATATCTACGCTCATATCAATAAGCCAAATATAATAGATCTGTGTGTTTGAACACATTCAAACGGGTAACTTCAATCGTCTATTGGGGACGATTTGACATGGCGTGTGTCTGATCTACTAGTCCCTCCTTGAATAAACTGAACTAAATAATCCAAATTTCATTTACAGTATGAAAATATATCTGGAGTCATTTTGTGTTTTATTTAAGTGTCTGTGATTGAGTTAGTAGCCCTTCTGTAGAATTTATTAACGATAACGATAACTCTTATTTAATTAATAGGTTAAGAAAATTTATTTTTCTGAAGGGATATTTTGCATTTATTTTTTTCTAAGAATTGGGGTCCCTGACAAACAATTACGTTTATCCAGTTTTTCTTTTGGAAGGGGGGAAGGGAGGGGCGTTCTGTACTCCAGACCGAGCACAATACATTAGAAAACAAACTCAAGGTCTGTATTTACAATGTTGTAACAAGGATATCAAAATTACATATTAATTGTGGTATTATCTGTTGTCAATTTCGGAACGTTGTGATGATATATTTCTATTGCCCGAACAAAGTAAAAAGTTTTGTGAATTGTTTTCATCATTTTTTTTATGAAAACTGGAATAGCAGCCTCAAAATAGTATTGTAAATCTTGGAATGTCTTTGCGTTGATAAAAATATAAGTGTGGGCTCACAATATAGTGTCTTTAAATTTTGTTCCACAGAGCACAATTTTCAACCAAAATTTGAAATTTTTTATATCTTGATGGGAAATGTGTTTCTTTTCAATGTCAAAGTACAAAAACTAACGAATATTGGCGAAGGTTGAGTCGAACGCGGGACCGGTTGCGTACAATCTTTGTAATTGACCGAGGGTACAATGACTATTGACTCTTGATTGGTTGTAAATACACGCCCGTTTCGGTGTATAGAACATTAATTAAAATAATTCAGTGAATTTTGGCAATGTATTTGAATTATAATTCTTTGCTCGAAAAATTGATAAATATAACATCCATGAATAAAAATATCAAATATAAACTTACAAAACTTGTGGGGTTGTCATTTTGTTTCGGCTATAAACAAGTCGTTCACAAAACTTTTTACTTTGTTCAGACAATAGAAATATATCGTCACAACCTTCCGAAATTGACAACAGATAATACCACAAATATCTAATTTTGACATCAGTGGGATATCATTGGAAATGGAGTATAGAGTACACGAAACCATCCCCCACCCCCAAAAGAGAAAAATTCGATAAACTTACATTTTTAAAAAAATTTTCATGGGGAAGAGACCCTTATTTCTCAAAAGAATAAATGCAAAATAACACTTCAGAAAGACAATTTTTTTCTTTAACTCGACCACACAAAATTAAAATAAACAAAAAGCCTCTATGATTCAGGAGGTCAGCTTAATATGTCTCCATAAACTATGGGTCCTGTATGGTTTCTTGTCTAAAATACTTTTAATAACAATTTTGAAAAAACTTTATTGATAAAAAAGTAGAAATTTAACAATTTGTAATCATTATTATTTGAAGAAATATAATAGAGATATAAGAATATAAAAAAAATTGGATAAGCAGAATCGCAAGGCGCGATTTAAAAAAATATGCATGTGCATAATAATTAAATATGGTACATTTCATGTGATTAATTAAAACATCAAAATTAAAAATCAATGAAGTTTCCAACAATCAGAAAACAAAATATCAGTTGTCCAATCATTTGACGTATGCAGAACGTCGCTTCTTTAGAATTTGGTTGTGTGATATAGAAAAGAATATAACGGGTCGTTACATTTTTACAATCGACATCTAAGCATGTAGCCAATGACAGGGCATGGAATGTCAACTGGGGTTTCGAAGAGGTAATCAGACCTTTTCCGAGTTGATCCTGTAAATTATCCAAAACCCCATTTAAATCAGCACTTTGAGAATTTTCAGTGTTCAAATCATACCGGGAACGGTCTGCTACCAAAATGTTAAATTCTAATTCTGAATTCGAACTATTTGCAGCAAACGTAAACCAAGTTACTCCTTGTTTATCCCAACCAAGTTGGTTAGCGATGTGGTTGCCGATATCATTTGCTCTTTTCAAATCACTCACATTATTAGTTTGTTTCCTTTCAGAATTGTTCTCATATGCGACCTTCAATTTCACATACCGCATAGTGGCATTATTGGAGAAATCCAGGACATTCAAACTAGCGCATGTCGTCCGTGTACTGAAAATACCAGACAAAGACTTAACGCTAGATTCAAGAGGCACTATCAAGCTCGATCTAAGGGTTAAAAATATTTTCATGAAATCGTCAACTCCCAAGTTGCAAATGGTAACATTCTCGTCTTGTTCATCAGGTTTAACATAACAGGGAACATGAGAATCAAAGACTACTTTCATCAATTCGGCACAGGACAAATCAGAATAGGGACGAATATATGGTACCAATGACACTTGTAAACATTTTCGGACACTGTCCACCCATTTTTGTACGGCCTTGGAAAATGCAGAATGGTGTTTTTCATAAAGTTTACAGAATTTGGTCGCATAGGTCAAGGCATAATCATCACCAGTCTCAGAACATGGATATTTCTTGTGTAAACATTCTAAATACCAATCACAACTTCTACCAGAGGGACTGTAACATTCAGATGGTAATTTAAGATTCTGTCCTCTGTATGCCTCTCCTGCTGTACACGAACAAGCCCTGTTAACAGATCCCCTTTCCTCTCCAAAAGATTCCAACATACACTGGTAGTAGCAATAGGTTGTGGTGGAATCTCGACATACGTGTCTCTTACTTGATTTAGCTTGTATATATGTATTGGTAAGACAGGTAGCCCATTGATATTGGTTGTTGTATCCGGAAAACCTTACACATTCCGTTACTCCGCTAGGTCCTGTATATCTGTTGCACACCGACAGAACTCCAGATAAACCTGTCACTATAAAAAACAGTAAGACTCCTTCCATATCGAGTAATTGATCTATCAATAATGAAATGTTTGCCTTAAATCAGTTATATTTAAGCAAGCCTTCTTCTGGTGGTTTATACCATACCAATAAGGATGTTGGTAGTTGAAAATAGAAACATTATATTTGCCCTATGTTAAACAAACATTGCTAAATTTTGTTTTATTTTTATACTGCACTTCTTATGTGTTGAACTTCCTTCTACCCTCCAAAAAAAATTGAATATTGAAAATAGTCTAGTTATTGATTTACCGTAATACGGAAGCGTATTAGGGCCATTCATTTTTTTTTTTTTTGAATTTTCAAGTTAGTATGTTGAATTTTCAAGTTAGTAACTTGAATTTTCAAGTTAGTAACTTGAATTTTCAAGTTAGTAACTTGAATTTTCAAGTTAGTATCTTGAATTTTCAAGCTAGTATGTTGAATTTTCAAGCTATAGTATGTTGAATTTTCAAGTTAGTATGTTCAAGTTAGTACGTTGAATTTTCATGCTAGTATGTTGAATTTTCAAGTTAGTATGTTGAATTTTCAAGTTAGTATGTTGAATTTAGTAACTTGAATTTTCAAGTTAGTGTGTTGAATTTTCAAGTTATTATCTTGAATTTTCAAGTTAGTAACTTGAATTTTTAAGTTAGTAACTTGAAAATTCAACGACTTTTCAAGTTAGTAGCTTGAAGTTTCAAGTTAGTATGTTGAATTTTCAAGTTAGTAACTTGAATTTTCAAGTTAGTATGTTGAATTTTCAAGTTACTAAATTCAAGATACTAACCTGAAAATTCAAGATACTAACTTGAAAATTCAAGATACTAACTTGAAAATTCAAGTAATTAACTTGAAAATTCAAGTAATTAACTTGAAAATTCGAGTTACTAACTTGAAAATTCAACATACTAACTTGAAAATTCAACATACTAACTTGAAAATTCAAAAAAAAAAAAAAAAATGAATGGCCCTAATATGCTTCCGTAGATTTATAATGTAATCGTGTTTTTTTTTTGTTATGAAATAAGAACGTTGTCACGAAAATATTTATCTTACTGAGCGTTAATCTCTTTATACGACCAACTGAGATTCACAACATTGATTTTTTTTATCTAAAGTGATATACCTGTTGATCTCTTGATAAGTAGACAATACATATGACGAGATGAACTTTTTGTAAGATATTTTGGATCTGGTATCTGCTCTCTTGTGTGCAACTCCACTTCTAGAACGCATGATGTTCATGATTTTGGTAGATAGATGCGGTAGAGGGATGAACTTGAGAAAGACATCTCTGTTTCATCATGTCTTGCTTTGATCCGTGAGAATAAAATAAATAAATAAATAAATAGTTTATTCGTACTATAAGGCCTTCAGCCCATTGTACATATAAGCAATTACATTACATGTAAATACAGGGATTGGAAAGCTATACATTAGTAGTAACATAATAAATAAATAATCTGGCAACACAACACCCATCTACATTAGATAATAATACTGGAGGGAAACAGTGGCAAACCTGTTTTCGAGTGATAGATATTTGATAAGTTTACGTGGCAATATATTATTTCTGATGTCAGATAACATAGGGCATTCCATTATAAAATGGTATTCATCTTCAACTTTTCCTAAGTTACAAATTCTACAAATTCTTTCACTATATTCTATCCCATTCCTTCTTCCCAACTCCACCTCTAGAGCATGGGATGAACATCTTAATAAAGATAAATAGAATCTCAGGTATTGGGGAACAGAGTGTAGGTACACTGCTACATTCGGACTAGTGTCTCGTATAAGGCTATAGAAGCTGTATTTCCTTGAAGCTTGAAGCTTTGAACTGACCTGCTGTAAGTCGAAATCTTTTAGTCTTTGCTTAAGAACAATTTTTAATGCTCCTACACTCTGAGCTTCCCATACAAAGCCAAATCCTATCTCATATAACAGTTTGCGAACCCTGGTGCACCAGGTTATACGTCCGGCAGAATCTAAAATAAATATATAACATATCATAGCATTGTTTTGGAAGTCTCTCTTCCATCATTTCTTGAATTTTTAAGAAATAGATTATTGGCTTGGCCATATATATGACATGTAATTCATGCCTACCACACTCCTGCCTAGCTAATATATTTGTGGATTTATTGCCCAAGCACAGAAGCCATTTACAAAATTTATTCTGGACTGACTCTATGCTTTCACTAGGACACACACCCCATATTTCTGCACCATACGTCAATATTGGGATAATCATTGTATCAAACAATGCAATCTTAACATCTCTGTTACCTAACTTTGATATACAATGTTTAATCAAGTTTAGGCCTTTTGAACTTTGAAAGGAGAGTGTTTTACAGCACACTGACCAATTTAACCTACATGAAAAGGCTATGCCAAGATACTTATAGTAAGACACTGTTTCTACAATTTGGCCTTTGTAGTACCATTTTTCACTATTTGATAAGTGGCCACCATTTTTAAAAACCACGATTTTTGACTTTTCTAAATTTACAGACATATCATAGTTATCACAGTAAGATTCTAATACCATAATTCGTCTTTGTAATTCTATAATGGTATCTACTAAACAAAGATCATCCGCAAATAATAACATAAACACTTCATCCATATTTTGGTTTATAAAGATTCCGGTTCCATCAGACATTTTCATATCTAAGGCGAGCTCATTAATATAAATTGCAAAAAGCCACGGGCTTAAAACACACCCTTGACGTAAACCGGCCGAACATGAGAAGGTGTCAGATAGTTCGGAATCACATCTAACCCTTGCTTGTACAGATCTATAAATACTTCTTGACAAGATGACAATCAACCTACCATGTACATTATTATTGATAAGTTGGTAAATAAGCTTTTCTCTGTGGATTCGGTCGAAAGCTTTTGAGAAATCAACAAAAAACAGTAAAATTTGCCTCCCTTTTGTCAATAGGACACTTAAAAAACTCTGGAGGAATAGCATCTACACCAGCGGCTTTAGAGCACTTTAGATTTTGAATTTGCTCTATAACTTCCGCCATTGAATTATTATCATTAATGTCATTAAGAGAATCTTCATTACACATTTCACACTTATTGTCATGTTCTCTAAGGTAATCAAACATTGATCCGTGAGAATTCATTTCCAACAGTGAGATAGTTCATTGAATTAAGACATTTACCTGCTCCTAAAAAGGACGAACCGATGACTAAAAGACAAATTGTCAATTTGTTAAATAGGAATACGTAGAACATAGATTAAATATTGAACTCACTGAAACTATAAATCGATGATTTTCACATGAATATCTATATATCACATATCGTGCAAATAACAAGTACTTTATAATTTGTAATGCAAAACAAAATTGAGCATACAGATAATCACAATCAATACCAGTTTAATATATAGCTAATTTGCTTTGTTTGGTAAAATATGTATATCAAAGAAGGATCATGTTTGAATATAGCAAGTAAATTAAACTAATACAGTCCTATTTAATCAAGTAAAATGTAATTGGCAAAAATGCTGAAACGCAATACTTGAAATATATTTTTGCAATAACGTTGGGTTGATTATCTTCCATCGACAGACGTATCTGATTGGGTCACTTAATCCAAAATCGGTAATAAATAAGATGTCCGGAAGCAGCTAATGGTATTATCTCTGGCAATGAAAATTTAAATTTCCATGTAGTTCCATCACGAGAAGCAATCATTATTCAAAATGATAATTATATAAGTTAATTTTAGGCCGTTAAGGCGATCACGTTCTTGAGAGTAGTTAAACATTGCCAAAAAAATTTGTTCGGACATCGAATCCCGATTCAGAAAGCTTGATATGGCAACGGGTTTATGCTGTAAACAGGTGGTATCTAGTGACATCTTGATAGCAATTGGTGCAATCAAGGACTGCTCATGGCGTTTAAATTTGTCTTTATTCGGAGGGAGTATGTTTAACATGCCTAGAAAATGAAACATATTCCAGCTAGGCGTCAGAACTAGAACTAGTAAAAACTGGTCTAGTACCAGCCAGTAACGATATATCGCTGTCCTTTATGAACTAGGTCATATGTAAAGGGCTTTAGAGTTTATTATTCCTTACACAATTATTATTCCTGTATATTTTTCTTCGTATTACTATTCGTTGTGTGTAGTATTTCCAATTTGTAGCCTTAGCATCACAGCCTACAATGTAAAACTATAAAAGGCATTTTTCACAATTCAATGAAAAAAAACGATATGTTTCTCCATTTTCATCTTCTTTTTTTTGGGGATGCATGCAAAGAGTACTTTTGCACAGCCATTTATCCTATTTCTATCATAAGTTGTCTCACAATGTGTACAAACTATGGTAGTTAATATCGGATGTACGATGTATTTGCCTACCGTGGAGTTACTGAAGAGCCTTCCAGAATATTAAAGGGTTACTAATAATTGATTATTCGTCCGGATATTCTTTCTAGTTGCTACAATTAATGTAGACCTACAAGGTGGAAATTATTTAGAGATTATCAATCACATGTTGTTGGCATATACGTCTTTATTAGTCTAAACTGGATCCGTTTACAGTCTTCTCTTTCATAACTGTATTTGTTCCCCAGGTTATTAATATTTAATGTAGAACTCTTGCAATCTTCTGACACATGTTTATGGTAGAATTGTTTTCTATCGTTTGGCACATGTTTTCCGCCACGTTCATGGACCAAATCTGTACCATAGATCTATAGATCCAGGGCATATTTTTGATGTTATCATCATCGTAATTTTAGAGGACGGTGGTTAAAAAAATTTAAGATAAAACACAACATTTTGAATTCCATAAAAACAAAAGTCTGGGTGTCTATACGATGGTCATGATCGCATAAGTGTTTTGCCTAACGACTGTTATCTTTTTCAGTACCTATTATTAGATGACTTATTACCGGAGTTTTGAACCATTTTCTTTCTTTAGCCCTTTTCAGGATTCTTGATCAATTGCATTACCTCCCTTCCCTTTACAAATCCTTACTTTGTGCTATTTCTTATTTGGCAATAATTGGATGATTGGCACAGTCTTATTGCAGACAGTACAGCTTTTCCTGCGCGTTACTGTTCTCGAGATACATTTCGAATAAACACGGGCGGTAAGTTTTTATTGCTAAGAGTGGAATGTGGAATAATACGTCATTGCTTCGATTGAAACCCTGTATAATACTAAGAGATCGTTAACTATCAGCTGTAGAACTGTCAGTTAAATTCATATCACCGTGCAAAATTAACAGATCTGATTATATCAACACTATAAGACAGGATATCAATTGAAATTTGAATTCAACTCACGAACGCCTATCGGTAAGTATTTTACTTTAACTATGTATCATGATGTGATTTCTTGATTAGAATCAGTACCCATGAAAAACCTGTGAATTTTTATGTTTTGCAGTTAAATGTTATATTTTATAGTCAAATTCAGATATGTAAATTTAATAAAATTGTTTACTCATTTAATCACCTTATAGGATGATAACCTCAGTTTCAGAGAACAATTTGTGTAAGAATATTTCTTTTTTCCTTTGAGAATAATTTTTTTTATCAATTTTTGTTACCTTTACACGATAACGTATGGATAATTATTTCGGGTTCTATTTCCTATGTTGGGAATAAAGAAAAACGTGTTTAAGTCAGATTTAGCTCGAGAATAATTAACAAGGGTTTGATCAACTCAGTTGATCATAAAAGTGTGTCATGTGATCGTTACATATCATATATGTAAACAGTTATCGAGAAACCAAATTCATATTTTTTTTTTAAAATGTGGAGTGAACCACCCTAATTACGTATCTTAGTCAAAGAGATCTCTGTGTATCAACAGGGTTACTATACTTAAAAGATCGCGAGGCATCATGATTACGCAACTCTGAGTCAAAAGGATTGCGATCTCTAAAGAGTCGTGAGTCAACATGATTACGTATCTCTTATTGGGTCGTGAGTAAACACCTCATAAGGTAGGGCACTTCATTTCCTACGTACCGTTAACCACAATGGGAGGATTCCAGAAGCATATCTGTTGCTGGTAACAACATTGTCTTACCAGTTACCCTTTCTTTTGCACCCCACGAAACTAGCAGCTGGGTAAGAAATCAGTTATCGGATGTATATCTTCATCTAGACATCATATGTAAGAAATCAATAATTCTATTGTTCTAATATACAAGCATTTATATAGTTACTAAGATACATATCAGTGTTGAGGTCATTTATTTCAATGATCGAACTTTGAAGAAAGTAGATGGCAATTTACTACTATATTTTTTTTGCAGTGAAACTGATTCTGCAAACCTAATTAGCCTGAAATAATGAAAAGAATTGAATTCATACAATAATAACAGTTTTCTTTCTCTAGTGCAACAAGATGTAACTAACTTTCTTTTATTTCGATTTCTTACCATACCATGGTATGGTACTGTGAATGTTTCATTTTTCAAACTATCTAATCCAAAATAACCCATCCATACCCATGAAAAACAATAATCAGCCACCAATCACGTAATAATTTCCCACGAGCTACATGTTTTGAAACCTGTCTAAACCTATCATGAAACGTATTATGACAAACGTGACTTTGATATTCCTATTGTTAATTTTCTATTATGTGCAGTAACATACCTGTTCGATTTATAAAGACTTTCTGGCAAGAGGTCGAGTTTTGACTTTGAGATTTCTTGAGCAGAGTTACTTGACACATAAACTTCAAACTTCATTTAAGAAGATTTGTTTGGTCAGGTCAGACATCATTTGGACGGATTGTATGCCATGATGTTGACCTTTACAGTAGATGCGGGTTTCGCGCGCGAATTAGACAATGCTTACCCTTTTCGAAACACCTGATGGTACTTCTCTTTGGAAGAGTCCACTACTATACTACTTTTACTCTCGATTTTGCTATACTTTGGACGAGATTTTAATTAGCGGAATCGTTTTGTTTGTATGGAACTAGAAGAAAGGAACACAACACTTGAAAGCTTTTTCTTTATTCAATTGGCGGAGACAACAGACCGCAATTTTGAACAATTCTTAGGATTAAAACTCGGCACTTAATTGTATGTGGTGTCTAATCAACCTCGAATTATGGCCGTGTCAAAATATGCTTTAGATATATGGCAAGTATCACGAATTACAAAGTTGTTATTAGAATCAAGGTTATTTGAGCCCGGCGGCTTGTCTGCTATAATATATTTATATATAATGTTTTTATTCTGTGGACTGAAATCTGAAGTCTACAGAATTAACTGTGATTCCAGAATACATGACTGTTTGATTACACAAGAGATACAATGTAAGCTGGAATTAGTCTCACCAAGCCATTGATCAGTTTGAATTGTTGGGAAGAATTCCCTCGAGGCTACTACTATCCATTAATTTAAAGCGGCACTTTTGTTTCCTTTTCCTTTTAGTTTCTATTCACAGGACCTAGTGCTTTTGTTGCGATTATATTTTGCCCTTCATATACTAATTGACTTAAACATAACAAGAATTACACGGTATGGATATACTTTTCTCAGCGATTGAGCATTATGTGCAGACTTGCATAAGGACCTATCGTATGCATAGGGGAATACGATATATGTATATACTAGCTCCCGAAATGTGCAAAGATACCGTCGATGAATATAAGACGGGGAAATTATATTGACCTTGCGACTGACAGAATCTGAGAGCATATAGTCGACCGGCAAGCACCGATGACTAGCCACCATTGTCGTCGGGGTTGATTTTCTATTTGAAAATGTAACTGTTGTTGTCGACTGGGAGATTGCATCCTCATGTTATAGAAGTCAGATATTATCGGTGCTCTCATGTCGACCGCAACCTATCCGAGCGACACCGATGAATCACTAGTCCTTTTGATTCCCCTTACGATACCATAATTAAATGTTAACTTGTTTAACAATGTTTTCTAGAATGTAGTATTTCAACAATGTCGCTTTAAATGGTTCAGTCAATGCAAAGAAGAATAAGTCAATGATGAATATTGACTCTACTACTTTATTTCAATGTGGGTTTTTATAATTTATTTACCCAACACTAGATAATCATTTAAACGATTTGAGTGTTTCAATAGCGGTAATTCTACTACTAGCACCAAACATGGAGATATATAACTCTAAACTTGGCAAACATATACCAAACATAGCTGAGGTAAGGGCTCTGGCAGAAAAAAAAACAGTGTAACAACATTGGACAGGGGTGCTCACTTCAACGAATATAAACCATAGTTTGTGTCTTTTCAAGAATGAACTTTGTATTATGTTAGATGCTGTACAATTGATTTAAGTATAAATGATGGTGAGCGTAGTCTTTTCAGTAACTCAGCGACTGGGTTTCTTATCAAGACATTCTTTCGGTATTTGGAACCGTTTGAATGTAAAATGTTGGAGACAATTTTAGCTCAACGAATTTCTTTGCTGCTTATAAACACTATCACGAAGGCACAAAATCACAGTTTCCAAACCTTGTGAAATGCTAATTGTCACTTTTTATGCAAATGTTGTAAATAGCTTGTAAGTGCCTATCGGAGATATAAAATCTCTATATGAAAAACGTGCATGGGTAATCATGGAATTTCAAATAGGCTATTAACGGAGGAAATAAGGCTTCTGGCTACTAGAGGATGAAAAAATAACTTGTCAATTGGATAAAAAAAAGTGAATATTGCAGGCTTAAATGAGATAAATAAATAGTTCTATGTGGTTTATTGAAAACTGAATTGCTCATGTTCACACCTATCATAGCTCTCAGCTAAAAAGATGATTACACACGAAATTACAAATTGTAGCAGACCTAATATTAAAAATCGATGCAGCAATCGTGTTTAAGGAAAATGAAAAATATTATTTTATTGAAAATGTAATGGCGTGTTTGGAAGATACGATATCTTTAATATTTTATGCTATCAATATGCATAGATGCATTTTGAAAGCAGATATGAGAGTTTGATCATTGTCTGAAATTATTTGGCAAATATTTCACTATTATAATGGTTTTTGTTTCTCGAGAATATATATGGTAATATTTAGTTGTAATGAACTATGCTTAGTATAGGCATCACATTGAAAAAGAACGGTTCGTTGGAACTTTGATTCCTGATATGTATTTCAAAGCTATCAAGCTTAGCATCTACCAACTTGATATTCTTTAATGTGTACAATGCAACCAGCGACAGGTAAAAAGTTCCCGAACAGTAAAGTAAAGTTATCGATCAACGGGACTAATTATAGGAGACCAACGATCAAACAAACTAATGAAGTCAATATATTTTATTTCTGTAATTGGCTGCTCAATTCCTAAAGGAGCATTGGCTTGGTCTCTATGTATCCCAATTACATTAATTACAAATATCCTGGCGATATATTGATTACTGAGTGATGTTATTTTATCTCTTTTTTCGTTGTAGTTTCATGATTTTATGCATACTAGATTTAAGCATGAATATACATAATCGGAATGTGCGCAAATATGTCTTTACGGGCTCTCGTATCTTTTTGTGTTTTTTCGGGCGAAATATCCGAAAATAAAGATACGTCCTGATATGTTTTTAAAGCAAAATATGTCTTGATATATGTGAAAATATATCTCTTTGCAAGTGGTCATTCATTTGCCTTTTTATAAATTCTTTTTAGGCGAAGTGTGTCTTTTTATCCAATTACATATAGGCCCTACATGTTTTTTACAGGTGCTCTTTATAGGTGCTACTAATAAGTAACAGGAAAAGACTAGTTTCGTTTTAAATCAGTACCTAATCAATGCCAAATCAACCAAACTGTAGTTGTAGCACTCTGAGAAATCAAATGATAAACTTGGCCGATAGCGTAGAAAATAAAATTGTGTAAATAATCGTACCCCTGTAATCTCTATAGCAAGAGAAGCTACTCATTTACTCGAAATCAACTAAATTTTGTAGTTTGTAAATTCCATTTCTTCCCCATATGAACATTTTGCTTTGAATAATATACCTACATAGTAAGTATCAAGTTTATGCCATCGCATTGTTTAAAAAATATTGTTACACATCAGGGATTTCATGATTAATGTTTATTTGAATAATGGAAGAATAGTCCTGCTATCTAAATGGTTTGATGGATTTCTTCAATATTAATCAGTTGGTATTAGAAGGCTAGACAATTTTATAGGTTATATAAATATATTGATACTGTTAATATGACTGTGTTCAATGATATGGAAGATACTGTTTTATCTTCTGACTTTTAAAAGGTCACTTTCACGTAAGTCATCGGTTGTATTTTATAGTATCTACTGTCGGGTACCATATACGCAAACAATTGAAATAGGTCAGCTGAATTGTATCTACATCTCATAACTCATTTGCACAATGGACATTTGTACTAGTGTCTACGAAAATGAAGCTGACCATAATTGTAACAATGTATAAGACTCCTTGATGATACATGTATTTTTCTTTATTTGAGCTCATACATTTGATGCATTGGGGAATATTTTAATATTCTTAATAATCGCCACCCTTCTGTATAATTAACTTCAAACAAATTTATATTCTAGATACAACAGTTTTTAAAGATACAAATTTTCATGAAACCAATCAATTAGATATCATATAGTTTATTTCAAACTCACTGATACTCATCAACTTTTATTCAAATCATATTTTCATCCGAAACATACTTTTTCTGGCATTATTAAGCCACAAATCTTTTTGTTATCCAAGAAGAGTTTTGAACATTCCAGCAGTACCCTATTCTTCAGCTAATCCTTGTTTATCCACTCGCTTTCAGATCTGTCCTTTTATCTTATTTACAACTACTTTCCAAAACTTTAGAACAGATTCTGGTTGCACCAGTAGCAATATCATTTCACTTATCTCATGCACATGAATCCCCGAGAGTCCGTTTCAACCACCAGTCTAATATCAACCTAAAGAAACGAAACAAAAGTGCTTTGCCGCAATTTTACACGCTATAATTCCTAATTAAACCTCAACAAATGATTCCTTGAAAACTAAAATAAGTGTTATTTGGATGAAATCTGATATTCCTGATAATACAATTTGTCGGAATAATGGATATGTACTATCTTTAAAGGCCCCAGGATACATGTTACGGAAAATATTGATTTCTTGATACATTTAGACGTTCTTTGTCTTGATATCATAAAAGTTTAAATTAAAGTCGTCCCAATGGATAAAATGTTCCAATTTCACCCTAAATTATTTTGACCTAGTTTAAAAGATATGTTTTTAACAAAGATCGCATTAATATAATATGAGCACCAATGTCTAAGGTTTATAGCTTTCTCTGCTGGTATTCTAGTGTATAAAATGCTCTTCGAAAAAGCCTTGGACCTATGACGTCTAATATGTATATATTTTTAAATAACCACAGTGCATGCACAATAACGACTAAGTATTATGTAAATAGTATGGAATACAAAATTATTGCACTGTTAGTCTCCCTTACCCTAGTTTATCAGTTTTTTATCGAGAATATGCAGACGTTTTTGGGTTAAAAACTGAAATTTAAATCTACTTTTGTGTTTAAAGTACATGTAATCAGACTCCTTTTATAATTTATTTACATATTTGTAAGATACTTTGTTACCTATTTAATCGAGAATGATAATTTTATTTATCAAGATCGAAGCTGTACATATCATTAAACGTAATTCCCATTTTCATTTTCTTCCAAATCGAGCTCTTGGGGTGCGTATATCCCTGTGTTACCCTTCCCTAAAAACATATTACATGATATCAAAACTATAAAAAAAACTCCAAAAGAGCAATTATTGCTTCAAAGTGTGGTTTGACATTATGACGTCATAATATGAAAGAACACCAAACGCATGCAATGAAAAATATCAGTTTTTATCTTCAAACATTGTTTTAAACTGTAAGAAGTCGCCTATAACTTATACTATGATTTCATATGACCCAAACAAATGATACTCCAGTTAACAACCATAAAAGGTCTACCTGAATTTCATAATAAGTGTTCCCTTGACTCGCAAACAATAATATAATTTCTAAGAGTAGTAGATGTGATAATATTTGCTTCGGTCAAAAACTCCAAAACAAAGAAAATTGCTAGCATGATTTTGTGACCAACAACTTTGAGTGAATTTTTTGAATGAAAAAAGTGACGTAAACAATTATTTATTTTTTTGTGATAAAACGTGAAGAAATATTGCATGTTTGAAATAATCAACTGTGTTGAAGTGTCACTGGGTTCCATCTGTCATCACTTCAAATTATACCAAAGATTTCCTGTTGATCGTTTTACTGTCTCCTTTAGGCAAATATAAATTTCTCAAATTAGTTTCTTTTCACAGTAAATGTCATGCAAATTTGTATCTGGGAATGTCTGACTTAATTGATACATTTCATAGCCTACTGAAAATTCAATCTCAATAATGAGTTCCTAGGAAGTGCCAGACAATCCGACATATTTATCTGTCCAAAGTTCTGCATTACTTCTCTCAACAAAATTAATCTGTAATTTTTTCTTCTATTACATCTTAGAGATTTGATGAGAAATCACACTGTCACATAAAAACAGTCTAGGATCCCCTATGTATTATAGATTATGTTATAAGGAGAATGTACCAGATTAATAAAAGATCTGAAACGAGAATTTCACTTATTTAATCTTCACTTTTTGCTCATAAAAGTATATCGAAATTGTTCGAACATCTGTTGATAAGTAAAAAAGCTATGTTATTTTCACTATTCGAGATCATGGGAGTAAAAAAGGGGGTTAAAATCTCAAATTGTTGCAAACTGTACAATGTCTTTTTACAATTTTTTTGATCATATACCTTTATAGTATTTTCAGTATGAAAGATTACTTAATATCAAGGGAGTTAAATTTCAAATTTGAGGTTTATTGTAAATTGTATCAAAATCGACTAAAAACTGCAGTAGAGCATTAACGAGAAAACGTATACGGAGGACTGACCAACAATGTACTTCCACATAGAGAGATGTTAGCGTAAAAATAATTCTGACCAAACCATTCTGGCAGTGTTCAAGAGTACATTGGTTTTCAATGCAACTCCAGAATAAAATGTGACGGACCTCGTCAGTCTCATCAATAATCTAGTCGGAAATAACAGTAACTGAAGAACGACATAGATCATCTGTTTATTTTCAAATGAGCAAATACAGTCGTGTCTGATGATGTACAACCCTAGTTGTTGTGAGAATCGTACATGATGGTATCAATGAAAGAGTTATTTCTAGCTAGTAAATTTATTGATTGGATCATAGATCAATTTTTATTAATTAGATTAATAGACTTGACTTTTTCTCCCATCACATACACCAGAGTTGCTACACTAAAGAGTCTGGAATAATGACAAATAAAACGAGTCGTGAGGTATAAATTCATCGACCTACTCATATTCGAAGTCTAGTACAATGACAAAGGGATTACGTCTATTACTGAATATTATTTATAGGTCGTTTTCGGAAAGTTGTTTTCATAGGAATTTGTTTCATTGCAAAAAGTTAAGTTTGTCTGAAGCATACATGGAAAAACATTTATCAGAAAATATTGGCTAATACCTTCTTCTGTAACTGATAACCACTGTGTAGCAAGTGTCTGGATTTTTGTTCTCTTACATATACTCACTCTTGATCACCCATCTTCCATTTCATCAACATCTACAGCAGAAAAGTCAGCCGCACTGTATTGTTATACTGAGTTAAGAATGCAGTGTAATAGCATTTTCTTAAGCAGAGTATTCAAAAGCAGATAAAACATATTTTTCATATGAATGAAATTTTGCACATTTGCTCACAAACGTCTTTTCTTGATATTGTTAGCATTTTAGATGTTATTAGTGACGTTATGACGTCATATTGTTGTTTACTCTCCGTACAGCTGTTTTTAAAATTTTAACCATTTTTTGAATACTCGGCCTTTAAGTTATAGGCGACTTCTTACAGTTTAAAACACTGTTTGAAGATAAAAACTGATATTTTTCATTGCATGCGTTTGGTGTTCCTTCATATTATGACGTCATAATGTCAAACCACACTTTGAAGCAATAATTGCTCTTTTAGAGTTTTTTTTATAGTTTTGATATCATGTAATATGTTTTTAGGGAAGGGTAACACAGGGATATACGCACCCCAAGAGCTCGATTTGGAAGAAAATGAAAATGGGAATTACGTTTAATGATATGTACAGCTTCGATCTTGATAAATAAAATTATCATTCTCGATTAAATAGGTAAATGACTAGGCCTATCAATTAATAGTAACTTTTTACAGTAGCCACTTATTTCAATACTTATTTTGAATATGAAAGGACGCCTTAAGTGAGTTCCGCACCGATGACAATAACAGGGCGACATGCACCAAATCCCTGTTTGTAAACAAGTGTACAAGAAAAAGTTAAAACAAGTGAGGCTGAAACTTTTAAGGACACTAATGTCTGGATGATCTAAATATTAAGTTTCAAATAAAATGAAATAATCAAAACTTACACACTATTAGATGAAAACTGGTATTATTATCTACAGGAATTTCAGCAGACCCCCAAATTAGCTACAAACATGATAAAACGCCATTTATGATGACTAACCTTAGGTTACCCATCTTCATTAGCCCACATGATGCAGAAAAGTAAGACGTAAAACTCCATAATTATTTTTTTACATTAGTCTTAACAAGACGCCAATTATTCATTGTGTGAGATTTTGAAAGTACTGCAACGACAATTTGAAGTCATAACGCCATGATATATAACGTCTAAAACGCAAGAAATTTGAAGAAAAGACATTTGTGAGCATGTATGCAAAATTTCATTCAAATATGTCATGGAAAATAAATTTAGTCTGCTTTTGAATACGTGTGTGTCAATTTCCTACTCTGTATAAAATTGCTATTAATTTGGTCAATACTACTGCATCAAATCGAGAAAATAAATGTTAATTTAACGAAGTTTTCCATGGATGTAAGTCATAATTTGAATATGAATCGTTGAGGAAAGCTACCGCCCCAATAAAATTGTCAAAGTGGTAACATCTGGCTTAATGGGGAAAAGTTTTGGTTATTTATGAGAAAAGGAGGAAGTCAGTCTAATGAACAATGATTGACATAATATGTCATATTTACACTATTATGAAATTAATGACAAGCTGAACCCAAATAACATCTTCTATTAACATCCTGAAAGTCTGACAAATTGAATAAAATAGTGAATGACAGTTAACTTGAGACATTACTAAAGGTTATGTTGCTGACTTATCACTTGTCTTAAGTTTAAAACCTGAAAGATTATGACTATTATTGGGGCAACTAAATGCGACACTCCCAACACATTTTGTTATTTTGAGCACAAGGAGAAAGGGTTTATGCCTGTACATAGTAACTGGGAACAGCGGCTCAAAACTGGGATGCCTCTAGCGAGGCAACGGTATCGGTATCCTATACAGCTACCTTTCCTACGATATCAGCTTTTGCTGGAAGCTGTCGTTTCCTTGTCACCTTTCAACCGACAATGCACGCAAACGTCTTCCTATCACTCCCGGTTTAATCGTATGACTTCTTCTTTCGACGAAGATATCATTTATTTTTTGCCTCGCAAACTAATCCAGTGTACGCCGGTTCTTAGTTATCTCTGATTCAAGATATTTACAAAATTATTAAGTAAATGTTGAGTATTAAAAGGTTCCTTTTAAGTAAAGCCTTATGCGAAACACCAGTGCTTGTTTATTTAAAGCCAAAGACGAATATTACAGCTACGTTCTGTGCCAGACTTTTAAGCTTCTTCATCAAATAAACACGGGGAATAAACGCTTTATTGTAATTAATAATTTAATGGATTTTTGAATTTGCCATTAAAAATTCGAATCTTTAAAATCTTATGGAACTTTTCAAATCATATATTTCAATTATTTGCATTTATATATAGATATACTAAAAAGTATAATTTTTGAGTCGTATTTTTACCCTTTGATCTTTTTAGTCACACCCACGTAATGTCTGATTGATACATTTAGAACAATTTACTATATTATTATACTTAGACATCAACATTATTTTAGGAAATAGACAAGAATGAGATTGAATATAATAATTTTGTAAGGAAAGAAAAATCGGGACTATACTTTGTTAGCTATGAGATTGATATCTTCAAAGAAAGTAGACAGTTACGTCAATTTTCGCCTATTATCGAGTTACCAATATCATTATTTCCTTCATAGATTCCATACTAATCGTCCAATTGCTTTTAGAATCTGATAAAAAAAAAGTCTGCCACTTTGAGTGGAATTGGTGGAAATTATTACTGACACGTTTTAGTAAGATTATAAAATAATCAACTTAATACGTGTCTGGTCCTTGATGGACATTGAAGCCGACATTGACGTAATTCAAATTCTAAAAGAATAGCAATCGACAAATAACTACACAACATTGTTAAAAACAGATTAATCGGTAACCCTTAACCTTTCTGAGAGACGATTCGCTGAACTGTCTCATACAATTATATTTACATTGCCCAATAGTATGAAGTTAATAGACCTATATAGCAATCATTAAAAAAACTAGTTCGGTTATGCTAGGATTACACTATGTTCCTGGCGGTCACGTTAATCACGGTTCGGGCCATCGGGGGATAAACGGGATGAACGTGAGACAACGCGGGGAATGGGATAGGCAAACGTGAATTACCATAATTGCCGTGATTGCTGGCCAGAATTTTAAACTGTGAACAAATTTGCCACGACAGCAGCGGTGCGTATGAGAAACGTAATAGTCCGTAGTAAAATTGGGTAAACGCTACAAAACGTGACAATACATGCACCATGTCAGACCGTAGCAGAACTCAACGTACCGCAATGCTCCGGCCCGCAGAGCGTCACACATCGGGAAACACACTGAAACATAACGAAACGGCTTTTGTTCATCGCCACAACAACATGCCATGGATACCGTGATAAACCGTAAGGAAGCTTAAGAACAACCTAACAAATCTTGGATATGGAGGCAATACGTTTCGGGCAAACGGGGCTGCCGTGGAACATAGTGTAAACATAGCATTACCAAGATATCATTTACAAGATAACATGAAAATAATTATATCATAGCAGTAATGAAGAATTGTAAATGAGACTAGTTTGAAAATTACAAAGTTCTGAAAACAATATTTGCTCTCTCAACCAATATAAACACAGAAATTCACTAGGTTAGTCACAATTCCTGTTTGTATGAAGATGGCATATATTTCTCTCTCATTATCCATTCTTTGTGACCTACCTAGACCAACGTTTCTACTAGGATACTTGGCCAGCCCATATCATGTAGATTCAATTGCAGAGCGGCGCAGTGGTGGGCTGATTCACTGAAGAGGGGATTCAAGGACAAAACTTCCTCTGAATGAATTTCTTATGATATTTGAGATTAAAGTAATTATAAGACCCCTATGCTTGTAACATCTGATTTCACGAACGATCTTGACACAAATAGATCCATGACATTGAAGTCCAACGAAAATACAAGTGGAAGAAACCAATGAATCAAGCTTCTCTTACTAAAACAAAAATCTGTCAAACCTTGAAGTCAAAAGAAAAAATTCAATATTTTCAAGACTGTTATAAATTTGTCATGACAGTGTCCTAAGCATTTGATTTTAAGGATGCTTTAAACCAATCGAATAACTTGTGAACATCTATTATTAACGAAAATACTGGAAATTGACAGAGATTACAAAAAGGAAACATTTAATATTTAAAGGTTGTTTTGCTGTTGGAGTTACACTGTTATTAGGAAAATACTGCTCGTACCCTTTGAAACTGATTTATAAAGGAAAACTTTCAATAATTACAAAGTTGTTAAAAGGTTTCAATTACAGGTTCCATTACATCTAATTTCAATGACGATATTTTAGTTACAGACAACCCATATTGATTTAAAGGTTAACATTTATGCTGGAATAATGCCACCAAATAAAGATTGATACTCTTTAATTACACACTTTACCGTTTCTATGAAGATAGATGTGATTTCAGCTTTTAATAAGTCTGAACTTTTTAATGTTTCAAATTTTAACAATTTTAGAGTAGATTTTGACAATTTCACAGTAAGTGAATTCTTCTATATTTCTCAAATTATATTAAAAGTTGAATGCTGTATATAACGCGAAACACACTCTTTCAGAGATCGCAATCACGCGAGGACCTAGCTCAAAGTTTTAAAGCGGTTGATTTACATAATGCACGAATTCTCAAAGATCAATGTTGTCAAAAAGTGTTAGCTTAACGTGTCATGATCTTTATAAGAATAATTCTCCAGGTTTATGATTCGACTCAGCATCATTTTATGTAGCCCGAGCTACTTAAACGTCAGCTTTGACAGTCTTTTCTGTGATCAGATTGATTTCATTTGTGCACTTTTCCTTCAAGCTACCATGTGATCGATTCTTCTTATCCCCTTTTTTATATTCGTGTTATTTTCATGTCGCCAATAGCAAAAGGTTCAAAGCAATGAACAACAGGATAGAACAAACATATATCTTCATTTACATGGTTTATTCTAGCGGAAATATCATTAGTATAAATTTTACGTAAGATTTCTCATTATATACACTTGGTTAACGATCTTAATGAAAAAGAAAGAGGACAGTCGACAATGTTTAAAGACATTGCAATGTATATTATTCAAGTATGACTACCACAGTTGAAAACAGAGCTGCATCAACTCGAGCTACTATGCAACTTATGAAATCTTTATAATTTTCTGCTGTTAAACAGATGTACACGGGTAAAATAAAATATAAGATGACCGCTGAGCAACACTGCTCAATATATATTGAGTTCTTGATAAACGCCAGGTTATGAGATTTTTAAAGAATAATCAAACTTTAAGATAAAATTGCTTTCTGTCTGAGCTGTTGTTAACTCTAGAAAATAAAAACATTAAAATCTGGTCTTAACAAAAGCACAATTTCCAAGGTTCCAGACTGTTAATAGGATTCTTGATTCCTTAAAAGTCCATGTTTTGTAACAAATGAATTGTAAAGATGTAAAGTTGGCCAGTAATCGACGTAAACGTGAATCCCCGACAGATGGAAATAGAAAACGCAGGTGAATGAGAGAAAAGATGTGTTTAGTCGCCAGATTTGGGTTCAATTGAGAACAATTAACTAATCCGATACTGCTTCATGTCATGATAATGATAGACTAATTACAGTCCTATTTTGTTTGTTTTGAAACTTTTTCTAAAATTAATTTCTACTTAACACTATCAACTATGTGTAGACACCGACTCCCTGAGATGTTGTAGAATCTACTAAGGAATCTTTGTAATGGTAGAAACTCGTTCTACAATTCTGTGCCTGTGCTCTCGTAACATTACTTAACCGCAATAATACAACCTAAACTTCCTAAGGGTTACTGAAAAGTCAGTTATCTCTTATGGGTCAGTTGCCGCACCAAAATAGTTTGAGAGCTGAAAATCTCTGATCAAGTTTAAATCAATCAGTAATAACTATTATCAAGGTCAAAGTAAATGCGGTTAATGTGAACACATGTGTTATGTTACATATGTAAATCTAACATAATTGTTTCTAGTGTATCACCCAACAGATGTTAACTCCAGTCAATGTTTATATTTATGTTTAATCCTAGACTTCATGTACGAATCTAATGAGGTAATTAGAATTCAGAAGTAAAATCTGACGTTTGTTTCTCTTACAATTGGACACAGGCCAATTGTAGGACATCACGTGTAGTTATTCCCTACACGGTACACCATGATGGTACTAAGCGCACACAAGGATGTTGCAGCGTTGCAAGTAATGAGAGTCTACACAGGCACGGTACGTTTTTCTTGAATTGAAGGACAACCCGACATAGAATTTTAGGGGTTTCTGAAAAGTGACATAGATGACTAAAAGTGGCTTTTGTATTCTGGAAAATATTCATATATTCAAATTACTCGAAGTGTAAAATTTACGTTGCAAAGGTACCGGATATTGGCAGAATTTTGCATTCCTATGTCTTGATGGGCAATATATGTCAATACCGGTTGAAAGTATTAACCACCTTGGTTGAAATTAAAGTATTGACATGTTTCAGTTCGACCAGAAAAAAATTTCACAGTCGACAGAAATCTGGTGGAATTCACTTGGAAATTAATTTTACTTTTTGCAGAAACTTCATTAACATCAGCTATTATCCCCTTTAGCTTCAGAAACTGAATTGTGAACTGAAAGCTTTTAAATCTTGATTGAAATTCTATTTAGAGAACATTTATAACGATTTTTTCCTTAAAATTTTCGAATCTCTGCCGCTGAATAAAAGGGGTTTTATTGAAGAACCAAACTTGGCTTTTATTAGCGTGTGTGCGTGGGCTAAATTTATCAGGTTTTATTTCTATTGCACAGTCCACAGAAAGCCACTAGAATTACAGACCTTAGTGTTTGAAATCAATACTTGGTCAAATATTTTCCTCCTCTCGTTTCTCTTCTATTCACAAATTAATGAACAGAATTTTTATCCATTTCAGAACCGACCAAACGACATGACGCAGACGACCTAACATCCGGAAATGGTAATTTGCTGCAGTGATACTCCTGGGAACAGTTTATCTAAAACGGATGTCTACTGTATAGTTTAATGTGTTCAAGTGATAAAAATGTATCTTCCACCTTCTAAAATTCGTTACACGGGTTGTGAACAAGTTTTGGATTCGTCCCACCTGAAAGCGGATCCAGCTTCGATAGAAAATTACAAGAAAATGCAGGAAAGAGGAGAGTATCCACACTTACAAGTTGTAGAAAAGTGCGGATTGTTCTTTACGTTAAACAATACCAAATTGTGTTTATATAAAACATTAGAAAGGGAAGGCTTGTGTAAATTGGTACGTGTAGAAAAGGTTCACGTGTCCAACGTACCCGAGGGTATAGAAACTTTAATGCTGATGCCACCAGATCACAACAAAAAGGTTCAAACATGTAAGTATTATTCATCAAGAAACCTATTCATTATTCATTGTACTCATTGTGCTCACTGTTATCTATATAATTGAAATGAAACGGGAGAATATAGCTCTATATAGATCTTAAAATGACATTGGATTGGCTTCAAAAAACATTCTGACAAAAAGTTTGCAACGAATAACAGTTTTCATATTTTTTAGTTCATCTATCTTAATTAATTATTTACTAAATTTTTTAAGAAACTTTTCTTAGATCAATGTGGAATGTATAAATTTACCAAGGTGTATTTATGATGTACAGATCTATACAAAAGAAATAGCAAAAGTGAACATTTAAAATTAAGCCTTTATTCAATCTCCTTTATTAAAATGACTATATATTTTGTGATGTTTCGACACTACCCATACAAACATTTAGAACATGACGATGGAAATACGATATTACAGACATAATGATGATATGGTTGTAGGCAGATATCACTGATGATATGATATTTTATCATCTAATCATAATGTCCTATCTGACCAAATGTTCCCCGCCGAGCACTGCTACTGCATGGCGTCTTTATGATATATATTCATGTCAAATAACCTAAATATTTGCGTTGTATCATAAAGCTTTTATAATTGCCTCATTTTCTTAATGGAAAGAGATGTTTTCCAGAACAGTTTCAAGGAAGGTTGATTTCTGCTTAATCCTCAAAACTAGAAGCGTGTAAAATTTCAGCATCACATTATAAGAATAATACTAGCTTAGAAATTCCAAACCAAAGATTCACTCAGATAACTTAATTAATATAAATATATTTATTCAAAGGCCAAAAATAGAGTGTTACGGGTTGATTTATAAACATCTGTTTCAGTAGGCCTATAAATTTGATTTTCAGTTCCCATTACTTTTTTAACATAATGAAATGGATTTAATTAGCTAACACGAATTCAACAATCCTACTTTAAGACATTTCTTTAAGAACAAGTGGCCAACTATTGATTTAAGAAATCAGAACCTGCAAATATAGCCATTGGAGTGTGTGGGTATAGATTTTCTGTCAAAATCCATTTCGATACACATCAGATATTACGTAAAATGATAAATATGGGGTGTCATAAATCAAATTACATTTAATTTAAAGTTATTGACGATATTACCAATATTTTCGTTTAAAGAAAACAACAGATGAAAGGAATTTGACAAGTGTGATATTAACTTTTGAATTAAAACGCCAATTTCACTTTTGAAAATCTGTGAAGAAATAGTCGAAAGACCTTGGTGAGTCATATAATGTCACTAGCTATCAAGGACGTGTTTGTATTCTAGGAACATCTCAAGTCACTCTGCGAAAATAATTATCTCGTTATGATTCAAAATTTGCTCTATCTACAAGCTGCAGTTTTTTTTTCTCAGTTTTTTAGGTGTAGAGCCATCGATTTTGGCAACGGTTGCATAATTTTTTAACCATTTAAAGTTGCTTGGGTAAAAGCATCAAGGTAATTGTGATCACTATCGCAATGGTAAGACGTGTCAAGAGTATCGGCTACCATCTTGTGTTCATACTACAGGATGCTATTTTATTGTAATGCCATGACAAAAAGTTATAAGTAAAAATGCGAAGCTGTGTATGATTACTTTCGTTTGCTTTGATTATCACCATTCAGAGCAATAAATCTAACAACAATCATTATCTATTTTTGGACAAATGGAAGACGGGTTTATCAACCTGCCATTTCTTTAGATTCATTCAGTTAAAGATGTTGACCAGATGCAGTTATCTATTTAATCAGTAGACACTGTCTTCGATTACATGTAGTTCTGCGACAGACAGTACTAATTAGACTGCATCTGTTACTAATGTTAGTGTAGTTGTTTTATAATCAAACATGGACAGGCTGCAGTTTGCGGACTTTTGTTTTTGAGCAAAAATCGATACGCGGTAATGAGTGAGGATGACTGAACGACAGTCTGGCAATACTTGTAATCACTGAATTGCATGTCATTATCAACAACGCACGGTCATCGCAGTTTCCATGCGACAGAATTTGACCTCACTGGCAAAAACCATATGAGTCACACAGCATACCTAAAACAACATTATTAATTAAATTGCAGAAGCCATAACAGCCAGGTTGACCTAAAATAAATATTATCCAAGAGATGGCTATAAATTGGACACGTTTGTGTTATATTGAATGAAGTCGAGTAGATACCATAAAACTTCTCGTTCTAATATGATTTATAATGACACTTTCTGAAAGAGCCTACACTTTTGCTTTTGTTAGAAGTGTTGCGTTATTTTATTTCTTATTCTATAATGGAGAAATTATGCGTTTTGACAAATCAAACTGCTTTCATGAAAAGGCTTTTAGAAAGAACTCTTATAAAATCAAAAGTGGGTTTTACGTCCTGCTTCCTTAGGTTATGGAAATTTGGGCGCCGCATTCGGTGTTATTTTTCACTTCCTACCGACGATGAATCATGACAGTTTCTATTAACCTTGGTGATTTAACACTTTGTCTATGTCAGACCCCTCGACTTTCAAAGTTATTACCTCATCCTATGCCGGGATTGATCGTTTCCTTTGGACCTTTGGAAAGAGAGCAAATGTCTATTTCACCGAGATCGTGACTTTGTATACCAATATCGGTAACTAATGTACTATTAGCAACTTGAAGTATGTTTTCATGCTCATTGTCTTTATTTACATGTATTTCATCTATGCGGGTTTTAACTCAGACTTGTATTGTTAAAGTTTGATCGATTAGTTATAAAACAAATATGATATAGAAGCCAGTTTTATGGTCAGAATCATTGTGAAGAAAGCTGAGAAGCAATTAGCTAAGCAAAGGAATATAAACATAAACCATTATCTCGGGAGATTTGTCGTAATGACTTTTGCCTATTAATTTTCTTTTCTCATTTTGATAGAATAATAACTGTCATCGTGTTTTCTCTGTTAATAATATAAAACCATATTATAAAGTGTGAAATTGTTCCACAGGCGGCAGCTTAAGAACATAAATACGCGCCCTGCCGTCCAATGTTTCTTGTTCAAGATGAACCTTTCTGACAATAATTTTATCGCCAGTTACTTGACATGCATTTGGTCATACTTTATTTCAAACTAAGATGTAGCGTATGATTGCTGCATATTTCAAACGTTCTGAGGACTTGGCAACTAGACAATTTTATACAAGTGTATTATGACCAAAGTAAACAATTTCTCGAATATATGCAAAGTAGAAAAGAAAAACTTCTGGAAATGGTGGCAATATAACTTGTTCTTGGTATCCTTTTCATTACCTCGGAAGTAATGGCCAAAATTACAATTTTTTTGTGGAAATATGCATTTTGTTTTTGTACAAATGTAATAATACAGATAGAATATTCTTTAAAATAACATATTATGCAGGATTTTAACCCTTAAGCTTTAACCCCCCCTTTTCCCCCCCCCCCCCCTCCCTCCCCCTAAGCGCTGAGAATAGATGAACCGCAACCGCAACTAGCTGATACCCCATACACATGCATACAGACTGCCAAGCCTCTTTAAAAACAAAGCATCTCCAAGCATTGATTCTCTGGTTTATGGCACTTGTTAAATTTTCTCATTAAGTTGATAGTCAGAGTTTGTCTGAATAAAGGATATTGAGATGCAATATAAGAGAAAGCTGTCAAGTTGGTGAAATGCTATCTGAATTTGTAATGTGATTGAACATTATTCATAGCCATCATCTTGCGATTCTTATTTCCTCACTTATAATTCCATTGACTTAGAAATATTGTTTCATGATCATGATATAATGAAACACATAATTTAGTTCAAGTGAATCTTCTATTATTCTGATTTTTAAAATATGCATGTGTATCAATTCACAACGCAACTACCAAACTTTCCTCTCTGTGTCACTTAACATGCCTAATTAAGTATCCCCTTCCGTAATTTAGCCTGCCTAATTAAGTATCCCCTCCCGTCATTTAGCCTGCCTAATTAAGTATTCCCTTTCCGTAATTTAGCCTGCTTAATTAAGTATTCCCTTCCCGTAATTTAGCCTGCTTAATTAAGTATCCCCTTCCAGTAATTTAGCCAGCTTAATTAAGTATCCCCTTCCCGTAATTTAGCCTGCCTTATTAAGTATCCCCTTCCCGTAATTTAGCCTGCCTAATTAAGTATGCCCTACTCGTAATTTAGCCTGCCTAATTAAGTATCCCCTATCCGTCAATCAGCCTGTCGAATTACGTATTCCCTCCCCGTCACTTAGCCTGCCTCATTAAGTATCCCATCCCTGTCACTATGTCCCCGTTACTTAGCCTGCCTAATTAAGTATTCCCTCCCTGTCCCTGTATAGCCTGTCTAAATAAAGTAATTGCACGACCATCGTTGTCTACTCGCTCTAATATATATTGATGTTTCATTTTATTACTAAGGTCAGCTTCGTCATTCCACCTATGTATCATGAGGTCTACAATACATCCTGCATAACTGGTTTAATGAATAAACCTAGTACTAACAATCCGAACGTATAATCAACCAGGATCATGTCACTCTTTAAGATTAATTGATAATGTACACATTTAGATTAAACAGCAGGTTCTCTCGTAAGGGATTTCCTCTTCCTTAATTGAATATACCGAAAACATTGGCTGGCCACTCGAGGTTTTCCAAGACAATGTCATCTATCATGGGTTTAGCTAATAGAATAATAAAGAGATAAAGATCTGTCTCACTAACAAGAAATCTGTACATGCGGGTGCTATATGCCATTCGATCACTGTCGCCGGTGTGCTGTAAAAGGGGGATACAAAAATCGTTTGATCTAGTCGTTTTTTTTTCTAGAAATTATATTGGGATAAATGTTTCATTCGAGCTCGATGCCGTATAATATTATGTTGGGGGTAATTCAGCTTCAAAATACATATATTATGCTATTTCTATGCTATTATATCGATCATGGATTATGGAGCAATTCTAAGATTACCAGGGGCCAAATGACAAGAAAATAATAGTTTAGATTGTGTATCATATGAATGTATTAAAATTCCAATAATTGAAGTAAATCTGTCTGAAATCAAGTCATCCTTTTTGCCATGTTCGTAAACTATACACGTATACCACACCCACATAATAAGGACATCGTGAAACCCCCAGGAGTGGGGTTGGGGTGGGGGTAATGCAATCGTTCAAGCCCATGAATGTTGTAATAGAAAGAAAAGGGTTAGAAAAAAAACACCCAACTTGGTTATAATCAAATTGCACATCGCTGTCAATCCAATCTTTTACAGTTGATAAGTATATTTTTTTTCATATCTGCCTTTAATTTGTCACCTGACAGGAATCATTATCATCTTAAAATTAGGTTTCAAGAATAAAAATCTGGAGCAAATTGGTTTTAGATATGCATGCAAGCTATTTGTCAATTCAAACGTAGTAATAAAAGCATGAGCGACTGTCTATTTTATTACAACAGGCTGTATTCAACCCTCTCCTTATCAATTGAAGTGTCATTGATTTTTATTGTTTATCAATAGTCATAAGTACACAATGATCAATAAAGTTTATTGTCTAAATTACTGGAAATTAATTCATCATCAGTTTATTTGCGGTGGTATCGATTATTGTGTTTTCCATGTTCAACTTATACCATAATTAAACATGGCTAGCTCAACATTATGGTAACATTGGTAGAATGTATATAGGCATTATTATAATGTTTGTAATCAATGACTGTTGATGGACAATGTTAATTTACTTTGAGCTGTCGGAGTCAAAGTCATGACGTTTTATAGAATATGAGCTATATTATAGGGCCCTGTTACACCATTGCAATTGAGCCAGCGTTAGAGTGCGAGTCAAAATTTCTTGTAAATGGTATTATAAGTTTTTTTTTTCAATTTTGGACGTATTCATAGCATTTTTATAACGAATAGTAAGCATACATATAAAATAACCCATAGAGAACGTTTCAACAATCAATGATAATTTTATTCTTATATCGGAATACTTTTTTGAATTTGAAAATAAACATCAAACATAGCCTCAAATTAATTAAAACATGGGCCTATCAAAGATTCTTTGTAGAATAAGTCATGTTTAATAACATAATGTCAGACTGGTTGTCGTTGTGAGATGGTTGAAGCATTATAACCTAATCTCGTTTGCTAACAAAGTTCAACAGCCTAGTTTCATCAGAATGTAGAATGCCTGGAATTTGATCATTACCAGTCTGCAGTTGCTTCTGATATGAATAAAAATATAATTGATAATCGAATTTCTATGTTGTAATAATAAAAAGTTGTATATTTTATTTGTATTGATATTGTATGATTGGTTTATACAATTAGGTTTCTCCTAATACAATTATTCTAATGTCATTAAGCCTATTGCGGAAATACATAGATTAACGCCGTGCCTCGTAATTAATTAAGCCAGAGTATAATATTGTATTGTATAATGCGCTATGTTTCAATTTTACAGGAAGTTTCCAATAACTGCTGCTTCCAATATGCAATGAAAAAAACTGAACAGTTTCAATATATTTGATTTGTCTGGATGCATAAAATAACACATGATATTGGACGCTGTGCCATCTGATAGGGAAACTCAAATAGTAATTACAAAATGAAAATTCTTTTAGTTTTTCATTAACATTAGTTGGATACAATTGTATTGAAATACAATTACATTTTTAATGAGTTACTTCTTAGACACATGATCTTAATACACTTATAACGATATGTGTTTACAAAAACAACCAATGAAATTCTCTGGTCATTAGTAGTTTACACACTACCAATGACAATTTCTTGGATTTTCATTTTAGTGGTTACGTTAATCAGCTTCCTAAAAAGAGTTAATGTAAGTATCACAGCAATCGAATCGTGTCAAAGATCATTGAAAGAAGAATGTCATTAAATTAAATGGAGTCGCCGACATAAAAAAAATCCTTTAAATAATATATTGATGTCTGTTTTATTAAGATACTAGATCCATCATCCTGTCACTCAAGTCGTCTAGCCATTTAAAGTCATATCATTAAGCAAAACATAAGCAACAACACAAGCAAAGCATATCGAACACCAACTACAATGTTTTAAAAACCGTGAACAACTAAATACACACAGATTTTGACCGTAGATGGCAAGACTAAATATTATACGAAGAAGAAGATAAGTAATTGATGGCAACTGCAATTTTTCAGTCGTGCGTTTGCTCAGGTGGTCTAAATCAAGCGATTAATATAATAAGATTCTCTCAGTTTCTCGTAGACACTACCAGTTACATGAAATATTTAGTGAGTAATATCCCTTTAATGTAAAGTCTGAAGTGGAATTGTATTTTTGGAATAGAATATATTTCAGTAGCCAGCCAAATCGACTCTGTTTCTGACAAGAATATAACGTATATCCTAATATCAAGTTCCTGGCTGACTGTATAATTAAATACAAATGTATTGTTATCGATTTAAACGTTGCATTGGGGAATTAAAGTATCGCTTCACGAATTCTCACTCGTCGAGACTAGATTTTCCTAATTATTTTAATCAAATTGTATTTGAATTCGTATCAAAGGATAATTTCATATTTCATGGTAATTTTTATATAAAGACTCGAAATTCTTAACCGCCATTAAATATGTTAACAAACTTATTTCATGCAGTATTAAAAAAGTACCTTCGAAGCAATTAAAAACTAAAAACAAAGCACAATTATATGAATATATAAACTGTGACGTTTCTCGTTCCAGATGTATGTACTGCTGGAGACAAAGAAACACAAATAGAACAACCTGGTACTGATTCTGAAAGTGATGATTCCGATGACGATCTTTCTGATAGTGTTTGCGGTAAGTGTCAATTTTATTGATATATCACATGATAACTTTTCTATGCCAAAAATGGTGTTCGTGAGATGTAATGCCGAAGTCTGGTGATCCGGTTACTATTTTATCATGATATCCGTTGATCCAGGTTTAATGCGAGAAACAATAGGCTTGGTGAACCACCAGTGGTTCTAAAGCGTGCTCTGAACCAAGCACACTCAACAAATCAAAAAACTTTCATGCGATTAACCTGTAGTCGCATTATCTGACTTAGTTACGCACATGGCTAACATTAGCAAACTAGAAATTATTGAAACCCGGAATTGTCGTCCTTCTGAATTAATTTCAATATTCAAAACATGTTAATTTCAGATTGGAGTGAAGACGTAAAAGAGGAAAGCTCTGATTCGGATGAAGATAAGTCAGAGGACGAAACAGTCGGACTTCTGTGATGAATGGAACTATGTTGCCATATTGGCGAGAAAAATCAAAGTGAATGCTTCCTTAAATGTTATTTATTATGTGTTTTGTCTATTCATTCCAAAGATCGTTTTAGTGATGTTCGTCTCGCGAGAACATAGCCAAAGCATTTAAACTGATATCATAGCAACTTTAAACACTTGGAAGGGAAAGTCATTCGTTGCGTCATGAAGCTATCGAAGATATACATTACCATTTCCTATAGACCGTGTCAGTAGAAATTAAACCTACTTTAAACCTGCAGTATGTTTTAAGGGAACATATCCGAGTTCAGAAAGACCTATCAATTAAACTCCCGAATCATTGGTTTGATTCATGAGAACGTATTATCGTTCTTTGATTATTAACATTTGCTAATTGAGATGGACTCTCTGTTCTTGTTGTTTGTGCTGTCATTATCATTATGGATGTTATCGTCAACAAATTATGTGCCAAATAATTAGTTCATACAGGTAGTCATCTAGTAGTTACCTCCCTTTATACCACAACAGTTGAACGCGACTCGTCGTGTTTACACCGCATTACTAGGCCTATGTTTGCACTTTATCAGAATTTTATGGTGATTTCACCAAGTGTAATTTACATTTTCCATATTGGAAAAGAAAGATAAAAAGGAAACATCAAAATTATACAAGGTTTACAACTGCAGTTCTGGGGGATCTCATCTACCAGCTTTTACTTGGCCAAAACGTTCGGCTTTCATCTTTCAATGAACGGAGTTCAAAACCGCAAATTCCTACTCATCTTAGCAAAACACTGTAACGCTTAATCAATTGAACCTGTCGCCCAGAAGAAGGATTCGGCTTCGTGAAGGAAACGTTATTTGGAAACATGGCTCTCTCATTGCGTATGAGCTATTATTACCACATTTATGTTTATTTCAAGAAACGAATGTTTTCTTCACCATGTGATCTCTTTTAATCTATAGTATTTTTGTTTCTTTGAGCACTAGCTGTAGCTATGTTCCTTATGTTGTAGCGATTTGATTAAACTGAGTATCGACCTCATACAAGTGTGTTCTAGTCCCTTTGATGCTATACATGTGTATTGATACGATTTGTAATGCGCTGCCCACAATAAATAATGCTGTTTTAAATAAAAGTCATTTTCAGTCTTAAAATCTTCTGAAAGAGCTGTTATTTTTGTCAGTGTAGTCTTCTAGCTGCTCTTATTTTTGTCAGGGTAGTCTTCTAGCTGCTGTTATTTTTGTCAGTGTAGTCTTCTAGCTGCTGTTATTTTTGTCAGGGTAGTCTTCTAGCTGCTGTTATTTTTGTCAGGGTAGTCTTCTAGCTGTTATTTTTGTCAGGGTAGTCTTCTAGCTGCTGTTATTTTTGTCAGTGTAGTCTTCTAGCTGCTGTTATTTTTGTCAGTGTAGTCTTCTAGCTGTCAGGGTAGTCTTCTAGCTGCTGTTATTTTTGTCAGGGTAGTCTTCTAGCTGCTGTTATTTTTGTCAGTGTAGTCTTCTAGATGCTGTTATTTTTGTCAGTGTAGTCTTCTAGCTGCTGTTATTTTTGTCAGGGTAGTCTTCTAGCTGCTGTTATTTTTGTCAGTGTAGTCTTCTAGATGCTGTTATTTTTGTCAGTATAGTCTTCTAGCTGCTGTTATTTTTGTCAGGGAAGTCTTCTAGATGCTGTTATTTTTGTCAGTGTAGTCTTCTAGCTGCTGTTATTTTTGTCAGTGTAGTCTTCTAGCTGCTGTTATTTTTGTCAGGGTAGTCTTCTAGATGCTGTTATTTTTGTCAGTGTAGTCTTCTAGCTGCTGTTATTTTTGTCAGTGTAGTCTTCTAGATGCTGTTATTTTTGTCAGTGTAGTCTTCTAGATGCTGTTATTTTTGTCAGTATAGTCTTCTAGCTGCTGTTATTTTTGTCAGGGTAGTCTTCTAGCTGCTGTTATTTTTGTCAGTGTAGTCTTCTAGCTGCTGTTATTTTTGTCAGTGTAGTCTTCTAGCTGCTGTTATTTTTGTCAGTATAGTCTTCTAGATGCTGTTATTTTTGTTAGTGTAGTCTTCTAGATGCTGTTATTTTTGTCAGTCTAGTCTTCTAGCTGCTGTTATTTTTGTTAGTGTAGTCCTTTAGCTGCTGTTATTTTTGTCAGGGTAGTCTTCTAGATGCAGTTATTTTTTGTCAGTGTTGTCTTCTAGATGCTGTTATTTTTTGTCAGTGTAGTCTTCTAGATGCTGTTATTTTTGTCAGTGTAGTCTTCTAGATGCTGTTATTTTTTGTCAGGGTAGTCTTCTAGCTGCTGTTATTTTTTGTCAGTGTAGTCTTCTAGATGCTGTTATTTTTGTCAGTGTAGTCTTCTAGATGCTGTTATTTTTGTCAGTGTAGTCTTCTAGCTGCTGTTATTTTTTGTCAGTGTAGTCTTCTAGATGCTGTTATTTTTGTCAGTGTAGTCTTCTAGATGCCCAAAAGCTCTCTTCTATAGTATTAACTTTTCAATGGTAAAATATATCTAATATATATCAGAGAATCAAGGACTACTGTTTTAGAACCTTTTGATCTGTTTTCTTTATAACTTAATTCGGTATTGCAATATTCTAAAATAACTGCACGGAAGACAATTCATCGTGGCAACATTAAGCGAGCATTAAGTCGAGTTGGCTCATTGTGTACAGACTACATAAGTTTAGCTACATCAGTTGAGAACCAATTGAAACACAGAAGTCTGAGATCTCAGATCTAAAATCAAAATGTTTTAAACAAAAAGTATATCTGGAGGACTGTCTCGTTTATTTATCATGATGGATAACAGTGGGAACAACTATCAGAATATTAACCCATATCCGGATAAAAAAAATGGTTTTAACGTTCAAACACTGACCATGTGGTTAACTGTTGAATAGTTACAGTGGTCATTGTGTAAACTTATTACAGTTTCAGTCTGTGGTGGGGGTGGTGCCAAGTGAGCTCCTCCAGCCCAGGGACTATATGGACCTACACCACTAATTCATTTTCATTTATCACGAAATTCACACCTCTACAACTTTTACCAGAAATCTGGAAAATGAAAGCCTCACCAATATTTAGTTTCTGGACAGAAATTCAATATAGCATCAGCATAACAAAATTTTATCAACATCCGCTTGACTGTCACTGCTCACAAAACGACTATTTTTTAGAATTATCCTTCCGCATGTAAATCTCTCATCATCTCAAAAAATCTGCAAGAAAATGCAATTAATTTCAGACATCAAATTTCAAATCTAGACCAAAACATTACTTAACAATAACCATACTAACATCCCAAACATAACAACGATTAAATTCGAATATAATCATTTGAATAAAATATTTCAGTGGTCTGAGTCCTATATAATATGGTACGTGAGTGTTCATAGTACAGGTAGATTTATTCTCGATATCAGCTATTCAGTCATACTACGTAATTAACACATTTACTTGTACACCCAAGAGCAGTGATTGAATATACTAGAATACATCAATTCGTCAGTCTACATTTCAATTTATGATTTACATTTGATTAATTGCCTCGACAATCATACACAAAACTAGAAACATCTCAAGTAATCTAAGATGTTCTGTATGAACACGCCATAAATAAAGAATATTTTCGGCAGTGGGCTTACTAAGAAAAATGTGCCCCCACGCGCGGATTTGACTGCATCAAGATACCAGATTTGGATATCATCAGAACGGAAAATCAAAAGATGTTAGCCTATGCCACTGTTTTCAAATATTGACCCCTTTCAATCTCACATTTTGAACAGTTAAAAACAATTAATTTGAAAAGTTTTAGGGAGTTTAAACATCATTTATAATAGAATAAAACTGGAACTGTTTTATCGGACTTGTTAATCGAATTTGTTTTGTTTCTTGTTTGGAAAAGCAGTATATAAAAAATGATTTACCATTAGCGAACCTGAATAACCTGAATAACAGAAGAAAGGCTTTGACAAACTTGCTCGTACACCACTCGCATGTGCCAGTGACATTAACTTGCTCACTCAGTTGTATGCAAGTCTATAACATTTATAGAAAAGAGGTTTTCCGTGAAAGGGGCGTAACTCGAGCCTACAAACTGGGTCGATTCAAGTGGCGACGAGTGAGCTGGACTTTGTATTAGTTTAAATGTTGAAGAGTGCATCTATTTTAGTGTCGGTAAGAATTGAAGATCATACGCAGGTATCAAAGCAACAGTACAGCCTTCTTAACCCTCCTGGTTTTCCCGATCCAATAGGACTTCACCACGAATGTCTACACCTGCAAAGTCTGCACATCAGCTTTTGCTGTAATCGGACATTAACATCTCAACTGCCAACCAGACATTATAAGCCAGAGATAATAATGCACAAGTTTGCTCAACTATTCAAATGAATATATTTTCTTACTAGTAGAAACAATCTTAATCATTTAAAAGGATAAATGAAGGTCACACCCCTTCAATATATCTCATATTGCAAATATTTGCCATCATATGAAACTTACTGTTCTGTTCCAGCCACTCAACATTGTCCTTAATTTGTTCAGTGTAAAGATGCAATCAATCAGAATCCTTGATCTGAATACGAAACTAAAAAACCATCTAGATTCAATTGTATTCAATCGTTTAGCTAGAAAAAAAAATCAAATGAAATTAGGGCTGGCAACATAATTATGGTGACCCTGACCGATGGAGTAGAATCAGGTTAGAAGTTGAAAGTACAAGAAAGGGAGCAGGTCATCGCCTAGACGGTGACACGTATCGTGATGAACAACTTTATGATTCGAATTGACCGAGGTTACAGTCCTGGAGCACTCGTCTTTTTTCACTAACATGAAATAACAAAAGAATCGGGTTATCATTTTCCGTCTTTTCCATTACATAAGTAACATTTTAATTTCTTCAAAGACCAATTAATTATGGGCTAAAAAGGACCTGTGTTTGACCCAGAAGGGTTTAACCATGTTAGACCTAGACAGAAGGCATATTTTCTTGTTTAATATTGCCCAGGGTATCTCATCAAGAAGAGAAATCTATTCGTCATTTTTTGACAGATTATTTACTGTTCATTGGGTATATTTTGAGAAATCACGTGATTAGTAAATCTATAAAATTGAAATGAATGGAATAATCATCGTCTCATAATCGAAAGATTTTATAAGTGAGAGGTAGGATGTCCTTATATATTTTTTTATTTTAAATAGCGTTATAGTCAATTGATATTCATATTTATTTCGGAGGTAATCGTGGGTCATAAAATTGGCGTCAATAAAATGTATAATACTTTCTTTTGATTAAAATGTTTAAGGAAAGTATAAGTTTTTAAAATGAATATCACGTGTTCACCGCTTTCTCAAACTTTATCATCTGCGATTTGACACTCTGTGACACTATCTGGTTAAATCTGACTAGGTGTTTAGTCCAGTCAAATTTGGGCCATGTCGATCTTTATATTATCACCGCTGTCAAACCGGAAAATACAAACCAAGTCATATTTGTAAAATTATCAATTGGGTGAATTTTAGTTAATGATGTTGCTTAAGTTTAATTAATGAGATAAGAAATATTATATTATAGCTAACGAGGTTTATTAATCAAGCCTTGGGCCTAAATATTTATGTTATATCACGCCACAACATAATTATTGTGATAATGCTTATTTCGTTTAATTATACTCATTAATTTATCTCTAAACAGAAAGAAATTTCCTGTTTGACACCAAATTGCCTTTCAAAATCTGTTTAATTAAAATTAAAATCGTCGACAATACTATGCGGAAATAAGTATTTGTATATTTCGACAGTTTATCAGCAGTTTTTTTGATACATCATTTTATCGTTTATGTCTTGGCTACATCTGTTAAGTTTAAATTTCAATGTATATGCATTTTTGCTGAATGTGCCCCAAATTCTTACGCGTTTTGTCAAGTCCTCGGCAATGGCATTTATGCATTAAATTTTTGATGAATTAGTTATATCTCTAATGGGGTCGTAAATGTTTGTGAGCTTCCGCTTTTAACAGTCATGAAAAGAATATTGCTTAAGACTTGGCTTTTGCCACTACGGAGAGCACCCTTCAGTATTAAGTCTCTATTTGTTACCTAATATATATATATCTGTATATATACACCTGTTCCTTGGTGTAATATTCTGTTGTGATAGATATCGTCAGCTTTACTGACAATTGCTCCGATTCATTTTTCGATTACCAGTTTTTGAGAATTTGGAATATGAAAAAAGCAAATTTTGGCATATTTTGATAACTATATCTGAACCTTTAAAGAGTTCACCACGTGACCAGAAGGTATTCTACAACATCCCTACATGGTACCACAATGCAGTCGAGAGGTAGGCTTTTCCTTCTTCGTAAAACTCTACTCTTAGCCAGTATTGTGGTAGTGTGTGGGGTACTAGAACATGGTAGAATATCTGATCGAGTCTTGATGAACTTATTAATGGCCCAGCTTTATATAGATACCAAAATTTATGTCAAATTTACCTTTTGTCTTGGTGATAACGCTCAGAAACGAGCCATCCAAAAATGGATAGGAGCAAAAAGTGACATTTTATGACTAGCCCTACATGTGCCGATATCGCATTCATATATTCGAGGAACGGGTAAGCCTATATTTTGTCGAGCTGCTCTTAAATTAGAACCAGTCGGTTTAGATAAAAAATTACAATCAGTGCTCAAACACAGCCAGCAGCTATCTTCTCTATCAAATGTTTTACGCAAATCTTTACAAAAATAACTTTTCCCAAAAATAAAAAAAATAATTAATTAAAATAAAAAAACAAAAAAACAAAATGAGAGTTCACTAAGTTCGTTAGTTTTAATCTGAAAGCACTTATACCAATTAGCGTAATGTTACTTTATTGAACATTAAAAATATATTTTAATCCTACGTGATCTCACTAATTAGGCTGAGGGGCATCATTTTACCAACAGATTTAACTTATTTTCATTGGTTGGCTGTCAGAATTAAAAATTTACAAAAAAAAGGCGTGGTTTGATATCTATCCATCAATAGGAATCAACCACGAACAATCCTTGATTTTTCGTCATAGTATTTTGATGGATTAGTTAATGCTTGTCTTATTTTATTCATCCTGGTTGTGATCCTCGCGTAGAAAGGTGTAGCAAGCTGTATTTTGAGATTGGATACCAAATACACATAAGTAAAAACCAAAATTTCTTTTGTACCATTGATGAAGACGTGAAGAAAACGAGAATCGTGTGATACTTCTAAAATTGTGACAGATACAGTTTGGCTTAAAATCATGACCGAAAAGAGTCAATGATGGACAATTGTCTAAAACCTTCTTTTCTGTTTGTACCGCTTTGATATCAACATTACAACCGTTTGGTCATAGAATTAAAGTGGTATGGTAAGGTAGGATAGGATATAACCGTAAAAAACCTCATTCTCCAGAAGGTGTGCTTTTCAGCAACATTTTCAGCGAATAAAATTTGATTCTCAACAGATCACTTTCTTTTACAGCTACAAGGGTACCAAAAAAAGCTGAGAAATGATTCCAACTGGCAGATATCTGATTGGTACCCTAGCCCTTATATTCCTGGTTAACTATGGAAGATGCCAAGTTATACCACCAACTCCTGACGCTGATTGGGAATACTACATGATCACCATGGCAATCCCTGTACAAGGAACTCCTCTCTATGCCAGACCACTTTATGTTTCTGCAGGTCAACTTCTTAAAAACTATCTTCCAAGTGTGGTACCATTACACATATTTAAAGTAAGTTTTGATGCTACTCGTCGAAAATATTAGTAGGTAAATCAGATTAACACCATTAGTTATAATAGCTAAGTATATAAATGGAAACGTTAGGAAATGCAAACGTTCCTTTTGTACTTGTCTGTTAATTATATCTATCACTATGTTATATCCACAAACTGTCTCGTCCTGTCACATTAGCTCCTTTGGCAACAAATACACTTCCACATCAATTTTGAGGGTTTAAAATAAAATCCTCCAAAAGCGCATGTTTAATGATAGTAAAAAAAATTATTATTTTTGTAGATAACTGGAGAACCCAGAATCCTGGCAAGTAAGTTTATTTCTGATTATATTTCTGAGGTGTCCAATCCATATCAAATTGAAAGAAAGTTTCACGTTGATGCTAATGCCGCTATACATGGATTTGTATACATCTTAAGCTACATTTGATGGATTTCTTATGCTCTTATTTCAAAACTACTAGTTGTCTAATGTTTAAGTGCTCAAGTTATAAGAATACTTTGGGTAAATGAATTAATCTTCTTCTGGTGATAAATAAGACTCTTTTACTGTATCCTTTCAGTTGTTAAGACGACTACACCTGGTGCTTTATGTGATATTGCTTTGGGAGTTACTAATTTTGGTATGGAAATCGAGACTATTCCTCTGTACTCATTTGAAGCCTTCTCAACCTTCCTTGGGGTACAGAGAGACTTAACTTTCACTCCACTGCGTGCATTGCCATGTGCTCGAGTCTACATGTTTGAAACCTCCGTAGAATCTCCAGGTATGTAACAATATTTATGCTGTAGAATATGATCTCGAGAAAGCTGAATTAGTCCTGAATTAAACGAATTGATACGGGTGCCTTCAAATTGAGATTACAGAGTAAGATTTTATCAAAAATAGGATTCTACATTGACCAAATTGTATATCTGTTTCCTTATTATATCCTATCATAAATTATTGAGCGGTATGAATTGTTCTTATGAAGAAGTTGTTTTGTTTTAGGCGGTCTTGAAGAATATACGGAAGTCATGAGAAACTATACTACGGAAGTATTACGGTTGAGATCAGCTGGTATTATTATGGATGCTTATAAAATGTTATCAGTTACACCAAATAGAGTAAGGATTTTTTTAATATAAAAAATATATTGACATATCAGAATTGCACTGATGGTTAAGAGATCATGAAATTGGTTGACATTCTTCTTATATCGCAAATCTTACCACCACAGTCGCATTTTAGATCTTAAAATACTTAAAATATATATACTTCTTTTTCAGTTTGTCATCTTCAGTTGTGGTACTCCTTCATTCTTTGATCAGATGATGATGAGCGTGAGTAGTTTAAATAGTGACTATGGTTTATACAGCGTAGAAAGAGCCGTTTCACTGGTGACATGGGATCCATATAATGGAAAAGATGCTCTATGTTATGTTGATAATTTTAAACAAGCTTATTTCGGCCTTGGTAAAAAATAAATTTCGACAATTTGATTGGATTGCATTAATTTAATTATCTTTTGAAATAAACATACGTAGTATTTTCAAGTCTTTGGCTGATGCTTTTTAAAAATTTGGTCAACGATTGTCACAGAAAGACATCTGATTATGTGTATGACAAAAGAGGCCTCGTTTGCTATTTTGTCTGAAACTCTAAAATTTATAGATCTAAACTTATTTAACTAATATTTTTTGACTTGTTATAATTTCATTATTTTGATGCCAATATATATTTTCTGGAAGGATAAGGTTATATAGAATTATTGAATAAATTCTAAGAAATAATTATTGTTTTCAGTTTGTTTCATTTTTGTACATAACCAATTCATATCATTATTATCCCTTAATATATTATTCATCATCATTAAATTATATTTTTGTAAATAGTTCCTTATATTCTAAACTTGAAAAAATTTCTATAGCAAGTATTTGATTGACTTTGAGATGCATTACACAATTTTCCATTTGCCCATTACTTGTTCCTTTTATATTATTCAAGTCACTACATTATTTCATAGTTAACATAAACTCATTTAGTTTTGGAGAATACTAAGATTTCTCTGGACCATACATCACTCAAAGATTCGTGTATATTGTATATCTAAGATGGAAAAATGATATAGAAGATCGTGATGACAAGCAATAAGTTATCCAGAAGAACAAAAGAAAGAAAAAACCTTGATTTACGAGAATAACAACTTAAAATGCAGGCACAGGTCGTCCTTGTGACTGAGATTTTTTTAGAACTTCCGGAGTTTTATCTGGGAGAGTTGGATCAGTACCAGGATTTAGTTGACCCAAGCACACAGGAGACAGAACAGCATTGCATTAAAAAAATTAATCCGAACCTCGACCTGAACGGTCGCAATGCCAGCAGTCAGTAAATTTGTCGACATGACTGTTTCGTAACTGTGGCGGAACTTATTAGATTCTGTTGATCACAATAGGACCCTGTCTGCCAAACTTTCACGGGCCCATCGAGATTAAAACTTCACCATCTGCTCGACGTGACAAAGACTTTCAACCATTAAAACGTTTGACGTCAAGATTCGAACGCTCTTTAGTTTTCTGTTTGATTATAGTTTGAAAGTAGGCAAGTTTCGGAAAGAACCAAATCATCGATTGAGTTGCGGTCCGTTCGTTGTCATTAGGATATGAGTTGCGTCCCTTTCACTCTCGGAATTATTATTAGAGCAGGATTCTTAAAAAAAAAAATTAAAAAAACTTTTTGTCGGTCCAGGTGTCCAAATGTTATAAAAATTCCTTATGCACAACTGTGTGGGCATTACTAATATCATGAGTGATAGATATGCATAATACGATATTTCTGAATTTTGGAACAATAATGAATCATGCCAATGCTATCTTAAAGATCTGTTATTTGACCAATCATACCTTAGTCTAAGAAACGGGAATTTTTTAGCTAAGCCAATCAGTAATAGTGTTCACAACTCATTTGAACTTCAAAGCCATGTCTGTCCAGAATTCTCTGCTATATTACAAATAAAAGATAATGAAAACGGAACGAGAATTTGGTCTAATTTTAATCAGACTGGTATAGAGGTGTGTGTGATTATTGGTACAGATGCAAGAAGAATACGCTTTTTGTGTCCGCATTGTGGCAGGACCCGTGCTCCGGTCATCACTTCCTTTATATTGTAATGTATCGACAATCAAATAGAAATCTCAACTTGCGTTCATGTAAAAAGAAAAAAGCTCGGACAACCTAACCATCTCCGGACCTTAATATTCGTTTAATCTAATTTAAAACTGATTTTGACATAAGACACTATTAATTTCATTTCATTTATAACTCGGTTATCATAATAGATTAACAGCTTTATTTTATATTCTCAGAGGAGATAACAAATCAAACTAGATAATGTCGTAATGATTTATTTTATACACCCACATTAATTTAGTAATTTTTAATCAAAGGCACAATTTTCGCCATTTTGGAGGGTTGATTTGGGCCTAGAATATACGTAAATAGTCTTAATTTTTGCTTATTTCAAGCGCGAATAATTCTGACCACATGTTGATTTGAAGGCTCACATTTCGATACTACAACCGATTAGCTTAGCTAAATGGAAATGTTTAGTAGTTTTCAGAAAGGAACATCCTTCCTGAGCTTTCTCCCGTGCTAATGAACAATATCTGCATGAACGTAAGTTATAAAAAATAAAAACTTGAAATATCGTCACTAGACCAGACGTAAGTTTTTTTATTTTGAAAAGTATTACGAATAACTACAATTGGTTTCTTTCTGTACTACTACTATGTACTATTAAATGTGTACATATTTTCACCAGTTATATAACTACAGATTATAATTCTAAACATGACAACATTAATTACAAAACCTACAGCAAAGAACTTGGCATGCGGGGCCCTGAAAAAAAACTTTGCAAAGCGATAGCTTATTTGAAGATATAATGTGTCTGTCAGAAGGTATAAGAAAATATTTGCAACTGTCAACTTTGTTCTTCATAAACACCTATATATCGTTAGTTGGTATTAGGTAATACTGAATCTTTGAAAACCATCTTGAAGCCTGGAAATAAAAACACAAGCATTGTGTCATTGCCGCTGAGAAACAAATGCCATGTAGACTCAGAAGAAATAGACACTGTTAAATGGGGATTTTCGACACCTCCAAAATTGCGTTTTCTCTGACATAATATTGAATTACCTTTAAGATGATTGTAAATTGGAGTCATGTTATAAATGGTGTAGGGAGAAAATCATGACATGACTGAACTACAAAAATATTCATCTTTCGATATAAACATGGGTTTTGCGGATCCGAGGTATCCAAATAGGTTTAAAACTTCCGCATCTGCAGAAAAGCGGGATATGCCCATTTATCAGGGCCTATTTTTTCTGTCTCTACACCAGGTGATATATGTCCAAATAGCTAACAGACGCTAGTGGTCTTGTAGAATTTTAGGCGTTTTATTGAAAATAAAAATGGTACGAAAGGAAGCTACAATTTACCTATTGCTCGTTAGGCTAGACATCAATCTTATAAAGTATTATGTGTTCGTGCTGGATGTGATTATGTTAAAAATTATTTTGTATATTTAAAGTTGCAAAATCTATCTCAACCATCGCTAACGCAATACGGTGTGTCAAAATGGACATGAATTACAATTATATTAGAATTTTTAGAACAAATTTACCAATAAACACTTCTAATACTAATTGGTTTTTAATAACACAATGTTTCCAATAATATTTCCTATGATAATTACTCTCAAGATAGATAAGTATATTGTCTTACCCAATCATGAATAAGGCACACAGCAGGATTCTCGTCTTCTCCGTTAGGACAATCCGGATAATCATTACATACCATTTCATCTAATAAACATATAGAACGATCTGATGGGCATTTTAATGTTTTTAACCTACGTTCAACTCCTCGACATGCTAAAAATAAAGTACAACTATTAAATGCAAATATTCACATCTTTAAAGACCTTTGAGAATCTTTATCAATGCCTTCTCAAACACTTGATACATCTTGATATATAGTAATTTACTACGGATTTAATTCAGGGTATTGAACACTGTTTATTTTTCACCACCCCACCTCATTTTATCTATGTAATTTATGCTCCAATACCTTTAGCCAAGATGAAAAAGAATAACTTGGTCATCTTGGTTTTCTAAAGATTTTTCAATAAACTGATTGTAAATGCGCTACACGCTGTACACGTTAAAGATCTCTGTAAGTGTTAGCAAATCAAAAAAGAGTAGGCCAAATTAACCGACCAGACAGAACATGGCCATGTCCGCTTTCATTTGGCTAGGCAGAGGCAGAAGAGTGAGACGAATTGTCACGAATTTGATTCATTCATAGAATTTCGCATTTTGGAGAAAACAAGAGTGGATCATGGTGAGGAAAAACAAATAAAACTAGTTTCACGTCTCAATTTGCTGTGCTTGGGCTAAAAAGTCTCCAATAATTGTATGGTTCATAAGGTAGCCTTTCTTCACTCATCTGGACAGTATATGTTGTCACGGTCTTTAATTGGAAAAGATCATCGACAAAATTAATAAGTTATGTTCGTTAAAAAATTAACTTTTCATTAGTCACATTATGTATTTGTTATCTTGACTATAAATGTCTGATATGAAATAAGACGTATTGCCACAAATGGAGCAAAAAAATACTTCAACATACCTCTTTTATGTTTAAGTTGTCGATGTTCTTTCATCAATCTATTTACTACATATTCATCTAATCCTTCTCCATCAGCTACCTCCTGATGATTAACTACAATGGAAGATATCATTGATATTAATATATTACTAAAGTATATTGGGTGAAAGATTATTTCTATCACACCAAACAAATTGAAATTTCTTTTTCTGATAATTTTCATTTCCAGTTTAGCCTAATCTTACCAGTTTTCCATTGGAGGTACGTTCTAATGACGTTATTTTTTAACATATCATGTGGGAGCTGTTTCTTGATAACAAGGACGAATTGTCAATAACTATACTCACTTTTAACTAAAGGTCGATGTGAATGTCTTTGAGCCAAAATCTTTTTAATATATTCATTTTTATCATTTTCCGATTGTAAAACTGAAAAAGAAAAAAACCGATAGATTTAAATTAACCGTCCTCTCCAAAGTTCATCTGATTCCGTGTTGGTTGAATAATTGTTCTTGATCTGATTATTACTAAATGTATATTCAATTAGGATGCTAATGTCTTAACTATTGCATTCTGGAAGTAAGGGTGTCATCTGAAATTAAGCGTAAATGTCAGTGATTTTCTCTCAACATTTTGTTGTGAAGACGATGTAATATAGTGGTTTATATCGCGTTTGGGTTCGATACCTCATCAATTTCTTAATAGTATTAATTTGATCACCAGTTATTACACTTTTATGAAGATATCCATGCACTCCTATTTCAATCAGTGGTTTCACTAGATTAGACATATGACACAAACACCATTGTAAACATCTTGCGAAATATCGAATGATTCTAAGCGTTTTTAGGGCTATGTCAATGAGTTTTCTTGTATGGTTATTTAACCAACATGATGCAAGTATTGAAGGTTATGAATAGTTACCATTTAGCCTATTAATTAAGGTTAAAAACTGTTTAAAGGAATACTACTTATTAGGATGAACAATAAATTGAAACTTGGCCGAAATGAGTCTTCAGTGGATTGTGTGACGTGACGTGTACGTTGTTATTTTTTGTTGAAAAATCTGTTTTATAATATCATATTTCTCTTGGAAACCCGCTTGGAAACCATAATAAGGGTTAAAAACTGATATCATTCATACAAATACATGTACTTGATAAAACCCTCATGTGTCACGTAGTACTTTATCGTCAAAAATGTCAAACGATCACGTCGTGGTAAATGATAACTATTCCAATCACAAATTTATGTTAAATAATCTAAGTTTCAGGAAGCGTAAATGGATTTTACCATGAAAATACAATTAGTAAGGTACTGACTCTTAAATTAAATAGCTATTTTGGCATACGAACCTTCGACAGAATCTATTTTCTACTATTGTTTTAGTGTGGGTGGGCAATTGGCGTTTCACACAATACCGGAAGTCAGATATCGATATCTTTATTACCTTTATTTGTATCACTCTCCAATTTCTTATTTCAAAGTAGAATCAATATGACACACGTCGAAGATGTGAAGTAGTTTTTATAAACTTTTACTAAACGATATACCAACATAACGATTATTAATAAAATATTGTATATAATTCAATCAAAAATATTTTTTCTGTCCTTTATTCTAAAAATAACTGACGCTCAAACTAGACCTGTGTGATTCCATCCTTCTTCGATCGCCCTGTAGTTACTTAAGGTATGATTATATTGGCAACCACTTTTGACATCCAACGGTTAAATGCTTGGAGACATGATTAAGTATATTGATCGTGAATAATATTATGTTTTATGTTTAAAAAGAAATTAAATGAATGTGGTTTGATTTTGAAACACTCCGAATGGTGCGAATGGTAAAACTTTATGACTCGGGCATTGCCACTTAAAAATTTACACCTGTTTTGAAATATGTTTATTTCTAAGTCAGTCTAATTAAAATTCGACTAAACTTTCGTTCCGTTTCTTATCAGTCCTCACTTAGCCTGCTTGATCATATTTCTTTACCCACTCACAAAATCCCAGCGACAGAAATTTGATTAGTTAAAGTAGGGTAGTGGCATTTCTAGGAAACATCAGGTGAGGGGGCCGAGCAGGGGCCACGAAATTTTAAAGAAAGGTGGGGAGGAGGTGATCGGGTGGCAAATCCGGCAACCCCAAAGTAAAAACGCACAGTGAGTAGGGGCAGACCAAAGGTTATTGTGACGAATGTTACAAAGGCCCGTCTTTAGATCCTAAATGAAGTGGCCATATCAAAAATTATAACTAATAAAAACGGAACGAAAGATTGGTCTTATTTTAATCAGACTGTTTCTAAGTATTAAGTAAGCGACAAACTGTCAGTCACATACTAATCTTCCAAGGTCATCAAATTGCACCATCTTCAATCAGACGTTTAGCTGAAGCAGCGATATGATAAATAAAAGAAACGGTAAGGAAGTTTAGTCTTATTATAATTAGGTGGCTCCTGCAATTCCACTAAAACTAAGTGTTGGATAACATCAATAATCGCAAAGGGTAATGTGCGATAATACATATTTCGGGCTTAATGACGTCATGCAACACTTAGTTTAAATGGAATTGCAGAAACCGTAGAAGTCTGAGTGAAAATTGGAATGGATTAAATTGGTGCTATCAAGGTCCACAAAAATCATAAAATATTTAGAAAACCTCTTTATGAAGTGATTTTATGAATCAAATCTTTTATAAAAAAAACCTCCAGATTTTTAGACTCAAATGTCTTACAAAACCAACAATATGTTTCAAATTATCAATATTTGCTCGGGAAAGATTTCAGCGGATTGAGTGCCGATTTTTAATAGTTCTGCTTATATTACTGATTTATAAGGCTAATACGTCTCTCCTGCATTTTTCCCGTTTTTTTATTATCATCAGCTCGATTCATAATAAACCGAATAGGCATGATAAGTTTATAGCTTTTTATACGAATATTGACACCCACTCCCCAACCACTACATTTTATCTGATACTATATTAATACATATAAAGGTCCGTGAACCTCTGAGTGGGGAAACTTGGATGCAGGAATCAGAGTGGTATCGGTGATGAAAGCGTGGTTAAATACATTGTTTGCGATATACTGTGCTCTGTGGTTTTACTAATGCTTGAAATAACCATAGATTTGTATAATGGAACATTTCCATCATTCCTCTATCAGATAACATTATCAATTTGATCAAAAAACAGTCGCTAGTCGCCAGTGGTATGTTGTCACATGGAGCGCAAACTTGGAAACTTTTATTATTGCCTCAAAGCAATATAACCTTATATTGTTAATAGAACATCAATTTTCAAAATTGTTCTTTTTCCCGACAGGATGTTGCAGAAATATTTATAAGCAAATTATGAGATATTTTTAGCATGTCACCCACAGGTAACTTTGAAGTGTTCATTGTTCAATGAACAGGCTCAGAAAAATTGCACTGGGCTAGTTGATAACTTAAATGAAGCAGGAGCAGAAAATAGCGGCATAGGGCGAGTGGTTAGGAAAAGTTATTACGTTTGATCTTTAAAAGAAAAAGACGAACGGTTGAAACAGATTCACAGACTTAGTCATGGGTTTCAGTCGCGGCATACGTTGAGAAACGCGTCTAGTCGTTCGGATGGGACAATAAACCGAGACCCCGTGTGCTACAGGCTGTGCACTTTAACGATCCCTCGACAGTTGGAAATCGAAAGAGAGCAGGCTAATGCCACTCCTGGAATAATTTCCCTCATTGTGGCCTGCATGGCGTTACCCGTCTTCATTAGCCTAAATGGTGCAGTTTCAGGACGTAAAACTCCATTCATTTCATTTCATTTGAGTTTCTGGATCCTATATTTTGCGTAACACTTTCATCCTGTTTGTCAAAAAACGCTTAAACACTTAAACATAATCTAGCCATAACTGAGCAATGGTCTATCATGATTTAGCCCACTTCCTAATATAGTCAAAAGTTATTTAATGTTTCAAAGTACATTGAAAACAAAATCAAAATATCAGTACTCCAACATTACATTATATCATTAAAACTTACATAAAAACGTTTTACTATTCATCATCCTAATATGACCACCATTAATTTGTTTTCTATAATGAAGGAGAAAATACATACTTTTTGAATTATCATATTTTGATTAAAGTCAATGCAAAATGTTCAAGAATATCAAGATACCTTTTCGAATGAAGGAAATTGTCAATACAAGTATGCAGATGTAACTATTGTCCCTAACAAGTACAATAGGCCTAACTCTACAATATTTCCATATAAAATTTGGAACTCTCAATGAAATTTCAATTTCACGTTATTATGGACAAAATTCAGCCATATATTACTATTATCGTACATTACTTGGATTATGGACTTGAACTGTTTTTCGACGACAAGTGGAAAACAATGAAGTTGCAAAATGTTACCTTAAAGGGGCATTCTGTTTTTTCGAAAATGGAAAATTTTTTATTCTAATTTATGAAAACCATATACCATAAACTACAGAAATGTGTCCTTGAACAATACTGGACAAAGTTTTAGCCACGAACAGTCGTTAACTTTTTAACGCCAACAGTATTTAAAAGGCTTGCGTAAACTTTTAAAGTTATGATGATTTTAGGGGGGGTTAAACTACTGTACCGATTTGAGCAAAATAAACGCCTAATTGTAGAGAAATATGTCTCTATATCTAAATAGAGTCTCTATATTTATAATATTTTGAAAAACAATTCAGTTTGTTCAAGTAGATACATGGATGTAAATATCATATAAACATTTTTAGGTATTGTGAAAATTTTGCATTCTGCCCCTTTAATGTTATTTCTTCTCAATATTTAACTTTAAATTTAAATGAAGGTAGTTTTTACCTGTAACTGCACCTGCGTACTATATTCCCAATGTTTAATGTCAGAGAGTTGTTATTGAACCTAATCGAAAAGAATGCGATAGATTATCTTTTGATAACGATGTAAACTTCTCATAAACAAATTAAAAACTTAGCTTTTAAAATATAATGGGAATGAACTTTTAAAGCTAAGCGATTTCTTGTCTTTGTTTCGGTATTAATATCACTAAAGCATTAGCATCCACACGAAGTTTATAATGATAGAAGTAAGCTATCGTAAACAAGAGAAAACTACATTAAACTTACATTAAATATAAAAAAAGGAATAGACAAGATAAAATACGGTCAACTAATCCTTTCGAGGTTCGTTATTTGTCAATTTAAGATTAATAATATACAAGGTAAAGGGAAATTAAATGATAAAGGCACAAATAACTCTCAAATTTATCCAGTAAATTCTCATAGGTTTGAATAATGTTGTTCATTTTATTAAGAGAAAATGCCACTGCTGCCGATGTCAGAACTGCAATCTGAACTGAACGGACAACATTTTATTTTGCTTTTCATTACTAAGTGTACTAGACAAAAAAAACCATGAATTCACCCACGTGGGGCATGATTTTATTTTAGCCATATTTTTTTGGATGCAAGATGCAACAAATGTAGTGCAATTTGAACCTTGTCTTTCGGCACCTACCAGTTTTTTTCTTATTTTGGGAATGTATGAAATAGAAATAAATCAATATTTGTTGCAAATCTGCCACAAGAAGAATAATACACCTTGAAATGAAACAATATCTACAGGATTTGTTATATATAAATTCTATGCTATACCATTTCATTTGATTCAGATACGCTTACAGAAAGACACCAATATTTTACAAATTAGAAACTTAGATTTTCGAAGACTGCTACCAATTGTTTCTTGGGTCTTTTTCAACTCTGAATCGAAACGAATAGAAAAGGAAAGAAGACTATATTCAGTTATAAACTAGCGATATATATTCATTTGTAGAAAACAAACTACATGTATAGATGTTTGAAGGTTAACCAAGTTGAAAAGTTTCAGAATGCCATTTCGTGTTTCAGAATGAGAATGGCCCGTGCAACATAACAGTGGTTATTTTCTCAACATGAAACGGTGTTCGGATATTCTCCGTACAGGACCACTAAAAATCTATGTAACAAACCTCAAAGTACAAACGAATACCATAAGCTCCCGCCCCTAAAAAACAAACTGAATGCAATTGATACAGCAAATTTAATCAAAGTTTGTTTTCCATAAACATTTAAATTGAAGGTTTCATAATTCGATACACGTCACATGTATAGGAAACAATTTTTTAAATTTTTACAATAATGTATAAAACCAAGAGAATTGTAAAATTCTAAATAAGGCAGTGGAAAATCAATTTCTTAATCTAAAACGAAAAAGACGCGTTCACGTCAAAGTAAAAATCCTGTAATCTGGATTAATCAGACACTTTCATTACATTTAAAAATTTTGGGAAATTCCCTTGTTAATACACATCATGTAATATAACACATTTCCAATGAAATCTTTGGTACTGGGATTAGTTTTTAGACCAGACGTTAGTCTCAAAAACTGGAATTTCTGAGCGAGGCTTTACAGTAAAAGTGTTCACAGCTCACCGTCGAAATTTGAGCCTTCAAATCCACGTCTTTCCAGACTTATCTGCGTTTGAATGTTAAAATGACGACTCGTCAATTAAAGATACTCTGTGATATATAGAAAAGGCATATATAGAAATAGTGAGTAAAATTCCTAGTTTGAAGTATTTTAAAGGAATTATGTGATTTTCGCTCATTTCTAGTAATTCTGAAGACTATTTACATATATTCAAGACTAAAATCAACCCCATCACCCCCGCCCCCCAAATGGCACACCTGTCTTTTTAAGCTTTAAATCACGATATTTTGTAAGAATTATTGTGATAAACAACTGTATTTACAAATAAGGAAGATAAGTGTATTACCTGAATCACCCCTTCCGCTATCTGATGTTAAATCCGATCCTGTGTATCTCATGGAAAACATTGTCTTTTCATGATTCTTGTTCGCTGCTGATTGCAAGTTCTTTAACCGTTTTTGAATACTATATATTGAAGGTTTAGAGTCACAAACACCTAATACACATAAAAGAAATCCAGCAATAATATCGATGAACTTCATATCAAGAAAATCAAGTTACTAATTTCACAAATAGCTATTTCCTTATCTTTCTAATCTGTACCTGTAATAAATCAAATAACGGTAATAGTCATATCCTTTTTTGTAAAATAGATGGCTGTCCACTTGCACACAGCTTTTAAATTGGCAGACGACGAAGGTGCGTTTTTTGTACGAAGTGCGTAGGCACTTGATTAGTTCAACCAATTTATACGATAGGCAATCCGATCTTTTAATCCGTCTACATTATTAATGACACTTTCATAATTCGTCTAACGCGATGGACAAACAGTATCTTAATGCCAAGATAGCTATAACCTTATATATCGTTTCATGTTCAAACATTGTAATCAACTAAATGAAAAGTAACACTTGGCCGCTCGTGTGAAGACTTGACTTATCCCTAAATATTTAGCGTACACCGTGAAAATTATTGGCGTTTTGAAAAATACTAACTTCCTTGTTCACGTAAATAATGGTATGCTTCGTTCCGGAATATAAGCAGAATTCTCGAAGTCGAAAATTTATGACGAAATAGGATTTTAGGATACCACGCAAATTGCTTCAATTTATATATATATTACGCCCATACCCCGTCACACAATCAGACGAAGAATTTATTTAAGACGTAAAACTCCATTATATTTCCTTTTGTTACGTACAAAATCGGTAATCTGATTTTAATGAAATTTGATTTAAAGGGATGTAATATTCGACATTTGTCAAGAGAATTTAATGAAAGAATTTCAACTTATTGTCCTGAAAAACTGGAATGTACCTGGCATCCACTTCTGCTCGATAGAAATTTGTTCTTCTAAAAAGAAACATATATGTCAATTTTAGATCGAATTGTAAAATCATTCTTTTCCATTAATGTTTGTTTCATGAACTTCATTTGCTTGTAACGTTTTTTAAACAAGTATTATTATGTAAAACGATTGCACCAAGCGCACACTTCTGCAGCTACGTATATCAAATGGTGTTGTATTATCAATGCACGTGTTTACAAAGAAGGGTTCGAATTTCCAACAACTGAAAACAACTGATTGGCGGTGGCTACTTGAAGAACATCAACAATCCATTTATTTAGTTTTCCTAAATTGAAATTTCAATTTCATTGACAGTCTTTAACGCATGGAACAGATCTTGTATCATTTAGATGTCCAGACGCATATCAATGTCAAAGGTGTGGCGTTTCTATTATAGAAATTCGTAGATATTATAGAAGTCTTATTTGGGTCTAATAGTCATCTTTTGCTAAGTTTACTACAAGACACTGAACCTTTGTCATCACGACTAGCATATATAATATGAACAAATAATGAGCTATTTTAGATCTTCTATTAACACTATTAAGAATTGAATAAAAACTATTAGGTATCTTATAATGACAATGTCATACTCTTTATCAAACATAAATCAATTACTACTTCATTTGATTCCTAACTGCTCTCTGGTATTGCTTACTCGAAATTTTATAATTTGTCTTATATGCTCTATAACGATGTAATAATTTCAATTAATTTCAAAGGGTATATTAGTTGTTGTGTTTAGCAATATAAGTCTTCATTTATCTACATGATGGAATCTATCTGCGACTCAGTTCAGTGATTCTATGAGAAGGTATTTCAATAACACCACCAGATGAGGTCGAGTGACAGTTTTAAGCATTTTATCAGATCCGTCGCAGTCTATAGGTATAAGAGCATTACGCTTTACTCCAGATATTGGCTTCTACGTGCAACTGCTATCAAGTCTATAGTTGCAGGTCCAATCGTTCCAAAATATAACCTTAGCAACTGGTGCCAACTTTGATTTATCGGTCGTCGGTGTGCTTAGGTTGACTATATGTAAATTCAGAGATTGATCCTGATGACGCCAGAATAGCAGTCTCTAAATATCCAGTTGCTCTAAATTCCATGAACTGTTCATTAAAACAGCCTCGCTACGACAATCTTAGTTGTACTCATTTTCAGTTACAGATATTTCACAATAGAAGATTCTACGACTAAAAAGTTGTGAAATAACATAGGGAATATAGCGAGCCCATGACTTCTTCCACATTCATATGTCATTTTCAAACCAAATTTGAAACATGCGTTATCTAGGTCAAATTTCCACGCCTTCGTGGGAATTTCATAGACAATACTTTTATCTAATTTAATCAAATTAAAATTCATCTTCCAAAAGTTAAATCAAATTACGTGAATCGTGAATTGGATTGATTTGTATTCTGTGTTGTGTCAATTAAGATTGTCAATTCCATACTAAAACAATTTATGATGTGCTACAGGCTGTGCACGTTAAAGATCTCTCGATAGTTGAAAATCGAAAAAAATTAGGCTTACACCCTTGTCCTAGCAAAATTTCCCTCAATGTACACTGAATAGGTGCAGCAGATTAGGATGTTATACTCCCATTCAATTTATCCATTCAATAAAAACCTGCACATTGTTTTATTAGGATTATTTTTGTGATTATTATTGATCTTATTAATATTTACTGAAGAAAATGTGAAACAAGCTTTGAATGATTTCTGCATTATATGTTGTTGGCAACATTTTTTCAGGTCGTTATTTTTTGGTGACAAGTTTCTGTTCGTAGTGTTTATTGTATATGAGCAGCTATGACGAATGTATAGTACCAGCAGGGTAAGCTTACTCTTCTAGACACCTGATACCAGTTTTCATTACGAAAGATTAACTCACTTGTGATTGATATACTCAAAATTCGGGTTTCGATTTGTAGTTCGGATCGTTAGTTGGCTACTTTATTTATTACTAGTTTATTTATTTGCATTATTTTGTCAATGTTCCAAGGGTTTATACATATAATATTATTTTTTACATATAAATACACCTCTAGTGGCGTCACCCCCACTGTTCTGACGGGATTTTATCATCTTGTAGAATTCCTTTCACTTACTGGGGTTAATTATTCCGGAGATTTTTAATATAATATATTAATCCCAAGATATTTTATCACATTTTTTTTTATCCTAATTATTGTCCTTATCAATATATAGTCTATAGCTAAAAGGTTGACGGCTGAATTGACCACGTTTGTAGATAAGAGTTTTATCCCTATAGCCAGAAAACGTCTTTTCAACGACAATGCTTTGGACTTTTAAACTTAACAGATTGTTGGATAATTCCATTTAACACTATCAGGCGCAAACTTAGTCCGAAACATCTGCCTCTATTTCAGCCTCTGATGGATATTTTGACAGTTGTAAGCTGACATCTGTCAAATAGCTATCAGAGTCTGGAATAGAGACAGATGTTTCGATCTAGTACAAACTTTGCACGAGCATAGAGCTGTCTCACGCATATCGTATTGTTTTTATTGTTTGTATTGTGGCGGTCTGTTTTCACATCATCAGATACGTTCTCCGAAGCTCATTTGAATGTGGCATATCTCAAGATAAACAAATATAACCAGTTTCCGAACCTTACAAATGGTCTAGGTTGATGATCAGACCGAGTCTTGAAGGCACGAGTTGCGCCCCTTATTTCACGGTTTATACGTTAGATAAAACACTTTCTCTAGGGATGCGGGATTTAAAATATCATAAAAGCCTTCTGATGTGTTTTATCCTATACTGAAATACCTTTATTTGGATGTACTTTTCTGCTTGGTCCAAAAACTGAGAGTTTTACTTTAAAAGAGGAAAAATTGTTTCATTTCCTATTAGATGTAGAGACTATAATATATATTATATGTTATAATTATTGGACTTTGTAGGCTACTTTATGTTGTCTGTAGGTGATGTTTTACTTCTGATGAATTAACACAGTGTTATAATGAAAAACTGATGTATTGTAATTGGCCTGTCATAGTAATAATTAAAACTCGTTAGAACACCCATTTCTTCGCGTCTAATTTGTCACCCTGCAACAGTACGTCGTGGGTGTCAATATTTAAAGATCTCAATCAATTCGTTTTTCTTGAGAGAACCCTCTAATATGCTCTATGAGAAGCTTGCGACTATGGCACCATCACAGTGTAGCCAAAATTTGAATTCAGCCTCAGCAGTTGTCTCTCATTGAGTCTGCCCCCTATTTGTACCCGAGTCTCTGAAGGCTGGCACCGCCACGGTCTTTCCCTCAGACAAATGAAATTGCAATTAATTGTCCTATTTTATTATTATAGTCCTGATTGGACTATTAGGAGAAGGGGAGTTATCTGGCTATATCTGTACGAATGGGAGACAACTATGTCTAGAACTCAACTGAATGTATTGAAAAGCCTTCTTTTCTAATAATAATAGTTATAAAGTTTAATCAGTAAATAAGGTCTTCAGACAGGATACAAATCCCACTACATAACAAAATCATGGATAACGATGATAACGGCCCGGTATCTTCTGTACATGGAGTGGCACAAACGATTTACAGACGCCTTTGGAATCTGCGCCCAGACTCGTAGGAAAGTTACACTGAGTTCTGCCGCATTTCTTGGAAGCGGTTGGATCTGGTTAAGTCGTCTTTGGATTTCATCCCACAAGTGTTCTATTGGGTTTAAGTCCGGACTGAGTGAGGTTCATGGCATTAATCTCATGTTAGACTATTGGAGGAAGGTTTTGGTGGCTATGGCAGTGTGTAGACGGGTGTTGTCATTCTGGAAGGTGTGGTTTCGGCGTTTTGCAAAATACAGCAAATACGGTGCAACGTGGGGTCGGTGGCCTCTGCCTGGGCCGATATTGTGGAAGACTCCATGTCAAAGTTTCTGATTGATGCCGATTGCACCCAATACCATAATGCTTGGTCCTCCCCGTGGCTCTTTTTCAACCACACACTGTTCTGTAAAATGTTCACCTCTTCTTCGCCACACTCGTACTCTGCCATCTGCGGTGGAAATGCAGTACCGACTCTCATCTGAAAAGACGTGGATCCCCCACTGCGGATGCCGCCAATTCTCTCTTTAGGTGGCCCACGTAAGACGTTGCTGAAGATGATGGGGAGTGAGCACCGGACCCCTTTATGGACAGAAGACAGGTTCTGTGAGGCGAGTCGATTTCGAACGGTTTCAGCACTGATGGTTTGCTTATGTTGGTCAATGGTCTGACGAACTGTTTGTGCCGCTTTGGTGAATCTGTCATGCAGATAATGCTGCAGAATATAGCGACTCGGGGACGACCACTCATCAGTGATCATGCATGACTTTGTCCAAATATTTTTAAAATGCGACGTATCTATCTGTTCAGTATAGTATTGCAGTATTTCTGAACACCCTCTTTAACTTCAGATAATATTGAAGCAAGTAATTTGTGATTATTTGAGAACCTGAATTTAGTAAGAGCTGCTTAGCCAGTTTCGACTACATGATCATAATTTGAGCGCCTGAATTATGTTGAATGTTGTAAGCTCTGTTTTATGGCCGTGCTTTCTTCAGATACTCCACCTAAAAGTTCCAACAATAAAGCTATCGGGTACATGATAATGCATGAACAGACAACACCAAACAGAAAGAAAACTTGATTAAAATTCGATTTGGTGAAATATTTCTTTAATCCTGTCTGTAAGTGTCGTCGACTTACAGGATTATCTAGTCTTCCCAAAACAAATTGTTGAAGAAAAACCTCCGGAACCCAGGGAATCAATGATCTATATAAAAAATGTTATATACAATTATATATGTAACACCTTTTCAGATCCTCAAAGATGACGAGAATTGGCGGATTTTATCATCTGTTTTATGTGTTTATGCTTCAAAGAAATTATATCGTGACTTTGAACATTTCATTTAAATACATATGTTAACTAAGTAGTGTTTTACACGTAATAAATTAAATATACAAATAGCGTCGCAAATAAATAAATTCTCAAGCACCATTTTAATTAATGGCAAGTGTCTGTCCGAGGCGAGGCCCGAAGTGCCGAAGCGCCATAAGACTGTGGGGCTACCAGAGTCCCTCTGAAGAAAACGGATTTCATATGGCCTGAAATGAAATTTTGAGCATTTAGAGGGCTTACTTTTTAATTCAAAATAAGATCTTTTAATGGCCCACCCCTTGAATACAATACTGTGTTCCTGTCCAGATGTGTTCAGATATTACTTTTACACATGAATTACTTGAATGAACCCTATTTAAACAACATATATATATCACATATTGTCTCACATGAAGTCTATCTAGAGTAAAGTGATCAGGTTGGTTGTCTATGCAAATCAATGTTCACAAATTCTCTAATGTTAATACAGTTGTATAATTTTTCGTATATTTATAGAGGTTGGAATTCTCCAAAATGTACAAGCCTGGAATTATTATAATACAACACATTAACATCAGATTTGAAATATACAAATATTAAATTTTGCAAGTTACTTCCCTTGTATAAACTTAGATAATTTTGAACTTTGTTTTTTTTTGTAAAATCGCCTCATTGAAAAACATCGGGTTATGTCGTCATGAACATTAATTGTTTCTCCGGCTAAATCAGCATAGTAATCTACAAAATTAAAATCCTATGTCCGATTCTCTTGCAGTTCTACATTAACCATGTTGTGGGAGTTCATTCACTTCCAGGACTCCTCTAATTTGTTACATCTATTTATTATGTGTTTCGAGCTTTCGAGCTGAGAACGTAATAGAGTGACGAATTTTAGACAAACTACATCTAACACCCTGGTTCCCAACCTGGGCTGTTTTAAACCCCTGGGGCCCCCGGGTTGGGGTTGGGACTAGGGTGTCGGGTGTGAACAACTGTTGTAGGAGAAGTTTTTTTGGAGGGATATTATATGGTTCCAAAGAAGACAGCAACAGCCTTTCCACTGAGCATCTTATTGCGGCCGCATGATTATATATCCATTATTACATATCTATTATTATATATCTATTATTATATATCCATTATTATATATCCATTATTATATATCTATTATTATATATCTATTATCTATTATTATATATCCATTATTATATATCTATTATTATATATCTATTATTATATATCTATTATTATATATCTATTATTATAAATCTATTATTATAAATCTATTATTAAATATCTATTATTATATATCTATTGTTATATATCCATTATTATATATCTATTATTATATATCCATTATTATATATCCATTATTATATATCCATTATTATATATCTATTATTATATATCCATTATTATATATCTATTATTATATATCTATTATTATATATCTATTATTATATATCTATTATTATATATCCATTATTATATATCCATTATTATATATCTATTATTATATATCTATTATTATATATCCATTATTATATATCCATTATTATATATCTATTATTATATATCCATTATTATATATCCATTATTATATATCTATTATTATATATCTATTATTATATATCCATTATTATGTGTGATTATTATGAATAGTTTGAATAAAGAATTATAAAATGTACAATGTTTTGAAGGTAGGACATAAAACGCCATTCATTTCATTTACGTTTTGAATGTCCATTGTTTTACGGGTGTGAAGGGTTCAAATGATAACTCCAGGGGTGTGAAGACTGAAAAAGGTTGGGAACCACTGATCTAATAATTATGTTTGAAAAGATTGAATTTCCTCATCTGTCTGATGCGAAATTGTAACCAGTTTGTGTTTTTCCACAATTATATAAAATAATCGCAGCGTCATTTTTTAAAAGACGCAAGTAACAAGCACTGAGATTTTGATTTAGGTTAATACATTATAGTCATTTCTTTTGCATTTCAGTTTAATAATTCATTTATTCCAATCAATGGAAAATGAATACAATGTTATTGTTGACGTATTATGTTCCGCTCTCGCATAACATTCATTGTCAGAAAGATTTGTCTGTCATGAAAGGAACTGTCACAAATTGTGACACATCCAAGGCCTGTATCTCCAATTGCTTGGCTTCATGAACAAGAGAAGAAAGGTGGGATCTTTATTCTCATTTCAGCATTATCAAAGCTTGACCAGGGAATTAAAATAAGTTGTCAAACAGAAATTTGTGATGATCAAAATGCGTGTAATATGAATACAATTTATTGAACAATAACAAACAACATCAAAAATCAACAAAAAAAAGAAAAACTAGCTGAAATTTTGTGGCGTTAACCTGATTATGTGTTTTTCAAAGGACTTAGAAACTTGAAAACAACAGATCTGATAAGAGACACAAATTGAGTTAATATCGTTGGATATATCCATATATTATAAAAAACGTACATCAATCTTTGTTAGAAAGGAAAAGGGAGCCCTAATTCCACACGTGCAAACTCTCATTTGGAATTCGTAATAAATGATACCTATTAATTAATAAATTAACAAATAAACCATTGCCTACCATTTCTTATCATCCTGTGTCTCAGGACGACGGAGGAAACACGTCGAAAAACGCATAAAACTTTTAACTGGTGATTGTTGTTCCATAAAACTGTATACGTTTTTCTAGGTTAATGATGTCTATATATACTGTATAGGGTAGAAAAGATTAATTTATTAATTCATTTATCAACTGATTTACCTTTAATGATGAACAAATAGGTGATGAATAACCTTATTCAACGTTATTATTATTTAATTGACAATGTTATGGGTAATATACTGCCAGTATAAATATCGAACAAACTGATTGGAGATCAAAGACAATAGTCAAAGCTTTATATTGGTGTCAAATCTGCTTGTCACATTCAATCTGAAATACTATATTACTTTTCATACTCCGTTTAGTCAATAAACTATTTACCTGCATTTTGATCGTTATAAAATCAATGCCTGGTTGTATTTTAATAATACTTGGTATTTCATAATGCATTTTGATCCCAAGACCAAATTTATGTGATCGTAATCATTTTAGAAACTACTCGTTAATATCGCATGAAAGGAAGGTTTTGAGAAATGAGGTCATATCGCAGTAACTGAGTTGAAATTTTAAACTCAAAAGCGTATTTTGAAAATTTGGCGTTTATGAAAAACACACAACAAGGGCACGGCTACCTGAATCCATTTAAGTACACCATATCGCACAAATACATCAACATCTAAAACAGTAACATGGATGGTAAGTAATCTTGTGTTATGATTATGATGTTTTAACTTATAGCTTAATTACTGAAAGTTTTACTTTCACGGGTAATTTAGAGGTAAAATATATACTTTTAACAACACTACATTGCTCTCTTTTGTATTTATTTCCATTTTATCTTCATCGAGTTATCTAATCTGTCATTTAATGATTAAGCCAATTTTTTATACGATGAAGTTGCCATGTCATGAACATGTTTACAATAGATACATATAATTCACCATTGTATGCTCTCGTTCATTTGCAGATGGTATGTACTACCTTCTTGTCTTGAGACTTTGTAGATGCATCAGATGTAGTAGTAGTAGCAGTTGATGTTGATCCTGTAAGCATACCAGTTCTATAGCCTTTAGTGGGTCGACACAGTAATCTGAAAGCGGCTCTTCTATATGGTCTGTTGCTGATCATGTAAACAACAAAAGTTGAGCTTGAGTGAAGATGAGCAACTAGAGTTACCATGATATGAACCTCCATTGGCAAATCGTCAGCGACATCTAATGAAATAACAGTTGTGTATGGAGTCCAGCAAACCACAAATACTACAAACAGAATGAAAAGCGTTCTTGATGACTTGGCGGTTTCTTTCCAGGCTTTCTTCAATCGATCAGGATCATCAATGCTATAACTGTAAACGTTGACTTTGGTTTGGAAAATCCGCCAGAAAATAAGGATGTATGCCACCGTCATAAAAAGCAATGGGCTCCCGATTAAGGCGATGGATACGAAGAGGGTGTAAGAATAGCTTTTTGTTCTGTCCCAGATACATTGGTGGTTCTTCTCATCAAAGGTGTGGTCTCCCCAGCCAATGAAATTGGGAAACTGGAAGAGAAAAGCTGCTACCCATGTTACCAAGCAGAGAACGATGCAGACTTTGGTTTTGAATAGAACGTAGTACAATCTATTCTTGCAGACGTAAATGTAACGGTTGAAGCTGACTAGAGTTAGGTTGAGGAAGGCACAGAAACAGGCCGTCAAACATAAAGAGGATATTAGTTCACAAAACCACACTCGAGAGCTAAACCATCTCTGACCCTTAACCACTCCTGAAGTATAAAAAAGAAGAACGTTCACCTACAATGGATCCAGATAATCCCGAGTAGTGCCGACAGTGTTGATAACTGCTGATAAACCATTTTATTCTGTAAGAAATAAAACAATATGTATCGTAATACCTTGTTTCATCAAAATTTTAATGTTCTAATGTTAATTTCGCTGAGAAGGGAAATAATATACATTGCAGCACCAAAATAAAATAAAAAGAATACTAAACATAGACGTCCTGATCCGAAAATATACAATTACATATACCATGATCTTTTGACTCGGCAAAACTAGTAACACTGCGTACCGAGAACCGAAAATCGCACCTCACCACGCAGTGTCATCAGTTTCCAATAAATCTTTTTTGGCAAATATTGGAAAATGTTACGGACCGGTCGGAATCTTTGATCATCTAGTTGATCGCAATTGCTTTGATGGATTCAATGACATGCATCAAAACGAACCAAGCTGTCAAATAAAACAATGAAGTTAATGAAGCATACAAAACTATCCTTTACCTTTCAGATAAATTGAATGACAAAACAGTCGTGAGGAGGGGAAAGACTTTCTGCCCAATGTACTTCATCGACTTAGATGACTTTACAAAAACTAACCTAATTTAATCATCATACAGACAAAATGTATTCAAGATGGGAGGGTTCATACTGTCAAGCCTTTGTCGGGAAATTGATAAATCATCTTCTTGTACATATTTATATAGTCAGCATATATAAGCTACAAATCTACCGGGGCAGATTTGAATAATAATGTTATACTATTGCTAGATGTCAAAAGTGCCGCTGTGGGAATTCGTCTGTCGCAGGTACGTTCTGACCCTTTATGTAATTTTCATGTAATCATCGAAGGTGAAACAGTCAATGCGTTTATATCGGCAAGATGCAAATAGAAGTGTTCTCGCAATATAAACGAAATGAACTTTACTAGACCAAAACCATAACAATATTAAGAGACATAAACAAGTTAGACTTACTTAAAGCCTCAACAAAGTGATTCTTCAAAATGACCTACAAATCAGGAGAAGAGAAAACAATCGAGTCAAAATCAATCAAAACGATTTCACCTGCGCAAATGATTTCATGCTTTACGTTAATTTATGGATAACTTAATTAATAAATAATTTAGGTTTCTTAAAAGGTTTTTTTTCGATTGCATGTTTTGTTTTCTCTGAAATTGCTCTCTTAATTTAAAGTTCACACACTATATAAATAAGAAATTGTGTACAAGTAATTCAAAAACCCAGACCATTGTCACGCCAAAAAAAACCATAATATTATTTTGATACAAATCGAAGCAATTTTCGATCGTGGTGTACACAATTACACAACCTTGAATTACTTATCTTCATTTCAATATTTGTTTTGATTTTCCTGATTTGCCTATGTTTCAAACATAAATAAATATTTTACAAAATAACATCGTCAGTTTTGGGGGATTTTTCTTACTGGTGGCAATCGACCAATCCACTTAATGATCTTTTCCAAGATTTCCATACCCTTATACAAATGTTTCAACGTCTCATATTTTCCTATTCATTTCAAAGTACCATGGATCCCCCCCCCCCCTAAAAAATGTCGGGAAATATACCACGCTAACGAAAAGAATTGTCAGAGCCTACGACAAAAGTTTTCTAAACTTGAGGATCGACCAAGACACAACCAGTCTACAAGAAAGCGTACTTATGTATTTATATATTTAAATCCTTTTCAGATAAACAAGGAAAACTTACCAACAATGCACATGGGATCAGCAAATCCTGAAACACACAAATCCGCTAGAGCCAAATTTATGAGAAATTCGCGGCCAACTTTGTTCACATTCTTGCTGATGGATGATATAATGATGGTTAGGGTATTACCAACAGTTCCAATCAGGAAAGCAACCGAGAGAATTGATATATAGATTATAGACAATATTGGTTTGGTCTCGAGTAATGGTGCGACGAAGGTTGTTATCAGCTCCTCTGTACCGTTATTATCTTTTCCTATATTACTGCTGTTTGTCATTGTACAATTTTTCAACTCAATCTACAAAAGAAATATATTTTGACAAAATATCAAATATTATACAAGCTAGTTTCCTCTTGTCTAATATTAAAAACATGAAATTAGAATTCCGTCTTTCGTTCAGTGTGCAAGAAACACGTGTCCTGGTGTCAATTACCTGTTGATATGATACAAATTGTTAGAAATTTGTTTTGTTATACTAATGATGTGTATCAAAACAATCTTAAATTTAATAAAACAAAGACAACTCTAATAAATATTATCAATATTTTCATCAAGAGCAAAAACACCGTGGTTAAACCACGCCCACTTATTCAGGAATAGATGAAAGCGTGCTGTGGCAATAGACAATCAAAGGCGTTCTATCATAAAGGAGTTAGCTTTCCGCGTGTACTTATTTCCAAAAAAATATCTTTAAAAGCTTTAGAATATCGTGACATCTTGAATATTTTATACATGATATACTGGATGACCAAATAATGGGTTATCTACTAGAAGTACAATAAGAAAAATATGTAATACTTCGGACGTGTTGAAGAGACGATGCTTCCCAACAAGATACCATGGTGCATTTCATTTCATTACGCACTACGTAATATAATTTTTTTTATGATATAGGAATTGTCGAGTTATAGCAAATATCGGTTCGTTTCAAGTTATAGAATGTTCTATGAGCCAAAACAAAAACACGATAGAATTAACAAAATTAATCAGATAATATTAAAAGGCTCTGAGGCAACGAGACAATTAAACAAATATTTTGACATGCTAAATCAAACATACTTGATCAATTATTGTGGATGACAATTAAATGGCATATATATTATGTTGTATTTTCCGGAGGAAATTAAAAAACGGTCTTGTTTCCTGGCGATAAGGAGTTGGACCTTTACAAATGATTTGAGGCCACGTAGTACACACACACACACACACACACACATCGTAAGAATAATGAAATTAGCCGTTTATTTATCAAGGTTCCTGCAAAAATAACGAACTCTCAAAAATTACCTCAAAAGTCTAAATGGATCTATACAAATATTTATTGTTTCAATATCTACGTCTACATAACATTACATGACCTGTAAGATAACCACTTTTTGACATAATTCCTAATGTCGGATCAAAACATTGTGACATTGGAACATTATACCATCTTAATATCAAAATGTTAATATTATCTATAAAATAAATGAAACAGAATATTATGAGCTACTTTTCTGTCCCTTTTTGTTATGATATGATATCTATATGTTATTATCGTTACGGAGTTAATGTATACTGTTTCCCATATAAAAAAGATAGCTGAAACCAACGAAGTTGTAATTAGTGACAAATTCTTGTGACATTCTTACCATTCTTTTTGCGCGACAGATTCGCTCTGACCAAAAAAGGTTAACGCGCCTTATATTGCCTAAATGTATATCTGCCCTGATTGATCCAATATCGTGTTCGGGGAAAGACAAAAGTCAGATAAATAATCAGCAGCAAATTCTGACCATTTAGTGCAGCTTGTGTTTAGTAACAGTTCTCAATGAACCAAATCCAAAAAATATCCAGATAAACAATATAATATGAATGAAATAAAATAAATGCACATACAACTTAATAATACTCACAGCTTGACTCTTAAAATCATAGGCTATTAAAGATAAAAAAATAAATTAATACTGTCATTTATTTCTGCGAAATGAGATTTTGATAAGAAATAATATCTCAATAACAAATAAGCTAGTCTCCGCTGCAAGCTGTGGTAATTTATTGATCAGAGAAGAGCGGGCTATTTGGTCTCTCCACAGTGATATGTAGACATATCATCCCTGTGGAAACTTGAATAGCAACAGTTTCTCTTAAATCAACTTGTTAAAGAGAGAAAGAGAGAAAGGGGCAAGCAGTATTGTGCTAGATCGCTTTCTTTGCCAATTAAAAATTATGCTCAAAGCCCAATCTGGAAAGTTGACCCAAATCTCAAAACTCCGGCACTCCGAAGCCTTTGTAGACAGAATGAGATGAGCTCTAGTCAATTAGTCTATCCACACCAAATGACCAAGTCTTGGTGAAAAGACCAACTTAGGGGGCAGAATGGATCTGATCTGATCTTGATGTTTTACCATTTTGTCATATAGATATTATTATTATTATCCGGCACAGCAACCAATATGATCATTTCGACATATCAATATTAGCAATGACAGATGATTTCAAATAATTTCTACATAGGTATTAACGTAAACGACGACGTTGTGAAATTTGAGCCTCCGGTTTCAGAACCCGCAAAAGTTCCTTATCTTTAGTGAAAATCACATTTTCGATGTTTACGACAATATAAAATGTAGTTGGTAATGGTAATAAATTGATAATATAGTGAAATTTATTTAAAAATAAATTTTACTATATTATCAATTTATATTGATAACTAAATACACAGAGTCTACTATAGTTTTTAGTAATGATAAGAATTCTACTGGCCGTACTATGGGCATGTTTCACCACTTCCATTAATTATTTAACCTTTGATTATACTAATTGCTATGTAATTATATATAACCGTTCACAACCGCTCACCCGGAATGTTGGCTGTGAGCCAGTAGTTCTGTAGAAAGGTGATCGATGTTTGGCAATTGCTTTGTGCTGATAAAAAATCCGCAACAGTCCTATATTTCCTCAATGGTTGTTCCAAAGATTTAAAATTTTTTTCAAGATAAGTAACAAAGTTTTTGTTTTTTTATCTTGTAAAAGATAAATAACATAGTAGAATACAAATATGCCTACAAATAAATTTCTTCCCTCCTCCCCCCCCCCCCCTCCCCCAAATAGAAAATTGTGTGCCCCCTACTCGCCCTCTCAACTTATCTTTCCTAGAAACATCATTCACCTAAGACCTGAGAAAAGGTCAATTTTACAGGAAAATTAAGCCCTCTAACTGCTTAAAATTGGGCCATCTGAAATCCATTGCTGGCACTCAAACACTTTACTAGCTTGCAGTTAATCCTGGAAAACATGTTATCCTATTCACTTTCATTATTCTTTAATTTTATCTGGAATGATGATGTATCCCAAAAATATTTCCATTGAGTCACTTACTTTATTTCCCCATTAAAACTTCAAAACACAGATCATCGTTCCCGCTTACTTAAAACGTTCCATATTACATATTTTTTTTCTTGTACATATAGATAACGCACCAGCTTATCTATTGCTCTGTGATCCAGCTGCTCAATACACCCTAACACAATGAGCGACATGACAGATGAAGATAAGAAGGCAATGACCCGGGCCGGGTGCACTCAAAGTATTTTAGGTTGCAGCAAGAGGCTTAAATTTTCCAACAGAAAATAAATATGACATGTTTTTTTCAGCCACAAGTAAACCATAAATTTTAGATAACATATTAATGTTCTAGGTACTTACCGTATCGTTACAGAAAATTTTAGAATCCATTAAAGATAACTATTGTCCTTCTCACCAGAAGAAACTACGCCGTTTGCTGTCAGAGAAATCAGATTTTCTCAGTAAGCTGGTACGTTAAATATATTGAAGTCGATGAGATTATACATTAATAAGAAGGTATATAAGTGTGGACTACAGATCAATCGAAGTTATTAATTACCTGATAATTACAGTATGCGAAAACTCCAATCAGTAAAATTGTGAATAAGAGACAGTAACAGTTATTAGTCTAATTAAGAAATATACACTATTGTTCCAAAATGAACACGGACTGCCAAGTATTTTGTATATGTGAGTTGTACCAGACGAGACTGTTTGTATACCTCACAAAACTTATGACAGTTAGTGCAGCATCTCGATACTGTCTGAAATTGTGAAACAAGCATGATGATACGTCATTGTTAAAAATCAATGGTTTACCATAACCTTTTGTTTTTAATTTTTATTTTAAATTTGGTAAGAGAAATCCGGCTGTTAAAAATTTGTTGTTTTGTTGTTTTTTTTTTTTTTTTTGTTTTTCTTGCCTGAAAATCTTGTCTTGGGGGTTGCCCCGCCACTGGCTAAGGACAAATCTGTTCTGGTGAATTCCATGTGGCCTCGTTACTTGATATTATATATAAACTTATTAGCAATCATACTAAATGTAATGGCTAAGCCATAATTTAATTGGGATATTTACATGCATATCAGGAAATAATTTCTAATGGCTAGGTATGATAATACGATAATAACGATACGATAATTGGCTTTGGCTTTCTGACTTTAAAATGACCCTAGGATTACTTGGCACTATATTATCCCATTTCAAATATTCTAGATCATTTTAAGAATGTTTTGTACTTCGAAATAAAGGCTATGTAATTATACAAATTATCATGAAATGAAGTGTTATAAACGTTATATTTATTATATCTATATACCATTCTGTTACATTTGTTTTTCACATTAGACCCACGTCAAACAAATTCATTTAATTTTTCACTGGCAATTTGCATCAAGGACAAGTTTCGCACTACTTATTGCCTCTGTTTCTTCGCCCAAACAAAACTTCCGTCATTATTTTGTGTGGGTCGTTTAAATCAAGACAGTATCCAATGGGAGCTTAATTCTTAATTCAGTTTTTATTATCCCTCAAGTTTACAATAAGATGTGAATATGTGAGAGAATGAATTAATTCCCATTAGTGCGAATTCCCATTTGAGCTGCATTTTCCCTTTTGGGCTTCTATGACTGACATTACCCCAAGATATAAGTAATGAGTTTTGTTTTTGTGTGGAGCTTCAGCTGTGCAATAAAATCAAAATGGAATGATTGTAGCACACCTATAGGCTCATTTTTTACCAAGTATTCCTCGATGTCCCTGCAGCTCGATTCATAATAGTTCAACTTTGTATAGACACCAAACGTTGTATGACACTCAGCAAAACTTATTTGTCAAACAGTATGACAAAAGATATTTCAATTTACTATTATTGTTAACTATCCTGTTATTGGCAAAGATATTCCTCCGTCACCAATAGGGTTTTAACCATGCCATTGATACACTATGCAGGAGCCTGACTAGTTCTGTAACTTTTGATTTCTTTTCGAAAGTGTAATTTTGTATTTAAAAAGTCACGACATAGGACATGTTGAAAGATTTTATAACTGTATAGAATTATATATTATAGTTTTTATTTGTTTATGTCATGATATAAAAATAGATGTTACATTATTATAATTGGTATAAAGTGTTTGAAATTGTGTTAAAAATTAATGGGTGGGTTGCGAAAGGGGAATATGAATGTTTAATGAGAAACCTGATTTAATCATCCTTTTATCTTTGGTTTCAGGACAAAAAGTGTATATGTCTTTGGGCCAGAGAAGATAAAGCGTCAATCGCCACTTTATAGTATAACCATGAAAGTAACATGACGAGTTTTTTTCCTGTCATTAAAAATAATCGATTCTTGTAGGCTACTTATCTTGAACAACGTGAAGAAACTTTTTTAAAGTTTTCAAAAGGCCGTTAATTGATAGTAGATTCGGTGTTTTACTTCTCCTGAATGGCCTAGGCTGACCCTACCCAGTTCCTCAGACGTGGTAAACGGTTGACATGTTATCACATCTGTATATCACGTCTAGGACGATGTCATTCTATATATCACGTCTGGCCGGGGATCTCGGTTATAGGACCAGGTATGTTGGTTTAGGGCTAGAGTGGAACAAATACATCATGTTGTAAAGACGGATTCTTTAGCTGTGTAACATGATAAAAAAATGGAATTTGGTAGGGGTGCATAGCCGAGCCAGCCTCTTTTCTCGGCTAGGGGGGGGGGGGGATGGTGTTAGGCGGGGGGAGGGGATAA
>NW_008709715.1:3244641-3260695 GCF_000327385.1 Lottia gigantea | reverse complement strand
TGCATATCTCTTCTGGGGGCCATAGCCAACACCGCTACCCCCCCCCCCCCCCCTCCTCTTGTGTCTTATTTTTTGAACGACAAGGGGAGAAAGAAGAGACGAGTAGAAGGAGAGGGTGGAAGGAGGTAGGAGAGATCGAGAAAGGGAAATCACTTCTTTCATTAAACTGTTTCGAATAGGAAGAGGCTGATTTGTTGTTTATTAGACTTTGGCCTTGTGAAGAAAGCACGTTCAAGTATTTATCTATAGTTGATTAAGTTTGCACTTATTTATCATTAATTACATCTTAAGATTTTTTTAATCAAGAAAAAGTTAATTAAGTTTATTAGAATTATATGATTCATATTGGAAAGACTTTATTAATAAGCCTATCGTTTTAAACCTTACAAATGGGAACCAAAGAAAGAAGTACTCTGCTTCAATGAAGCTAACAAAATTTGAGCTTTTTTCGACATTGTAAGTTAAATAATTTTCAGGACCTTGACAATTGCGAAAATGAAACAAAACAGGTTGATTTCTAAATGATTTTTGAGAGAGGAAATATATTGCATTTCTTTTATTTTTTAAAAAGGTAAAATGTAATAATGGATACCTGAATTGTCGTGCTTAGTCCAGGCGATAATATATTCTGTATTAGTTTACAGCAACTCATTTTACGACCCTGAATGGTTCTAAGGAATTGTGTTTGATTCAAAAGAAATCAGTCTCGGACCGACTGGCAAAAATTGTTATCTGAATTGCCAACGACTGCTAGAAATACGGCGACAGTATCTTGGACAATCTGACCAATCAGTCTTCGTCAGTTACCACCAGTTCCCCATGTTCTGTTTTCTAACGAAAATTGTATATAGGTGTCGACTTGAGCGTCCTATCTGATTTGATCTGATAGTGTTAATGTCAATTAATGTAGCAGATAAGATGATATACTTTCTTGAATTATTGTCGGACATCTTAAGGTGATGTCGTGAAAAGACATGGATAGCATCGTTCTGTCAAATGCGTTTGTATAATTTGTATATACGTTATCTCTTAACTAGTCGATTTTACTGATCTTTATTCAGAACAGCTTATATTATAGATCTGTATGACTATTATATTGTCATATTGTTGGTGGTTCAAGGGATAATATTCTCTCAGTGATGCATCTCAGCAGACGAAGTCATTGGATAAATATGGTAAGAAGTTTTAGGATTAATAAAGATCTAGATATTAGAAAATGTAATTATAAAATATGTTTTAATACATTTCGTGCTAATCACTCATATTCAGAAAATTCAATTAGCCTACATACCTATTTTAATTATTATACACAGATAAAATGGATTTGGTTTGTTTTTTTGGGTTTTTTTTTTCTTAGATCTACATTATTAGACATATCATAAAAATAATAATAATGATAATACTTTATTTGACAGGAAAACCAGTTTGCCAGAGAAAATTCTTCCGTGGTTCCTCCTAAACTACACACACAATAATTATAAAATACACACATTCAAAAAATATAAACTACACAAATAAATAGGCTAAAGCTTATACAAAATCATGTTAAACATACAATTATATGTACACAATATTTATAAGACAATGATGAAAAGGGAAATAAGCATTAACGTGACATAGCAATAGAATAGACCTGATATCTTCATTGTCACTTGATAAATCAAGTAATCCACAAATTTATTATACATACTTTTTTAATTTCATGATTGTCATGATCATAGACATCTTGTAATAATACTCTTATAAAATATCAATGATTCATTTGCTTTGGTCTGGAATAATTGTTTATTTTCGAATTACTTCCCTTTTTCGCCCACCTGTAATTTACAAAAAAGTCGCTTATAAGCGGAGCTTGTGGTAAATTAGTCAAGTACCATTGAAATACCAGTATAAATATAAACACTTTATCTAGATTTCAATCGATCAAATTAGAAATTTAATAACGTTATGATGGCTCGGCCAAGACTGATTTACACGTCTCCTTATCATTTTCGTTTACATAAGCGACCACATGGATTCAACATGGCTGTTATAAACAAATGTAAATACATCACAATATAATGGTATTTTTTATTGATGTTACCTGTTATACACTTATTTGTTATTTTGTCACGTCGATAAAATCATATCTAAAAATTTCAATTTCATGCTATATGTCTTATAATACTTCAATCTAATACTTTGGTCCATAGAAATGTAAGGTTTAATTTACTTCGCCAAAAAACACACTTCCCTCCACTATTTATCTAACTCACTCGCTCATACACTGCTAGAAATTCCCTCATTCATGATAAAGATGTATTCATTAATTGGCATTACCCCATTAGGCCTACAAGAACCATCACAAAAGATAATCTATAGACTCTCAATGAATTAGGAAGTTCATAGCTTATTTCGATGTGATTTTGTAAAGATTGGAAAATAGGGTCGACCCTTTGGCTTTGCTAGGAAAGTGACAATGTGTGTTGATACTTAAAATATTTTTACCAACACAAGTCATTCTTAGACTATTATTAACCCTTGCATTATGAAATTACTTAGACAGGTAAGATAGAGTCTAGGCCTACAGGTAATTTGATTTTCCAAAATATTTTGACAGTTTTATTTTCCATAAGACCTATCTTGAATCCTGACCTGCTCCAACTGTCTGACCACTATTGTTATGTCATAGCAGTTTAAGATTTGCAATCACGTTGTCTCGTTTCATTAAAAGAATATACTTTATTACTTATTGTTACAGAGAAAAGAGAAGTGGCTATGTATAGAGATCAAAATGGTGCCAGAAAACAAACATTTAGTGTCGGTTCTGATAGGGATTTAGATGACATAGCTAATTTAAACAGCTTTAGTTCTACGCAATTCAAAAATAAACTTAAGGGGGAAACTCCCAAGGGCGCCATGTCACATTTTAGTAGTTCTTTTACATCACCTGGTAGTGCTGATCCACCTCATCATGGTTCAAAAACAGGTGATGAAGAACCAACATCTTCTAATCAGCCCACTACACACTGGACAATAGAGAGTCCAACTCATCAGAAGAAAGAACAACAAGTCATGTATATTGAGAGCCCAGAACACAAAGTGTCTAAAATACCACGGCCAACTAGAGAGGAATCAACAATCAATTCAGCAGAATTGCCTTCACCAAGAAATTCGAACAGTGCTAATTATAATGAAATGGAATTGAAAGAGACTGACCCATTTAACACCTTTATTCAATCTGGAAAATCAGGTTTGTCACGAAACTCTTCAAGGAAAAAGAAAAAACACAAGCACAAGTCTGCAGAAAACACTCCAGATGAGGAATATGAAGAAAGCAAACGACACAAAAAAAGGAAAAAGCATAAACACAATCAGGGAACTGAAGATTCTTTTGCCAGTACAGATGCCTATACTGTGGAAGATTTTGAAAAACATGGATATGTAGGTGACAAGCTACCACCTAAACCTAGAAAAAAGGAAGAAGACACAGTTTCAGTTGGTAGCAATGGTACTTATATTGTTGATGATCTTGATAAAGAATCAAGTTTTAAGGGCAGTATTAATTCTATGTTTAAACGTGCCAGATCCACTATGAAACTAACAGATGATCAACAAAGAAATAAAAGACCTGTCTCCAAAAAAATATTATCTAATCAAGTAAGTACAGATATCATACTTAAATGATATCACTTTATAGATTTGAAATACCCAGGAAACTATGATAGTGAAAGTATCTTTTGATGTAGTATAAAGGTGTTTGGAATATTATAAATAGATATAGGTTTATTCAAAATAATTGAACATGTTATTCTTTAAAGGGACAGATTGGCCATTCATTTGACCAATCATACCTTTGTCTCAGAAACGGGAAATTTTGGCTATACTAAGCTAATCAGTAATAGTGTTCACAACTCAAAGTCCAATTCTGAGCCTTCAAATCCAAGTGTGTCCAGAATTATTCATTTGAAAGTTAAAAAAAAGTCTCACCATTTCTTGAGATTCTGTGATATATAGCAATAGGAAGTGAAATTCCTAATTTGAGATATTTTTGAATTTATGCGATTTTCGTGCATTTCTAGTACTTTTAAAATATACATTATAGTCAAGACCCAAATCAACCCCCGAAAATGCAAATCTGTCCCTTTTATGTACAGGTATTATACACAATAGGAATAAGTTTAAAATTACCTATGTTCACAATACATATTTTTACTGGCATATTGATCACGTATGCAAATTTGTGGTAATTTCTTTCAAGTAGAAAATGATAATACATCAAATATATAAGGTCACTCACTCCAATTAATGTTGAGCAATCTTGTACATATGTCCGAAATATACCTCCACTGATTGCCCCAAAGATCCCTAAACAATTTGAAAGTACTTTACAAATTTGTGTCTTGATTGTAGTAAAATTTTCTCTTTGTACACTTCATGACAACATCCATCTACATCAAACTTAGGAGAAGCATAGTATCATGTATTTATTCACCGAATTAGTCTATATATTCCAATATTACTGATCATCAGCTTTTCAAATTTAAGCTATGAACTCTCCTCTGACATTTATTAACAGTTGCTAAGCCCTCTAGTAGAAATCACTTTTAACAAATAACTAATTATAAGTTATTTTGTGTACCAGTTACTGTACTACTGGATTTTCAGATTAATGAGATAATCCATAGATTAATATCAATTGACATAGTTATATAACTCACAAGTTGAACTCTACTAAACATAGTTCATTAGTAACTTTTGACTTGTAATAATGGCTAGCAATAAGTTTTCTAACATGTTTCACTATAAGGGACTACTACCTATAAGACGTAAACGTAAACCCAACAAAGTAAGAACAGTATGGTGTCGTAATCTAAATTTTTTTTTGGCTGAATTACAAAAGTTTGGTTATTTTTTGACCGTGGATTTGGCTCATGATAATTCTTCTCTTTGTTTTGTGTTGCCAATTATAGACTTCTTTTAAAGTCGTTAAAATATACAAACTTGAAGACTAATATACACAAAAAGACTTATGTTTTATAGTGAATAATGTCTTCTAAACAGTTTGTTCAGAGGAAGAAAAAGTTTCACATCCCTTTTCTGTATTATACTGGTAATGGATTTTATTCTTTCCCTATCTTTCAGAAAAAGACTGCTAGTTTTATCTCCAAAAAGATATTTCAAAGAGAATGCAACAGATATACCCTGGATGTGGACTCCAAAGTGTAAGTTTTTTTTATTATTCTATTCACTTACTGTTTTGCTTTACAATTAAGGGAAGAGCTTGAAGGGAATTGTCTTGAAAGCAAAAATAGAAGTTATTTTGCTCTGAGTTATGTTTTGTGCTAAATTAGTTCTAATTGTTTGAATCTTTGTTTTCCATCTCTTTGTTTTTGTTTTTATTTACTTCTTTTCTGAAAATACTCAATATCATTTAGCTCAACAACTAAATGTTAGCATTTCTCTATTTGTCAAAATATATTTCCAGTTGGTTAAAACAACATTTTCAGTTCTGCATCTATATAAACTCAGGTTTTTTTTAAGGAGAATTTGAACTTAAGACGTGATTTGGATGTATTTTTTAGTGGAAACTGTCAGTGTGGTCGAGATGTGGAATGGCATATTGATATGGGAATACCAGTCACAGAAAGTCAAAGGAAAGAAAAGTGGTCAATGCAGACACATACAGATAAAAAAGCATGCGATTCTTTTGGGGAAATTACTTTCCGAGGTTTCGGACATGACACAACCAACTCTCCTGTAAGTTTTATATTAGATTATTATCATTTATTTTGAACCAACTTAAATTGGATTATACCCTCATTCATATTGATAAAATATATTAGTTCAGTATCCTATATTATCTCACAGTATTACTTTACACCACTAAGACATCTAGGCACTCCACAAGTCTGGTCCCTGCATATTAAGAAGTACATGCTCAAGTGCCTGATAAGCATATGAATCTTAAATTGCAAGGTGTTTATGATTTTATCGGAAAATAAAAATTTGAATTAGATGGCATGTTTTTGAAAACTATAGTTAATTCTCTGCTTATGATATTGTCTATTATCTGATGGACTTGTCCAAGTACTCATGTTTAAAGAATACTTAAGTATTTGATATTTCCAGTATGTGAGACTTGATCCGTCCACAAATCTAAATGATGTATGGGATATATTGATTGAACATTGGGGATTACCGGTACCAAAACTACTCATCTCTGTAACTGGTGGCGCTAAGAAATTTGATTTGAAAGCCAGATTAAGAACTGTTTTAAAACAAGGGTTAATACATGCAGCCAAAAGTACAGGTATTTATTATATTTTATTTTATATAGATGTGAGTATTATGTAGATACATGTATAGGAAACTACCAGAAAGTTGCCATAGCTTATTATTGTACACCATACATTTCATCAACCCAACTAGATACCAACAATACCACCAATTAATTCTCTATGTTGTCCAGTGCTAGATATTGAAATTTTTGCCTTAAAACTTAATCTTTGGATACTATAAGGTGCAATGAGTAGAATTTGCATGAATAAGGATTCTAACAGAAAAAATTTGGTTTGTAGGAGCCTGGATAGTGACAGGAGGTACAGCAGCTGGTGTCATGGAGTTTGTTGGTGAAGCTGTCAGAGACCATATCTTCTCTACTGGTAATCCAGAACAGAATCGTGTTGTTGCTCTAGGTATAGCTACTTGGGGTGTCATCAACAACAGATTAGCTTTAGATGGTGAAGGTGTAAGTAAGCTTGTAGCCCTATCTATTATATTTAAATCTTGTAGATAGACTTATGAATCAATGAGATTCTGGCTTTCTGGCCATGTATCCTCAAAACGATCTTAGCTCTAGGGTCTTTACTTCTAATACTTCTTCAATTTTTGAATTCTCTACAGGCCAATGGATTGTTTCCAGCAGTATATGCTGTAGAAGATACAGTAGATCAAGGTGATGGTGCTCCATTAGATCACAATCATACTCATTTTATCTTAGTTGATAATGGTACACATGGTAAATATGGTGGAGAGATTGAATTTAGATCAAAATTAGAGAGTTATATATCTCAAAAAGTTGAAACTGGAGTAGCTACAACTCAAAGTAAGTGAAGAGAATTGTCTGTTGTATGCTATAACTATGACTTCCATACTAAAATGCCAGCAGATATAAATTTAAAAGAATTCTTCATTCTATTGAGAAAAAGTTCTTTTTTAAAAATTTGGGAACTAAATGTCATGCATACAATCTATAAAGAAGCAAGAGTTTCTCCTTCACTGAAAACCCTTAACAAATGTTCTTTTCTTGCAAGGAGTTTAATACATGCCACCTTGCAGAAAACTTGCATGGAAATGTGTTATTTTATAGGTGTTCATGTACCATGTGTATTGTTAGTAGTAGAAGGTGGTATAAATACAATGAAAACGGTATTAGAAACATTACGACGTAATACACCGGTAGTTGTTATAAATGGTACTGGTCGCTGTGCTGATCTTATAGCTTATGGTTATAAACTTACTAAGAAAAAAAATGAGTAAGATAAAAATAGTTTTTTTTTTTACTGGAACTACCTAGTTCAGTGGTTTCCAACCTTTTTCTGCCTTCATGCCCCTGGAGCAATCACCTGGACCTTTCACACCCCCAAAAATTTGTTTCATCCTCATTTCCAGAATGTGATGATGTGAGGTGCTCTCTCAATTCAAAATATATTCTCCTCCTACACTAGTTGGCCACACTCCCGACACCCTAGACCCACACCCCAAGGGGTGAAAACACCCCAGGTTGGCAACCGACGATCTAGTTGGTGCACAATATAAAAACAATTAAATTGTGATCTTCAGTGTACAATATTTACAGAAATGACTAACAAGAACCAGAAATGGTAGGGTCAAGAAATGATCAAAAATGACTAAAAATAGTAATTGGCCAGTAAGGCCATAAATGTTGTACAAGAACCAATAATTGCATACATGAATTGACAAGCAAAGACCACAACGACTAGGAGCAGGATTAGTGTTTAACTCAGGTTTTATATGTAACTTTGTGGCTATTTGTTTACTGTTTTGAATCTCTAGATTGTTGATTTTATTGTTTATTTTAAGTGATGAAATATCAAGAAAGAGTGTAGAAATTGATGAAATATTAAAAGAACAAACAAGAAAATGTTTAGGTGTATCTGACCCAGAAAAAATCAGATCACTTGTCAAGGAACTTAATGAATGTCTTCATAATAGAAGATTGGTAGGTTATCTATTGGAAATAATCAAAATATATCAAATCTCATACCAATCCTATGTCTGTGATTCCTGAGATTCAAATACTATTCTAGACATGATTTTTATTAAACAAACTTTTCAGTTAAAAGAACAATATAAGCTATCTTTATGTTTTTAGGTCAATGTTTTTAGTCTAGAAAGGGCTGATGTGAAAGAAATAGATCGAGCTATTTTATATGCTTTACTTAAAGGTAGGAGTTTTATTTTCATTATATCTTCACCGAGAATTAAACTGAGTAAGAATCTGTTTAGGTCAGACAAATACCTTTTTCCCATTGTAGGTTATTGAATTTCTGTTGAATCTTTTAAAATTATCAAAGTTTATTGTCTAAACTCTGTTCTATCTTATTTGAGTACTTCTGCTGACTGCTAGTATTTATTATTACATTAATATTTCAAATGGCAATATTACTGTTGAAAAATCATCTTAGGTAAAAAACTCAACAGAAATAACAATCTTTAATCTTAATTAACACATTATAATTTCTGATGTAATTAACTTTTAATAGTATTCATCATTAGAATGGTATTCACTAACTATAATCTGTATTTCAGCCAATAAATCTGATGCCCATTCACAACTTGCATTAGCTCTAGCCTGGAACAGATGTGATATCGCACGACATGAAATATTTACTACTGATAATCGACAGAAATGGAATGTAAGTTTGTTTATTTAACAAAAAAATTGCAAGTTATTGGTTTTCAACACAGAAGATCTCGTTTCATTTAAGTTTTGCAGGCAGTTATTTTGTTAAAGTATCCAAGACATACCAATGCAAAATGGAAAAAGTTGTCAAGTTTTTCTGCAATTTCTGCAATAAATCATAATATGCAAGTATCTCTTTAGATTCTAATCTATGGCATGAGTTAATGAGTCTCCCATATTTTTTTGTTATTTTTGCAGCCCTCTTCCTTGTATGATGCCATGGTCACAGCTCTTGTCCAAGACAGAACAGATTTTGTGCAGAGTTTCCTTGATAATGGTGTTGATTTTCACAAATTTTTAACGAAAGAAACATTATGGAACATTTATTGTCTGGTAAGTAATATTAATCTTCTTGTTTGATAGTACAGGATCAACTTCTGCACAGTTCTCAAAGTTCATTCTTTTATGCTTGTTTGTCTCCAATTCAAACCATGCAAATGAGCAGTCCATTATATAGTTGAATTGGTTATGTTTTGTATCATAAGTGCGTTCAAATATGTAAATACAAGCCTTTTCTTTTCTCTTTAGCCATTTTAAATAAGTCTCTTAATTTCAATGCTTGTGAATCAAAAAATTCTTGTGTCAAATTTTACATTCATAAAATGTATTTTGTAGACTAGCAATGATATGATGGATGCTAATGGTGATGTAATGAGATATATGTTAGGATATATAAAGGTATGTATAACATAGACCTTGTCCACATTCTATTAAACTCTGTTCTTGAATCACCAGAGTGTAGGGCTTCTAACATCATTTACTTCCAAGTCTTGGTCATTGTGTGAACTTCTAGCTAGTAAATCATCTGATTGAGTACCGGTAAGTCATCATTCCACCAGTCAATCTGGAAAAGAACAAAAAGGTTTTGCCAATGATCAAGCTGGGAAAATGGATTCTCTGAATTTGATAGAAATGACAAATGACAGTTCTAATCTGTGACAAAAGTTATTCATCTATGTCTTAACTCCATGTTTGTTCATTTTAGAATAGAAAATCTTTCTTTTTCATTTCAGCAAACATGGCTATCATATTTTACGTGTAGAGAAACTGAAAATTTTGACAAGTCACCTAGCTTATTGAAAAATGTTAGTAAAGTCATTGTTCATCTTCTCAAAGATTCAGCTATGGATTTCTACCATGGTAATGTTCTTATTTTCATTGGCTAATTTATAGATTATGATCTATTAGTTTAGATGTAGTGTGATACCTAAATATCTAAAAAATGACCTTACAAAATGTAAAGAAAAATTGAGAAAAAATTGCTATTTTGATGTCAACTAAAATTAAATTCCAATTTGATGAAATTTTAAAGACTAAATTATTTGAATGTTTACAAAGAGGAAATAGAATTGGATATTAAGACTCTTAGATTGATTTGATTGTTTTAGATTTAGAAGTTACAAGAAGATGTGTAGAATAGCATGCCTTCTTAATAAATGTTTAAAATATTAATGACATTGCCATAGAATTGAATTATTTTAACATCAGATCTATCTGGGATGGTTAGTTTAGGTGGTATTGTATATTTCAGGTGAAGAATATTATGTGACAGCTAGAGAAGTAGGTATGAAATGGTTAGGTAATACTGATACATTGAAAACATTAAAAAGTAGAATAACACAGCAAAATCTCACAGCTACAACAAAAAGTATGTATTTTTCTTCTTTGACTTGTTTTGAATTATATAATGTGAAATAGTAAACATCTAAGTTGAAATTTAGTGGTATGATACTATGGTGAAAATATCTTGAAAATAAGACACTCCACAAAACATTTTTCCTTGTAAATAGTTTGATGCTAAGAATGTCATTCTGCCATTTGGTTTGTCATTCTTTCAGAGTGTCCACATAGGTAATACTGTTTGTGTGGTACATTATTGTTATGTTTATTATTATGTTGATATGGTTATAATTGACTGTGATATTAATTAAGTGATATAAACTAAGGTAATTTTCATTTGTAGAAACAAAGAAGAAAAAACCTAAAGATTCTCATGATTTTGAAAATCCAGCACGTGAACTGTTTATATGGGCCATTTTATTTAACAGAAGAAGTATGGCTCACTTGTTTTGGAAACTAGGTCAAGATCAAATTGGTAAGATGTTACATATTATCTTTTTCCGCACTTGTCAAGGCCAAATTCACCAATCAAATATAGTTAACAGTATTGAGCATGAGTGATGAATAGTGATCATGGTTCATATATACACAACTGATATTACCCACTAAAAATCAAACTGATTGTTTCATTTCTTACACATAATCATATTTTGGAGGATTAAACAGTTAAAAAAGAGCAAACCCATATGTTGTGTGTTTTGTTAAATCCTCTCTCTCTCTCTCAATTTTTTTGATTTATTCTTGTTTTTAAAGGTGCTGCTGTTGTGGCTAGTTCATTATTAAAAGCAATGGCAGAAGTAGCAGAACACGAGGAAGAATTAGAATTAAGTGCTGACCTAAATGAACATGCTGAGTAAGTTAGTTTATTGGAATGGTCCATACAAACTGCTTTAATGTACATGTGAAGCAAGCCTAGGATAAAGCCCCAAAACTGAAGCTCTAAGTGGAATTGAAATAGTCACTATTCGGGCAATATTTCCCTGTTTGCACACTTCATAGTATTACCATTTTCATAACATAATACAAAAGAGAAAAAAAGGAGGTAAAACTTCATATATTTGATACTGAATTGGAGGCATAAAGACCAATGACATGTGAATATAAGTATATATTCAAAATAAATAAAATAACAGAAACGTTTTCATGTCTGTGTAGTAATTTTGAAGCATTTAGATATTATTAAATATATTTTACTTGTAGAGTATATGAGAGGTTGGCTACCAATGTTTTAGCAGAATGCTATGGTAAAGATAAGAAAATGGCTCAACAATTATTGATAAGAGAACAGACATTATGGGGAGATAGGACTGTCTTTCAGATAGCTAATAACAATACTCTGATGGACTTTCTAGAACATTCTTGTTGTCAAACTAAACTTAATACAATATGGAAAGGAGCTATGGCTCTGTATACTTCTGAACCTAAGGTAAATATATTATTTATTTATTTTATTATATTAAAATATCCATATTTTATGAGCAAAACAACTTAACTTAACAGCAAGTGAACCTTAATACAGCGATTTTTGGGTTATTTTTTGCATGACTGGAGTAATGAGGACATTATGAATGAAACAGCCTAAAAATAATATAGTAGACATTTTAATTTGCTAGTTCTGTAAATAATTTATTGATGTCATACTGTTCTTTAAACATTAACTTATCAGATCTGTATATGTATACTATTCCTTTTGAAAGCCTTATCTATGATGATGATGAAAGCCTTATCTATGATGATGATGAAAGCCTTATCTATGATGATGATAAAGGCCTTATCTATGATGATGATAATGATTTAATATATTGATTTTTCAGATCTGTTTATGTATACTGTTTCCTGTTCTCTTACCATTTATCAAATTCTCCACCCATAAATCTCTGGAAGACATTATTGATGATGATGATGATGATGATGATGAAGAAGAGGAAGCTGAAGCAGAAAATACCGAATCAAAAGACTCCAACAGACCTCCCCCAGGAAATAAAGTTGTCCCTGCTGAAACTGATAAAAAGAAAGGATTTACCCCTGCCAAATCTCGACGAAAGAAAGATTTAGTAAAGAAAAAAATGTATGGTGTGGACTATTTTAAATGTGACAGAAATAACGTCAATATATTGTCAGCTTTGGTATTTTTCTACTCTGCACCTGTTACCAAATTCTACACTGGTTTGGTAAGTATACTTCGAATATGGTAGTTTGAAAGGCTGTTAAAGGCTGACAGGAATCAAAAATACCTCTAATTTTTTAAATAAACTTTTTAATTTCAGTAAGATTAACATTGCTATTAAAGCAGGACTATGTACCGATTTTCATTTATTTAATATTTTTTGAAAAATAAAGAGAAACAGGGATTACTCCGTCTAATGACATTGATGTAAACCCAAATTTAAGTTAAGATATTGATACAAATTTCATATTTTTGGCCATAGGGCGGAAGGACTTCATAATTCTTTTTTTTCTCCCTCTTTAATTGAATCAATATTTAATAATAATTTTGTAAATAATGGTCTTTGGATTTGGAAATTGATAAGCTGTTAAACAGAATAATTTTAAGTAATTATTTTTTTAGGTGGCATACTTGGTGTTTTTGGGTGTATTTACATATTTTGTGTTGGTTGATTTACGGCCAGTAATAGAAGAGAATTCACCCTCTCTACTAGAATATATAACGTGGGTATGGCTAGGTACAATGGTTATAGAAGAATTACGGCAGGTGAGAGATTTATGATTTGTATATGATTTGTGTTGACTTATTTTTATCTAATATACTGACAGTAGAATAATATAGAATATAATACTATTCATTCTGAAAAGGGTTATGAATGTCTGAAATTGAGTCTTATCAGTTAGTAAAGGCAATCTTTAAAACTGAAACTTCTCTATTGCTTTTGTTATATTTTGATTGTTTTCTTCTGAAAGAACACAAGTTCCATTTTAATTTTTTTTTTAAATGATATTGTCATTGTCAAGGTATTGTTTCAGATTATAGTATTAGATCAACCACCTATATATAAGTTAAGGAACTGGTTTGAGAGTGTCTGGAATAGATTTGATTTGGCGATGTATATGTTGTTTCTGATATCAGTGGTTCTAAGATATACTATCTTCAATACTGATTTCCTCTGGGCTCGTATCTCTTACAGTATCACTCTAGCCATGTTCTACCTCCGTCTTATGCAGAGTTTTTTTATCTCCAAAAATATGGGACCTAAAGTCATCATGATAGAGAAAATGGTAAGTTGAAGTGGAATGGTGTCTCAGACTGGGAGAATTTATAGTACATTACATATTGCAAATTAAATTCTGTTTTGCTCCGGATCGTGTTAATGAAGATGGCAAATGCCAAACAGTGTACAATGGGAGAAACTTTGTCAAGACAGTGGCAGTAACCCTTTTTATTCATTGCACAGCCTGTTGCCTAAGAGACATCAAATCATTTCCCATCTGAGCTCTATCATAACAGCCCCTTTGACCAGCATTATCGACTAGTTTGGATTATCTTGCCAAGATTGAATTGTAGACCTCTAGATTATTGAGTAAGGTCACTAAGCAACCTAAGATGTAATATTAATGACAAAGGTGATTGTCAAGTTTCTTATTTAATACTTCTCTATTTCTTTTTCAGTTGACAGATTTATTTTTCTTCTTTTTAATCCTACTGGTATTTATAATGAGTTTTGGTATAGCATATCAAGCCAATCTGTATCCTAATTCACCATCAAGTTGGGTCATACTGAAAAATATTTTATATCTACCTTACTGGCAAATGTATGGCGAACTCTTCCTTGAAAGAGTAGAAGGTAAATTTAATGCTTTCGTTAATGTTGCAGATGTGAAAGTGACTGTTTTAAGTTCTCAGAAATGGACTCTGATAATAGTAATTAATATTTGGTTGATAAACTTAAAATCCATTGAAGTGATTGACCAGTCAGATAACTGGAACACTACATTGTCTATAGATATGTCTTTGAGAGCTACCCTTAGCCTGTTTCAGAATGAAAATTCAATGTTTAGTTTGTCTGCAGTAGTGTTGAGGAAAGCTTGATTGTATCAGCTGAAAATAAGAAATTTATATCCTTTGATTATTATATTTAAACAGGTGAAGAAGAGGGGTGTACATACAATGAAACTATTTGGAGAGAAGATTTATCACAGCGGTGTCCAGAAACTAATGCCTTTGTGCCTGTTCTATTAGCTATTTATATGATACTCACTAATATTTTATTAGTAAATCTACTTATTGCTATGTTCAGGTTAGTCTAATTTTGAAAATTGATTCAACTTCTAAAAAAAACTTTTGCTCTCAATTTGCCATGCACTAGAATGAGATTTTGACAAATAGAATTTTCTTACTAGTTCAGATTTTTATTCAAAGTTATGACATTTTGGATAATTTGGAAAGATCAATGTAAAGACATTTGGCCAAGTACCAGCTGGTATACAAGATACTTGAGAACCTAAGTTAGCATATCTGTAAATATGGATGTTTCCTTTGTTTAATTTTTTTAATGGACATCATCAGTAATATCTTTGATTTCAAAAATTTTCTTTCCAGTTATACATTCCAAACTATACAAGATAATTCACTGAAAGTCTGGAGATTCTATAGATTATCATTGGTACAAGAATTGTTTGACCGACCCACACTAGTACCACCATTGGTTATAATTAACCATATCTACCGATTATTTAAACTGATGGTGAATAAAACTTGTGGAGATTTCCAGAAAAAAGATGATTTCTGTAGGTTATAACATGCATTTTGTACCATGATTTTATTTCAAAGTACAAGAATTGTATTTAACTTGCACTTGCTTTTAATCGCTTAATGATTAGTTACGAGAAGTTTAATAATTAGTTAATAAGTTTTTTATAATTGCATGCTTCAAAATTTCTACATTCTGCACTTGTCTTACATAAAATCAACATTCTAACCAATTGTGAAAGGTAATTAGTCAATACCATATCATTTTAAAGGTGAGAAACTAACAAGAGAGGAGAATTTAAGATTAAGTTTATTTGAGAGAGGTGCAATGGAGAACTATCTGTCTCATTCCTTAATGAAAGAAAGAGAACTATTGGATAATAAGGTTACCACTACAGCTGAAAGGTAAGTAGAGATTCAGATTTCTATATTTTTCAAATCTACCTATCTCAAATATTGTGAAAATGATGTCACTGTGCACTGCCACTTAAGTCAGTAGATTTACATAAAGTAAAATATACTTTAAAAAAAGATATATATTTGAGTTTTATAGTTCATATATTTTTCAAAATATGTCCTATATTTTTCAAAATATATATATTTTGAAAAACTGTTATATATTTTGAAAAAAATGTCTCATATTTTGATTACATGTCATTTTTTAAAAAATGTTATATATTGTGAAAGTATGTCAAATGTATTGAAACAAATGGTACAGATTTTGAAAAAAAATGTTATACATTTATAACGTCATATAATTT
>NW_008709715.1:3222094-3243144 GCF_000327385.1 Lottia gigantea | reverse complement strand
GTGCTAGGTAAGCTATATCTCACAGGTTATATAGGTTGGATAATGTTTATCAGACTATTATGTCTGCTAGGTAAGCTATATCTCACTGGTTATATTGGTTGGATAATGTTTATCAGACTATTATGTCTGCTAGATAAGCTATATCTCACAGGTTATATTGGTTGGATAATGTTTATCAGACTATTATGTCTGCTAGGTTAGCTATTTCTCACAGGTTATATTGATTGGATAATGTTTATCAGTCTATTATGTCTGCTAGGTAAGCTATATCTCCCTGGTTATATGGGTTGGATAATGTTTATCAGACTATTATGTCTGCTAGGTAAGCTATATCTCACAGGTTATATGGGTTGGATAATGTTTATCAGTCTATTATGTCTGCTAGATAAGCTATATCTCACAGGTTATATTGGTTGGATAATGTTTATCAGTCTATTATGTCTGCTAGGTAAGCTATATCTCCCTGGTTATATTGGTTGGATAATCTTTATCAGTCTATTATGTCTGCTAGGTTAGCTATTTCTCACAGGTTATATTGGTTGGATAATGTTTATCAAACTATTATGTCTGCTAGGTAAGCTATGTCTCACAGGTTATATGGGTTGGATAATGTTTATCAGTCTATTATGTCTGCTAGGTAAGCTATATCTCACAGGTTATATTGGTTGGATAATGTTTATCAGTCTATTATGTCTGCTAGGTGAGCTATATCTCACAGGTTATATGGGTTGGATAATGTTTATCAGTCTATTATGTCTGCTAGGTAAGCTATATCTCACAGGTTATATTGGTTGGATAATGTTTATCAGTCTATTATGTCTGCTAGGTAAGCTATATCTCCCTGGTTATATTGGTTGGATAATGTTTATCAGACTATTATGTCTGCTAGGTAAGCTATATCTCACAGGTTATATGGGTTGGATAATGTTTATCAGTCTATTATGTCTGCTAGGTAAGCTATATCTCACAGGTTATATGGGTTGGATAATGTTTATCAGTCTATTATGTCTGCTAGGTAAGCTATATCTCACAGGTTATATGGGTTGGATAATGTTTATCAGACTATTATGTCTGCTAGGTAAGCTATATCTCACAGGTTATATTGGTTGGATAATGTTTATCAGACTATTATGTCTACTATGTAAGCTATATCTCACAGGTTATATGGGTTGGATAATGTTTATCAGTCTATTATGTCTGCTAGGTAAGCTATATCTCACAGGTTATATTGGTTGGATAATGTTTATCAGTCTATTATGTCTGCTAGGTGAGCTATATCTCACAGGTTATATGGGTTGGATAATGTTTATCAGTCTATTATGTCTGCTAGGTAAGCTATATCTCACAGGTTATATTGGTTGGATAATGTTTATCAGTCTATTATGTCTGCTAGGTAAGCTATATCTCACAGGTTATATGGGTTGGATAATGTTTATCAGTCTATTATGTCTGCTAGGTAAGCTATATCTTACAGGTTATATGGGTTGGATAATGTTTATCGGACTATTATGTCTGCTAGGTAAGCTATATCTCCCTGGTTATATTGGTTGGATAATGTTTATCAGTCTATTATGTCTGCTAGGTAAGCTATATTTCACAGGTTATATTGGTTGGATAATGTTTATCAGTCTATTATGTCTGCTAGGTAAGCTATATCTCACTGGTTATATGGGTTGGATAATGTTTATCAGTCTATTATGTCTGCTAGGTAAGCTATATCTCACTGGTTATATTGGTTGGATAATGTTTATCAGTCTATTATGTCTGCTAGGTAAGCTATATCTCAGGTTATATGGGTTGGATAATGTTTATCAGACTATTATGTCTGCTAGGTTAGCTATTTCTCACAGGTTATATGGGTTGGATAATGTTTATCAGACTATTATGTCTGCTAGATAAGCTATATCTCACAGGTTATATTGGTTGGATAATGTTTATCAGTCTATTATGTCTGCTAGGTAAGCTATATCTCAGGTTATATTGGTTGGATAATGTTTATTAAACTATTATGTCTGCTAGGTAAGCTATGTCTCACAGGTTATATTGGTTAGATAATGTTTATCAAACTATTATGTCTGCTAGGTAAGCTATGTCTCACAGGTTATATGGATTGGATAATGTTTATCAGTCTATTATGTCTGCTAGGTAAGCTATATCTCACAGGTTATATTGGTTGGATAATGTTTATCAGTCTATTATGTCTGCTAGTTAGCTATTTCTCACAGGTTATATGGGTTGGATAATGTTTATCAGTCTATTATGTCTGCTAGGTAAGCTATATCTCCCTGGTTATATTGGTTGGATAATGTTTATCAGACTATTATGTCTGCTAGGTAAGCAGTATCTCACAGGTTATATGGGTTGGATAATGTTTATCAGTCTATTATGTCTGCTAGGTAAGCTATATCTCACAGGTTATATGGGTTGGATAATGTTTATCGGACTAGTATGTCTGCTAGGTAAGCTATATCTCACAGGTTATATGGGTTGGATAATGTTTATCCGTCTATTATGTCTGCTAGGTAAGCTATGTCTTACAGGTTATATGGGTTGGATAATGTTTATCGGACTATTATGTCTGCTAGGTAAGCTATATCTCCCTGGTTATATTGGTTGGATAATGTTTATCAGTCTATTATGTCTGCTAGGTAAGCTATATCTCACAGGTTATATGGGTTGGATAATGTTTATCAGACTATTATGTCTGCTAGGTAAGCTATATCTCATAGGTTATATTGGTTGGATAATGTTTATCAGACTATTATGTCTGCTAGGTAAGCTATATCTCAGGTTATATGGGTTGGATAATGTTTATCAGTCTATTATGTATGCTAGGTAAGCTATATCTCACTGTTTATATGGGTTGGATAATGTTTATCAGACTATTATGTCTGCTAGGTTAGCTATATCTCACAGGTTATATTGGTTGGATAATGTTTATCAGACTATTATGTCTGCTAGGTAAGCTATATCTCAGGTTTTATGGGTTGGATAATGTTTATCAGACTATTATGTCTGCTAGGTTAGCTATTTCTCACAGGTTATATTTGTTGGATAATGTTTATCAGACTATTATGTCTGCTAGGTAAGCTATATCTCAGGTTATATTGGTTGGATAATGTTTATCGGTCTATTATGTCTGCTAGGTAAACTATATCTCAGGTTATATGGGTTGGATAATGTTTATCAGTCTATTATGTATGCTAGGTAAGCTATATCTTACAGGTTATATGGGTTGGATAATGTTTATCAGACTATTATGTCTGCTAGGTAAGCTATATCGCAGGTTATATGGGTTGGATAATGTTTATCAGTCTATTATGTATGCTAGGTAAGCTATATCTCCCTGGTTATATGGGTTGGATAATGTTTATCAGACTATTATGTCTGCTATGTAAGCTATATCTCACAGGTTATATTGGTTGGATAATGTTTATCAGTCTATTATGTCTGCTAGGTAAGCTATATCTCACAGGTTATATTGGTTGGATAATGTTTATCAGTCTATTATGTCTGCTATGTAAGCTATATCTCCCTGGTTATATGGGTTGGATAATGTTTATCAGTCTATTATGTATGCAGGTTATATTGGTTGGATAATGTGTTTAATGAAATACTGAAACTGACATCTTTCTTGAAAACAAAATAAATTGAATCTATATTAATTTTTTTTCAGCCCAGCATCTGTTCTAAGCATTGTTTAACCAGTTGTATTTAATTTCAGATCATCACAAGGAGCAGATGAAGTATCTTATCTACGACATTGTATAGATGATCTCTCAGAACAAATGGGCAACAACAACTTCAGAATGACTCAAATGATGAAAATGATGGAAGATTTAATGAAGAAACAGAATGTGAAACAATCTCTAGATTTAAAACTAGAAGACTATACGCATGCTTAATTTATTCAAATTATAATATAATTTATGAAATTTATAAGTTTATAAGACTATAACTTAATTTATAAAATTGATGATGTTAAATTTACAAATGATATACTTGAAGCTCAGTTATCTGAAAATTAATTATATAAAAGATATTATGGAAGTATTTTATTAATGGTAATTGTTTTATATATTAATTTATATACACATTTTTATAGAAAAACACAAGTTAAGTTAAGATAAAAAAAAAAGAGCCATTTATGTCCATTTTATGAAAAATATATCGTATCAGGAAAATATGTCCATTTTGTACAAAATTAGAACAAATATTATAGAAATATTGATGCCAATTTTGATCCACCTATCAAAATAAGTTAATTATGTGAAAACTGTCAGAAAATTAAGAGATAACTATTTTATCAGTATACAGAAACTGTGATATAAACTGTGAGTAATATATATTATAGAACTTAAAGTTACATCAATGTATTTAGTTGCAATAGAAGAACACTTAGTTACTAAACCATCATCAGAAATGAATGTCCATAAAACAAAAAGACAAAATTAGATTGAGTGTACAAAAATCTTTTTCAGTTTTCACTTGACAATTGCCAAATATTATTGTTTTTTACAATAATTACATGGTAATTCTTCAAGAAAAAATAGATTTGTCAGATAAATGAATTATAATGTTATGACAATCTACAAATCAATTGAATATAAGTTTTAATTTGGAACATATTTTCATGTTATTTATATTGTTTTTTATTATTTACATCAGATAATCAGATTTTTATGTATTTTGCTTGAGTATGTTTCAAATGCCATTATTTAATCCAACTCCGTCCCAATGATGAACTAAGATAATGCATTTTGATCAAAATATATAATCGGTTTAAATTGTTATGTTATTATTTACATTTTTATTTCACATTTGCTCTTTTAAGATAATCAGATTTTTATCATATATCGCATAAACATATTACTATTTACATTTATAAAATAATGTTACATTGACATTTTCTAATGTATTGCCACCGTCCAAATTTATCAAGTTTTATGATAAAATATTTCTATCAAAATATATAAAGATCTTAAATTGTAATGTTGTTTGTAACATGTGAACAAGTTATTATTTATATTTTGTATTTATTCATTTCAGATAATAAGATTTTAAACATGTAATGCTTAAATATTTACAAAATAATGTTACAAAATAATTGACATTGCGTAAAACTATTATGATGAAATATTATATCAAAATATATAATCAGCTTACATGAAATATATTTACAACTTATTTTTATATTTCTTATTTCAGATAATCAGATTTTGTTTATTTATATTCAGATACATGTAATCCAATCAAAGTTTATTTCTTTGGTTATGTTATGCTTTCTGTTACGTAAAGAGAAATACTAAAATTTACATTATGTAAGTCTGTCCAAATTATCATGATAATGAATTTTGATTATCATCGTAATTTTCTATAATAGCATAGTTATTGTTGTACACGTTTTTTTTGTAAATTAATTGGTTTTTTTTTTAACTTTAATCAAAAGAATATCACAAAAATGTATATTAATGTCCAAAATAATCAGACAGCATATTTTTGAAATTTCTTATAGATTTTAGATATGATATCAAGAAAATTCTGGCTTAACATTTAAAGATTTATGGCAGCGTTCATATTTGTGTATTCATATTGGACAAAAAATATTTTCTATTTTTGGATCCCAAACACAAAAATAATATGTTCTAATTTTTTGGTTTTTATAAAAATGATACTATACGGAATATTATTGTCATATCTTTATGTTGAAAAATTTGACAAGATCAAAAACAGAAGTACAATTACTTTGTAGATATAAAATATGAGATTTAATCAAAATATGAGAATCATTTATAAATATAGACATACCTTTAATGAAACCAGATTTCTTTTTTACTGTTGGGGCCTCAATGATCATCTATTGATCCGATGTTATTTATTATGTACTAGTTCAAGGTTACTAAACCATTTTAAATTTAATCAGTAACCCTCAATTTGTTTTTTAAATTCTATATTCCATCCATGAAAATCAAGATTGTGTATTTTGTATATTCTCAAAATTACTATCTCCCTACACAAGTTATTTGTGATGTTGACTCATATCTGCATAATCAGACAATTTTTATTAATCAGCCTTTTCAAGACTTTATAAATAACTTTTTGATATGCCTTGTTATCCTAACTCACAAATTATTTTTTGTTATCATTAGGCGGGAATTTATTAAGAAATTGATTTGATAGAGCTACAATAATTCTAATTTTTAATTTCATATTCTGGTAGGAATGCACAAGGTATTTTTTTCAAATATATTCTGAATCTTTTTTTGGCCTGACTGATAATGAATATGATATTGTTTAAAAGTTGTTTTAATTTTTGTCAGTGCGTATTTATTCATCTACTGTGATATATAAACTATTTTATGAAAAAATATTTAATAAATTTCACAAAACGATTTATTTGATTATACTGAAAATATTGTTTTACATGACTTAAGATTTTGACATATCCGGGTGGTGCTGGAAAAAAATGTTAGTGCTTATGCCATAGTCAAATATTCCTTTGTTTCAACCTCTTGAGTTTAAGTGAGAGAAAAAAACCAAGACGCAAATATCTTATTCGTGAACATCAATTAATTTATTGGATAAAAACAAATTCCATTATTGATACCAATGAACAATAGAGGAAACAGTCATATAGGATAAAATAATGTTGCAGTTTTCAAATTGAAATATATAGAGACTGAAATGTATGGAAACAAATAAACGTTTTAGGGGATAAACTCGCCTAATCGGTGCTATTACTATTGTTCTCATCTGACATAATTACAGATTATCGTTAGGTTTAATAACAGCAAGCAAGTTTAAAAACACGTACAATTATAATGTGACAACATACATGAATACTATTGAAATATTCATTAACCGTTAAAACACTTTACAATAGCACAAATATTTCAATTTTTTTAGACAACTCATGATGCTCTTCCGACAAAAATGATGTACAATACAAATATCGAAGATAATAATAAATCAAAAAATGATATAGGTCAAACAACAACGATTACCATATTGTCTAAAAGCACAAAATATTTGGTTACATTTAAGAAATATAAAATATCAAGACACACAATGATAAAAGACACGATTATAAACATATAACATCGTCATGGAAGAAAAACAAATGAAATATTGTAAACAATAAGCAACTAGAAACATACGCGAAGTGGAGAATTCATTAAAACTGCAGCTATGATTAAACGCTTGCTTTATCCATCGATAGATCTTATTTTAGCTATCTGTACCACTTTTCAGAAAAAATATGACGTCCAGTTCAGCTACAGTACAAAAAGAACGAGTCGTGGATATCAAACTCGTCACCAGTTCCATTTAGTCATTCTCAGAAGCATTAATTACTGATATCAATCAAGTAAAAACTATAAAAACAAAAGCAATTTTTATAAATCTCATTGCATGAATGAAAACAATTACAGCTCACAAGAAGATATTTTTGTAAAAGCCTTGCAACGGTTTTTGTTTTTTTTCTAACTAACTACTATATCTTGTCATGAAAAAGGGTAATTAATGACAAGAGAAAATGCTTTTAAAAAATAAAATATTAAAAACAGAAATTAGAACGTTCAACAGCATATCACATGAACACGCAACTTGAAGGTCAAAAACGTGTTAAACTTATGCAATGTTTTCATGTATCTTAAAAAAATATCAGATACAATTTGTCTTAGATTCTTGAGACCCTAAGTGACTTAACTTGATTTGTTTGGTTTTTGGGGGGTTTTTTTGGCAAAAACGAACTAATACACGATGGAAGACAACGAATTCTTTATTCAATAACACCTCATAGGATTCCGCGTCACCTGTCAAATCAAGTATCAGACATTATAACGCTTGTATCCATCCTGCCCCTTAAATAATCATACGTGTCGTTTTTTATCTTATAAAAATCAGATTACCTTACAGTAAAAGTAGATTATAAGAACAAAGATACACGACACGAATTTACAATTAAAGCACATTACGAGATTGTACTACAAGGTGTATTTCTCACACATACAGTACATTTCAAAGCGAGAATAGGAATGTTATTTGTTTTTCTCAGAATGATTTAGAAATCATAAACGTGTTATTAGATTTACAAATAGTAATTAGTGGTGTGTTCCGTGTTTGTCTGGAACGTCTTCCCATATCTCTACACATTGATGTATACTCAATCTCAACATGGGGTCCACTTTACTTAACTTCTTTATCACATTGGAAATACCCTGAATAAATTCCACACTTCTTAATAATTTAGTAGGAAGTTGAAATCCTATTTTTACTTGGCACTGAGCGATTTGCTCAGCTGTTCCCTCGAAGGGTGGTTTTCCACACAGCATAAAGTAGAGAAGACAACCTAAAGACCATACATCAGAACTCATTGCATTATGAGGGCAGCGATTAAGAATTTCAGGCGCTAAATATGAATTCTGGCCCAGATAGTCTTCACATAATACCAGACAACCACAAGAATCGTGGCACTTGACTGCTAACCCGAAATCCGCTATTTTGACACAGTCGTTGTTAAATATGAGAATATTACTAGGATTGATATCTTTATGAGCTATGAATCGAGAATGACAGTAAGCTACGGCAGATAAAATCTGACTAAATGATTGTGATAAAAATTGGTCATCAATAGGATGATGATGTATTGTGTATTTTTCAAGGTTTCCCTGCGTTGCATACTCCATAACGATGCATGCGAAATTGTCCTGTAAAATCAGGTCGTACATAGCGACTATATGTGGATGTCGCAATTCCAGCAAGCTTCTAATTTCTGCCAAAATATACTCATCATCCGTTACTGCACCATTCGCACGAATTGCTTTTACAGCGTAAAGGACTGTTTCACCAATTTTATGAATGGTATGGACTTCTCCAAAACTACCTTCGTCAATTCTCTCAAGAACTGCATAATTCTTCTCCATCAAAGATTTTCTCCAATTATGGTCCAAAGCTCTGCGGTACAAATCCATTTAAAGTATTTTCTCGCTTTTGATCTAAATCATTACTTCAACAATGTTTGAAACTGAATTATGACTGAACACCATTTATATATAAAACACGAATTAGACATAAATGATAATATGAATTCCCCAAAAGGGTGCCTCTTTTTCAACATCAGATCATTCGTGTTAAAAATCAGATCATCATGGTTGCTTAACAATTCAGTTTCAGTTGAAATCGATGATTATTGCCTCCCTGAATCCAAACATGCTCATCACTCTTCAGATAGAATCTGTACCATATTGATCCTGAATCCACAATTATTTACACATAAATAGGATGAAATTGTAAAAGTTAAATCATAAATCCGAACGTCTAACTTTAAACATTTAATGCTTGCTTAAAATCTAAATTTTACTTTTTTGACTTTTTTCTCTGCTTTTAACACTTTATGTTGATACAATACCATCATGGTTGCATTCTCCAAAACACAACAGTGAAAGTTTTAAAACTAAGAATTAATCAAAATTTTAATCGGTATAACAGGAATAACGGCTTCACAGACATTAAAGGTACAATAATTAACGAAACATTTACACACACAAACGTCAAGAAAGTACACCACAGAACTAATGACTAGCGATAACAAACCAGCCGACTTCCTCACAGGGAAAAAACGAAATACGAGATGAATTTTATAAAGAAAACATTGTGTTTATATCCTGATGTTAGGTTCGAAGGAATGACTAGTTTACCAATTTTACTTCTGATCAGCTACGAGTTCCAGATGATGACTGAAGGCTAGTAAATTACATTCCTTTCATTGGTGTTCATATATCACACCGAATGTTCTACACAAAACAGTACATGAAAACAACAATCTTCAAACATGCTTTCATGTTGTTTGAAGCGCGGACCTATGAGAAAGCACTATACTGCCAGAAGCCCTTAACTAATGAATCTTGATTATGAAGTGATACTTCCGGAGCTTTGATAACATTGAAAATAATTAGATTTATCCTGTTCTGTACTATTTTTGTGCATCTAAATTTGTGTTCAAGTATATATACACGAATTACTCTAACTCCAGGGTTCAGTGATTTGTTACTTAAAGTGAAGTACTCCCAATTGCACCTCTACTTTATCAATCATAGTGCTAGTCATAGCACAGCTCAAATTCAAAAATGAACTTAGACTAGGTCAAAGAGTTCAAAACTAATAGATTGAAGACATATTTTGGGGACAGTTCACCAACTGTCTTCAGTCTATTGCTGTGTAATACACATACATATACCACATAAACAATATTAGCATCGTGGACCCTCGGAAACTAATGTTACGTTTCCAGCCTCGTTGCCCAATGGGGCCAACCGTTGTAATTACTGGTCAGGTGACGCACGCATCCTAGGGGAGAAGCAGGGGAGCAGATCGCTTTTTCAATGCGGGGGGAGGGGGGGGCAGTGGCGTACGAAGGATTTATTCAAAGGGGTGTGCGAATTCGAATACAGAGTATAGAGAACGTTTCAGTTGAACTGGTGACACCGTATCTTTATAGCTCTCAGAAATATTATAGAAAGAAAGGCACGTTGCATGTTACTGAATTTTCTAGTCACGACCTAGGAGAAAATTAATTTTGAATTAAAAACTTCAATTTTCACCTAGGTGATCTATAGGGCGACCGATACCTTTCAACCAATCAAATTTAATGTCAAGGCAAGTCCTCTCAGTGGCGGTCCCGCGCCATTTGTACTGATCACATGATCGACGAAAATATGCGCACGATAAAATTCGCTACGTGTGCCCCTTCGTAACGGCGCTTCTGTGAGTGGAGATGGGTCCCAAAACGAATGGCCTTCCTGTCTCTCAACCATAAATTTATTGTTCGAATAGTGCTTTTTGATGTTCCCGGATGCCAAATTGTGCCTATTCTACGTCCATTACAGATATTCTACTCAACCAAGCTTGACTATTTGTGGGGGGACACAGGATATCATGCCCCCCCCCCCCCAAGGTTTTCTGACGGGGAGAGGGGACATGTCCCCCCTCCCCCCCGTGATTTGCGCCCACGGGGAGAAGGTCAACAATTCGGCGGCATATACACACTGGTCCGTCAATTTTTTTCCAAATGAGAGTGCACTTTCTATAACTCGTGAGTAAACTACTATGAACACATTCGTTATCTGTAAGTAACAACGATTTACCAAGCTGTGAATCAACCATCGAGAATAAAGGTTTGTCATCATTTTGACCAATTGTACATTAGCCCCAGAAACTGGAAAGCTAATCAGTAATAGTATTCACAGCTCTCCGTTAAATCAATGTGTGCCCAGAATTACCTGCGTTTGAATGTTAAAAAGGCTTACGTCAATTCTTGAGACTGAGCATTATATAGAAAAAAGACATTATATAGAAATAGAAAGTGAAATGTCCAGTGAGAGGCATTATACGACTGTAGACTATTTACATATATTCAAGGCCCAAATCAACCCCGGAAAATGGCGAATATATCCTTTTAACACAGCGAACATCTTTCCTCCATTGATGACAATGCCTCAGGACTGAATGACCGACGAGATAATGGGAAGTTTGGAAAATAAACGAATCAAATAGACAGAAGATAGGTATCGGTTTATTTACTAAGTTGTCAATAACAGGTAAACAATATGACAGCAAACAATTAGATAGTCATTATTCTATTATTATATAGGTTACTCTATGGTACACATGTACTCATGGCACTCGACAAAAATGCACAGGAGATAAGACTATGCAAACAAACAAACAATCAGACCCGAACATGCTGACATTGTTCTATAGTTGCTGAAGAATCAAATTAGTTGGCACATGTCGTTATTAATCATCAGTTCACCAAATTAGCGATTGGTATGTCCACTTCCTCCGTTTAAGGTATTCCATAAAGCGATGAAATTCTAAAAAAATCCAGACAATATTAGATAGTCACTGCAAGCCTAAAAATTCGCCAAAATCGAGGAGAGTCCAAGTGGATTTATTATGATAGGACACGAGTCACAACACGGGGAAAACACCGTGAATCGAACACACTACGGGATGCTTCAAGATTTCATAAATAAATATTCAACAAGTTGTCAAGGACTTCAGATATACACTGTATCGACGATTTTGTGCGAATCCAACAAGACTCGGGCAGTCAGCGTTTACGAGAGTCTTGGCGCCAATGCGATTCGGAGATTCGTGTCAATTTTTAGGCCTAGTATAGTAAATACCAATAAAAATTGCTTAGAGTTCCAATTAATGTATATTTTACCTCTAAAATAAAAGCAGACCGCCTGTGGGTATTTTTGGTTTGAATCGTCTCCAGATGTGTAATATGTTTCGTCATCATACTACCGACAGCCTATAATGCATGACAGCTCCAAGTGCGATCATTTTATTTTTTCCTTAGTTAAGATAAAATTCTCCCGAACATTACCAGTAGCCTTCCGTAGCATCTAATACCAAAGTGCAACTGCTTTTGTCAACATTACTTCTGAGATAACGATTAAGCTCAGTTGGAATACGTGCAAACTTACACTAGCTTTAACCATAATGATAATATGGAATTTCGCTGGCATTTAATTTAAAGATTCCGTGATTTATAAGATAGATAAATGAAGAAAAATGCCATATATCAGAGCACTCTAGTTTAATTTACCAACTTTTAAAATCTTAACAGGTGATTAGAGACTTAATGAAGGTTCATAATATGTAAAAGATATTGCTAGTAAGTAGTGACAGGTGAATTTATAATTATTTTATCCCGAAAACATATTGTACAGATAAAGCATCTAAACAAAACACAATTAACCAAAAGTATAAATATACAGACATCGACACATATTAAATAAAACCTAACTCTTGAAAGTATCAAAACATATCGTAAAAAGTAAATCAAAATATCAAAAAAGCATATTTAAAGAACTCTGCATGCCAAGTATCATAAGTAGCATGCCTTATACAATCTAACTAAACCAAGCTTGTTTTACAAAAATAAAAATGTTAAAAGCCATATTCTGATCTACCAATTTCCTAAATGTATTACATGTATTAAAATGCCATTCAGTCGATGTGAAACTCTGTTTTTGAACACTGTTAAATATTCATTGGAAATAGGACAAAAATCGTGTATAATGCTATTTATTTTCTGAGAATTAAACATGACCTTGACTTTATACGACCGGATTCTAAAATTAACTTTCTTCATTCATAAATACAGGTTATTATCTTCAAAGAATGCAGAAATTGAGAAATGAGTATAATTAAAGAAGAATTTAGCTGTTTAAGTTGAGGTTTATCACAGAAGTTTATCAGTGAGTCGAGATAATTAACATACAGATATAGATAACATGGACTGAGATATTTCACACAACATTCTGACTTCAGTCTGGTCTTTATCACTGCAGACTACTCGATCTTATAGTAAACTATGGATGATGTACAAAAAACAATTACCATTATATTATTAAGGTCGTGTTGGTACATTGCTTCCTTGTCTAAAGGTTATAGGTTTGACCTGGCAGATGCCATCGTTTTTTAATGCTGGAATGGATCTAAACTAAGAGGCATGGCCTCGACAATCTGAAACACTGAACGCTCCTGATATGAAGAAACCGACTTAAAAAAAGAACAAACATCCACATCACTGAGAAAGCACGACTGTCTATTTCATCTAGTCATATACATGCACATGAAGCGCATTTGCAAGATCTTTGTTGCAGGAGCAAATGCAGCGCAGAAGAGTTTCAATCCCTGATGAATAAAGTCTGATAATTACTACCATGATCGCTCTACTGCAAACAAATCATTTTCACATTGAAGATGAAATATAATATGTACTTTATAACGTTCAGGACATGCTGAGAAATCTGTGAACCATTCCGTACTCATTACTTGTAACTAAAAATACTAACATAATATTTTCTTCAGCCACTAACAATATTATTATTCCAGAAATACCTACTAAATTATCTTCAATTCAGTTTTTTTAATTTCTTCTAATCTCTGGGATCAAAAACATTAAAGTGGATTCTTTAAATTTTTTAAGACCACCCAATGATAGCCTTTCATATATACTTAGTTATTTATTTGTAGTTATCTATGTTTAAGAAAAAACGTACAGGTATGTATAAGATGTATATACATATCAGTAACATTAAGTATTTTTCATCTAAAATTTCCTGTCTTTTTTCACAGTTGCATTAAGAACAACAGATATAATCTGTACAGTATGAGAGAAAACAAGTAAATTGATCTTGTACACATGTAACCTAAACCATTAGCTTCTTCAAAAATACCTCAATTAAATACATCTCGCAACTATGTGTTTTATCATCTCTGTCCTAACATCAACTAAGTCCCACCAACAAGCCGATAAAAATCAAATGCACGGCATCGTCAATTTCATGCTTTTTTTCCAATATCATCTGAAAGATTCTCCCTAACAATACCAATAACAACATAATGCCACTGTGCGACTGATTTGTCCACTTTTCTTTTGAGATAAAGCTACACATCCTTATATTCAATTGTATGGACAGCCATATCAATACTGTTCCAGAACAGAATCTAACCGTGGAATTTATTTAAGGCAAATGGACATAATTTCATAGACAAATCTATAGAAACGGTCTAAACTTTATTCGAAACGGTAGTCTCTGTCTACAAACCAATTGTACCATATTAATGCTGAGTCAAGAGCAATAACTAATATTTTACAGTACAACTCATCAAAGGTTGTTCCAAAACACAATCATAATGAGCATCTTTTTTTTTGATCGCATTTAAATGTCAAATTTGACCATCACATATCGTCAAGGCAATAACATTGTTTGTTGAAAAAACCTAAATCATCCGCTGCATCACTAATATCAGCTTACCAAATTTCATTCGAAATCAATAGAGCTTTGATAATGTCTGTGGCCTACATGTACTTGCGAGGTACTTCTAGGGTACCAACGTTATATTGAAAGTACATTAGAATTCTACAACTATTTACAATCCAACCATTACATAGAACTGTGGGAATTTCATGCACGATATCATGGTTTAGAATATATGATCTTATATTTTGTTTGGAAATTTAAACTGCCTTATCAAATTTCAGTGTATCTTTATAATAAATATCCTGGGGCTTTATTTATCTGTTTATTGTTGATTGCTAGCCAAAATAACATCTTAATATTCAAGCCAATAGATAACTCGCCGTCTTCACACATTTTTTATAATGTTGGAATTTCTCTGTAATTTCTTTCACAGTCGGAAGTAAATCAAATTCATTTCATTCCTAAAACTTTGTCTGACTATTTTAATTTAAACGTGTAAAATTGTCATAAGTTCTAACAGCTGAAATTGAAAAAAATTCTTTAAATCATCATCGTTGAAAATCGGATATAGATAACTACCTTTTCATCAACTTCAGCAAAAATGATTTTCAGTGCGTCGCTGATTTTTTTTTACTTCATTTAAATGGGAGTCGTTTTGTCATTCCATTCCATCTTGAATCATTTTATGCCTTATACAGTGGCGGTGCCAGAATAGGGACACAACTGTCAATAGGGGGACAACTGTCAAGATTGAGATTCAAAATGTTGCAGCTGAGAGGGTTGTCCCCCAACATACTATGCATTCTGACACATATTTGAGCACAAAATTGTATAACAATCATATTTTCAATTTACGAAAAATGAAGTGGCGGTGAAATTGAGGGTACATATCACATTTATAGGGAGCAAATGTATCATTGATATTTCCTCTAAGAGGAGTCGCCGTAACCTAGACTGCTTGTCATTGTCAATCTAAAGGTGCGGGCAGACTTTTGTCGCTGAGTAGAGCCTTGTCTTGAGGTTTGACGACTGGCACGGACACAAGAGGAGACAAAAATCTCCAGTCGGTCGTTTTCCACCATGTCGATAATCTCGTGCACAGCATGCAATTGGAAGATAAAGGAATCATCTGATTGGATGATATGACGATAAAACTATCGGCGGCGATTACCAAACTTGATTGATATAACAAATCTTGTCGGCGACACGATAATCTTGTCGTGGAAGTACGGGCACACGCGAGATTTACAAAAATCTCCGACCAAGACCGCTCGTGTGCCCGCACCTTAAGCAATTTGTATCTGCCAGTCTACAAGACGATATCATTACTCTATGAGGCGGTACTTTATACTCCCCAGAATAAAACATTGTGTTGCCAAATCTATTTCTGATCAATGCCTGAATAGATACAGCAGCACAGACTCCTACGCAATTGTCACCTTCCTGTATGGACATCTACTTCACCACATGTACTCTATACATGTCTATATAAATATTTATACTACAAGTGCTTTATTATCATTATCATTCCCCGTTAATAACATGCTGATACCTTGATCTGTTTTATGACTACTAAGATATCGGTACAATCTATCATGATAAGATCGTTTCTCGTTAGAAACCAATTTTCTAGTCACAGTCAAGGCTATGTGAAAACATATCATTTACATGTAAATAAACAGTAATACTTTCTAGAACGTTCAACTTTAATGTGGCTTACGCTGATTACAATGTAAAGCCTATGTACTTCTCAAGGAGGCAACTAAAGTTCCTGTATCACCATTCTCTCTATTGGCAGCACTACATAACATTTTTTAAACATCTTTATCAAATAAAAGGGAATCTAGGTAGCTTCCTGTTCTTTCGACTTTCAGAAATATTTCAGAGAGTGGGGGACACTAATCCAATGTAATATAATATAATTATAACTCTTCAAATCTAATTAGTGGCTAAATCTCTTAATTATATATTTATCCATCTTTGATATCTTCAATATTACTAGAATGGAGTCTTACGGCTTTCTTCTCTGCATCTTGTTTTGCTAATGAAGACTAACAGATTGAAGATTGAAAACAATGTTCCTGTCGTTGTCTCCCATTCCAAGAAAACCGAATACCTTTTCGCCTCGACACTCCCTCAACACCCCACCCCACCCCACCCCACCCTCAGGTATCCGATGACCCGATGATTTCATGGACGTAAGTCCGTCAGCTAATCCATGGTGAAAAAATCATGAAATAGTGATACCAAAATACCACATAAACTATGATGGATCTCTGAAACTAATGCTGAGTAGAATAACCTAGCCTCAGAGTGACGTCAGGTATAGCACTAGGTATATAGTATATTGTAATTGAGATCAAATTTACTTAAGTGTTTGGACCTAACCTTGAGCTCGTGGCGAAACAGCATCAGGTTTCCTCAATCTGTTCCCTTGCTTTCAGTTGAGGTTCGAAGTGCTAGCAAAGAGCAAGTATGAACGCCCTTGATAAGATCTGGTAATAATCTACTGTTCATGTTCTGAAAATAAACATTAATTCTGTGTAATTAGAATGATTAGAGAATCCTACTTCCTTTACACTTTCCTATATATTCATTATATCTGATTCCTGAGAAACATATGATAACTATTTCTTCCATATCAAAGCTAGACATCAATTCTACATTGATAGTTTGTTCAGTTTTGTAAATCTTTCCAAAAGGTTTACTGATAAGTTTGGGTTTTAACATTTTTAAAGTTATTTAAGTCAAAAATAGTGAAAATTCATAGGCCTAATTTGAGATCTGGGCAGAACACAATAGGAAAATAATATTTCGGCCAAAGTTATAAAGTATGGGGGCTTTCCTCTAAATTCAAGACAACAATTAGAAGACTTTTCTTAAATGGAATACGATGACGCCATGTATAATATAGACTTCTTACTGTTTAGTTCTATAATCATTACGCATGTGATGGTCATTATAAAGACAATATTCTGTATAATCTGTTGTAATAACAGGGCTTTATCATCGACAAATAATACCTACAAATTGAATAGGCTACATGATGGGAAATAATGCAATAAAAATATGTCTATTTCTATTAGCCTATAGACGTTTTATTGTACATATTTGTTTATCCTTCGATAGCTTTCACTGGTTGGTAAATATACCATTTTATACTCTTATTACCTTGTTCTTTTAAATGTTTATTTTCTTAATAAACCCAACTGACTGTTTCTAATTGTAGTTTATATTGTCTTGTAATCCTAACCCATGTATCTCGTGCCTAGAGGTAATTCTTCTCAGCGATTTTCATTAATACAAAAACCTTGAATATTGTCATATTAATAATGATTGGAAACATATTTTAGTCCAATAGCGTCCAAAATACAAATTCCATTATGATTGCCTTCAACAAGACTATATACTACATATTATTTTGTTAATGATCGACCCCTATAAATGACAGAGATCATTGAAGCCCATTCGGAAATGGTTGATATGGTGACGAAACTTAAAATTGGGTAAAAGTGTTGAATTTTGAGTCCGAGTTCACAACTAATGAGTTGAAGAAAGCTTTCAATAAGGTATCTTTAATAAATCATGTTCTTTTAGTGTTCTACTTAGTTTTATGAGCTACAAAAAATTTAATCAGACCTAACTGTTTTATTTGGAAGTGAATTATCTAGCTATTGGGGTTTTGAGAAGTTTCCAACTGTGTTAAAATTGTTTCTAGACGATCTGTATATACATCAACTTTTTTTACACAGAAGGCTCTGATTATTTTCTTAACTTTTTCTTCTAAATGATTTTCTAATTTTACGTGAAGGTATGCAAGAGGTTTTCTGTTGCATTAAATCTTGTTCTGCCGCATTTGACATGTATAAATACCTTCTGTTTTCTCATATTTCATCCCTCTATTCTCTTTACGATACTTCAGATTTTTCAGCAAGCTCTTGAATATTTGAAAAAGATATGTTTTGAACGGATATGTCTTGAAATATTACCTGATATTTAACACCAATCGCATTTTCAAATGTAGATGAACATAATGTACAAATACTATAAAGAGTTCGGGCCACTTTTGAAATTGCTTTGTAACCATTTAGGTATTGTCTAGCAACTGCATGGTCCACCGTATAGTCCACAAGTATGGAATATTTTGACATGAGGTGGTTCTGATTGTAGTGTCATTGTCCAGCCAAAGAAAAATGAAAGGGAAATTTTTAACGACAAAACTGCATGGGGATCTGGGAGTGGCCTTTCTAGGATATGGTGTGAGAATTGACACACAAATGCACATGTGTTGTCACAGATTATCATTTATATCATAATGATAGGCCTACCTTGTACAAACGATTACCGTAATTCTGTCTGAATGTTCAGCGTTTCTCTTTAAAACGTAAATTTGAAAACATCTTAGTAAATCATCAACAATCTGGTAAAGCTATTATACCTGAATTAAAACATTAATTAGTATGGTAATCATTATCACCTGGTTTATTTTGGACGAGCATTAGAGAGTAAAATCTCAGATGAGTGATAAGGTAGAATTAAGTTCTTTTCTCTCAAAATATTAATTTTGTTGTTCTTATCGATAATTTCAAGTTATTTCGAACTTCGTATTATCCTTGAATAGCTACCTTTCTTGGATCACAGAATGCAATGATTTGATTGGATTGTACACGAGCGAATACAGCTCTCAACAGAAAGACTGTAAACATTATGACTGTTTATTAAGTTTCTGTCAAGACCCCTGATAGGCTATAATTGTAATTACCGCCATATTAATATTCTCTTTCCAGAACAGAAGCTAGGGTGTATTTCAGAGGAAGTCCCATTGTCGCACTACCGTCATCAGTACTGTTGTTCTATCGGGATCTGGAAATATTGTTTTATATGGGTACCGTTTGGGTCTATCTTATGGCGACAGTTCTTGAATTTTTTAAGGAATAAATCACTTTAAGTCAATGTACTAAGGAAACTGTAAAATAAGAACAGTAAAGTGTATGTTTTTCTTCTCTTTAATTTAACATCTGACTGAATTCAAAATACCTGGCATATATATTATTATTATTATTATTTTATCTTAGATATATCTGAAGTTTATTCAGAGTTTATAGTTATTCTCCTTTTGTCAATCTTATCACTTTATTTTACATATACATTTAAATGTATTGTAATAAATGCTTTTTTTTATACTAAATTCATTCAATCAAAGGCTTTTTTGACATCCCTTTCCAGAAGCGGTGGGTTATATGTTCTGAATGCATTTTGTTTTACCTAGAACTGCCTAGAATATATAAAACTGTCTGAATCTTTGTGTTATATTCTTATGTTTGGTTGGTTGATGGCATTTAAATTCAGCTTCCGCCATTGAGCATTCATAATCCTTAAATAATTATCAGAATGTTTAGGTCTGCAACTGACACAAAACTCCAAGATTTGCATAATTTCGATCTTTAAACCCATTGTAACATTTTTCTAACAGAAAACAGGGCAAGATTGGGCTTTTTCCACTTCTCTCATAGTTTCTCTTCTTTCATTAAAATATCTGGCCTATTGCTGACGTATTAAATGTCATATTTCTCTTCTATAATGTTATAGAGTCTGGTATAATATGCGAATTATTTATAACTATGTCATGTTGAGAAAAATGACAAGAATTGCAAATGTAGGCCATGATGTATAGAGTAATGTATAACATTTTGCTTTTATTGAGTTTTCATCTGTCAAATGAATGTGCAATCTGTTGCCAGATATTTCATCATACTACTATTGTTACCGTTATGTTTTGTGAAGACGAAGATAGCAAACCTTAGCATACAGTTATGCTTCTTATTTATATTGTGTGGATCACGTTCTATGGCGGAGAACTCCAATGGTATTATTTCGACTCATGTTGGCAATGGTGTAATTAGGGGCATGATGGCATGCTCCACTAGGACGATAAAAAATGAAAAATGTATTCTTCTTCCTCTTCCATAATAGCATCGATGTAATCTTCGCTTTCCTAGATGAGAAAACTTACCCTGACCCCCCATCAGCGCCATCTTAAATCCGTAAATGGGAGCCGCACACATCCTCCGCCCCCCTTCTTCAGGATCAATCACCTGAACGTTAGTAAGCGAGCAAGCACTTCCCCATTAAACTAACCTGACTTCCTTGCAGGGCTTTGGAATCTTTATATGATTTATTATTCAAGTTTAACAATATCAATTTAATGATAAGACAATGATCTATTCCACTGTTTATCATTAAACCAGGCACATCGTGAAAGATAAA
>NW_008709715.1:3217298-3220717 GCF_000327385.1 Lottia gigantea | reverse complement strand
TTCAGACTCTGGATATGGCGTATCGAGAAATAATTTTTCTAATGATCTGACTTGTTGAGGACTGTAATTTGTTCTTGAATTCTTCTTGCTTGTAGTCTTCTCAGGATCAGATAATTTTCTACCAAGGTCTGTTGTAGAGATCGGTGGAGGAACGTTAGGTGATGACGAGGTGGCAGGTTGGGGACTAGAATCAGATACAAATCCGGAAGAATTTCCACTGTCGCTATCGGTAATTAGAGGTGGAGTTGTGGTAGGAGTAGTTGAATATCTTGAAGATAATAGACTTGAATCAAGATCCAAATGAGACTCAATGCTACCATCTCTAGATACTGGAGACTCGATGGTAACAGAAGATTGTCTGATGGAGTTGGTTTCCAGGTGTGGCGAGTTGTAAACGTCCCATGGTTGATAAAATGAAGAAGGAAATGTAGGTTGGTAAGAACTTGTAGAGTCTATTGTATACTGAAGTTGATTCTGGTAGGGTATAAATCCAGATTTCTGACTCACATTTTCAACCTGTCTGTCCGAGGAAGATACCTGAAAATAGAAATGAAGTAATAAAAGCTTTATAATTGATATTACTATAATGATTTATCTCTGATAATAGTTTAAAATCCAACCATTAACATCATTAAATTGACATTCAAAATTTCAACTGACTTACCGTATAATTAACTGGAGATATCATTTTGAAACTAGATAATAATTTAAATATTAATCTGTATCAATAGTTTATTAATTTGTAATGTACAATTTCCAAGACAGGACAGCATTAAATACAGTTTTAGACAAATACAGAGCAACTCCTGTCTGTCAGTATTGTGACAACTCGACTAATGCTGGCATATTTAATCGAGTTAATTGGATTAATACAATTCAATCACTGATCGAATTGACATTTGATTAATGATGTAATTAACATTGATGATTCATGAATGATGAAGTTTTACTTATCTCACTTTGTTAATTTAAAACAGTAACATATACAAGCAGTCATATTTACATCTATGCTTGGTCTAATTGCTATCTTAATTTATTTTAACGATTTGTTTTTCTCGATAACTATCTATTGCTCGAGTAGATTAAAGATACTATTTGATACAAAGTTTTATCAGATGAACACTGTCCCAATTTCAAGTTATATCATTCAATTTTATTTGTCACGTTCAGTTATTTGATTCACCTAAAGACAAACATTATTATTTTATGATAGATTCCAAGAAGAAACCATTATTTATCTTTATGTATGTATAATAGGTAAATTATAAATAAATATAGTTTAAGTTAAGGAGCATCTATCACATTGAGCCATATATCTTTCTTAAATCATTAATAAGACCCATGTGTGTACCAGCATTTAGCAATCAACCTTATAGAAGTTGTATTACATTGGAACATCATAAGCCAAAATAGGTTTTGATCAGCATTTAAACATTATATATACAATGTATGGTTTAAAGGGACATGTAAGCCATTTTTTGAACAATCACACTTTAGTCTCAGAAACTGGAATTTGTTTAGCTGTGCTAATCAGTAATAGTGTTCACAGCTCACCGTCGAAATTTGAGCCTTCAAATCCATGTCTTTCCACACTTATCTGCGTTTGAATGTTAAAATGACGACTCGTCAATTAAAGATACTCTGTGATATACAGAAAAGACATATATAGAAATAGTGAGTAAAATTACTAGTTTGAAATATTTCTAAAGGAATTATGTGATTTTCATGCATTTCTACTACCTCTGAAGACTATTTAGATATATTCAAGACTAAAACAGTTGGAAAACCACAACAATCAAAAGTCTTGTGTTTTGCTCGTTGCAAATTCAATTATATCTTCAAGTAACTGTTAAATTTGAAGATGGTAAATGAAGAAATGTGTGTATAGGATATTTAAATAATATTTTATTGATAAATAACTAGAAAATCTTAAAGTAACAATATAATAATCTTAAAACAATATCATTAACAATAAACAATATGATTAGGTCATCATCTGAACTATGTTCGAAAAGGCATGGCTCTTTGAAATGTGGTAGTGTTGGATGGCGCTGGGATGGAAGACGGTATATTATAAACTGGTCGAGAAGCAACTCCCGTGGTAGGTCATCATCTGAACTGGGGATACATGTACGAGTTGACGTATGTTGGAAAAGGTATGGCTCTTTGAAATGTGGTAGTGTTGGATGGCGTTGGGATGGAAGACGGTATATTATAAACTGGTCGAGAAGCAACTCCCGATGGTAATACTTGGGACATCAATGCTGAAGGAGACATCATACTATATTGTGTAATGTTTGTCGCAACTGGTGGAATGTAGCTAGGATTCATTGGTGGGAAAGCTGGTTTGTTGTCACGGACTCGTTTCCTCCATCTGGCACGCTTGTTTTGAAACCAAATCTGAAAAACAAAACCAAAAGATGAATATTAAAACTGAATGATATATCATTTTAAAAGTAGAAACAAGTTAAATATACTATAGTAGATGTCGATTGAGAATATGACAAACTAAAAATACAATTTAGCTAAGAAAGAAGTAAATTGAAAAATACCTTTAGGTTTTTCTCTGGAATATCCAGATCTCGAGACAACTGTTCCATCACTTCAGACTCTGGATATGGCGTATCGAGAAATATTTTTTCTAATGATCGGACTTGTTGAGGACTGTAATTTGTTCTTGAATTCTTCTTGCTTGTAGTCTTCTCAGGATCAGATAATTTTCTACCAAGGTCTGTTGTAGAGATCGGTGGAGGAACGTTAGGTGATGACGAGGTGGCAGGTTGGGGACTAGAATCAGATACAAATCCGGAAGAATTTCCACTGTCGCTATCGGTAATTAGAGGTGGAGTTGTGGTAGGAGTAGTTGAATATCTTGAAGATGATGGACTTGAATCAAGATCCAAATGAGACTCAATGCTACCATCTCTAGATACTGGAGACTCGATGGTAACAGAAGATTGTCTAATGAAGTTGGTTTCCAGGTGTGGTGAGTTGTAAACGTCCCATGGTTGATAAAATGAAGAAGGAAATGTAGGTTGGTAAGAACTTGTAGAGTCTATTGTATACTGAAGTTGATTCTGGTAGGGTATAAATCCAGATTTCTGACTCACATTTTCAACCTGTCTGTCCGAGGAAGATACCTGAAAATAGAAATGAAGTAATAAAAGCTTTATAATTGATATTACTAGAATGATTTATCTCTGATAATAGTTTAAAATCCAACCATTAACATCATTAAATTGACATTCAAAATTTCAACTGACTTACCGTATAATTAACTGGAGATATCATTTTGAAACTAGATAATAATTTAAATATTAATCTGTATCAATAGTTTATTAATTTGTAATGTACAATTTCCAAGACAGGACAGCATTAAATACAGTTTTAGACCAATACAGAGCAACTCCTGTCTGTCA
>NW_008709715.1:3010827-3217248 GCF_000327385.1 Lottia gigantea | reverse complement strand
AGAGTCACAGCTCACCGTCGAAATTTGAGCCTTCAAATCCATGTCTTTCCACACTTATCTGCGTTTGAATGTTAAAATGACGAATCGTCAATTTTAGATACTCTGTGATATATAGAAAAGACATATATTGAAATAGTGAGTAAAATTCCTAGTTTGAAATATTTCTAAAGGAATTATGTGATTTTCATGCATTTCTACTATTTCCGAAGACTATTTAGATATATTCCAGACTAAAATCAAGCCCCCAAAAATGATACACCTGTCCTTTAACACATGGTTCAAACTGCATGAAACAATTTCAGTGTCACAGCAAACTTTAGCGGTAACAGTTGGAAAACCACAACAATCAAAAGTCTTATGTTTTGCTTGTTGCAAATTCAATTATATCTTCAAGTAACTGTTAAATTTGAAGATGGTAAATGAAGAAATGTGTGTATAGGATATTTAAATAATATTTTATTGATAAATAACTAGAAAATCTTAAAGTAACAATATAACAATCTTAAAACAATATCATTAACAATAAACAATATGATTAGGTCATCATCTGAACAATGTTCGAAAAGGCATGGCTCTTTGAAATGTGGTAGTGTTGGATGTCGCTGGGATGGAAGACGGTATATTATAAACTGGTCGGGAAACAACTCCCGATGGTAATACTTGGGACATCAATGCTGAAGGAGACATCATACTATATTGTGTAATGTTTGTAGCAACTGGTGGAATGTAGCTAGGATTCATTGGTGGGAAAGCTGGTTTGTTGTCACGGACTCGTTTCCTCCATCTGGCACGCTTGTTTTGAAACCAAATCTGAAAAACAAAACCATCAGATGAATATTAAAACTGAATGATATATCATTTTAAAAGTAGAAACAAGTTAAATATACTATAGTAGATGTCGATTGAGAATATGACAAACTAAAAATACAATTTAGCTAAGAAAGAAGTAAATAGAAAAATACCTTCAGGTTTTTCTCTGGAATATCCAGATCTCGAGACAACTGTTCCATCACTTCAGACTCTGGATATGGCGTATCGAGAAATATTTTTTCTAATGATCTGACTTGTTGAGGACTGTAATTTGTTCTGGAATTCTTCTTGCTTGTAGTCTTCTCAGGATCAGATAATTTTCTACCAAGGTCTGTTGTAGAGATCGGTGGAGGAACGTTAGGTGATGACGAGGTGGCAGGTTGGGGACTAGAATCAGATACAAATCCGGAAGAATTTCCACTGTCGCTATCGGTAATTAGAGGTGGAGTTGTGGTAGGAGTTGTTGAATATCTTGAAGATGATGGACTTGAATCAAGATCCAAATGAGACTCAATGCTACCATCACTAGATACTGGAGACTCGATGGTAACAGAAGATTGTCTAATGAAGTTGGTTTCCAGGTGTGGTGAGTTGTAAACCTCCCATGGTTGATAAAATGAAGAAGGAAATGTAGGTTGGTAAGAACTTGTAGAGTCTATTGTATACTGAAGTTGATTCTGGTAGGGTATAAATCCAGATTTCTGACTCACATTTTCAACCTGTCTGTCCGAGGAAGATACCTGAAAATAGAAATGAAGTAATAAAAGCTTTATAATTGATATTACTATAATGATTTATCTCTGATAATAGTTTAAAATCCAACCATTAACATCATTAAATTGACATTCAAAATTTCAACTGACTTACCGTATAATTAACTGGAGATATCATTTTGAAACTAGATAATAATTTAAATATTAACCTGTATCAATAGTTTATTAATTTGTAATGTACAATTTCCAAGACAGGACAGCATTAAATACAGTTTTAGACCAATACAGAGCAACTCCTGTCTGTCAGTATTGTGACAACTCGACTAATGCTGGCATATTTAATCGAGTTAATTGGATTAATACAATTCAATCACTGATCGAATTGACATTTGATTAATGATGTAATTAACATTGATGATTCATGAATGATGAAGTTTTACTTATCTCACTTTGTTAATTTAAAACAGTAACATATACAAGCAGTCATATTTACATCTATGCTTGGTCTAATTGCTATCTTAATTTATTTTAACGATTTGTTTTTCTCGATAACTATCTATTGCTCGAGTAGATTAAAGATACTATTTGATACAAAGTTTTATCAGATGAACACTGTCCCAATTTCAAGTTATATCATTCAATTTTATTTGTCACGTTCAGTTATTTGATTCACCTAAAGACAAACATTATTATTTTATGATAGATTCCAAGAAGAAACCATTATTTATCTTTATGTATGTATAATTGGTAAATTATAAATAAATATAGTTTAAGTTAAGGAGCATCTATCACATTGAGCCATATATCTTTCTTAAATCATTAATAAGACCCTTGTGTGTACCAGCATTTAGCAACCAACCTTATAGAAGTTGTATTACATTGGAATATCATAAGCCAAAATAGGTTTTATTCAGCATTTAAACATTATATATACAATGTATAGTTTAAAGGGACATGTAAGCCATTTTTTGAACAATCACACTTTAGTCTCAGAAACTGGAATTTGTTTAGCTGTGCTAATCAGTAATAGAGTTCACAGCTCACCGTCGAAATTTGAGCCTTCAAATCCATGTCTTTCCACACTTATCTGCGTTTGAATGTTAAAATGACGAATCGTCAATTAAAGATACTCTGTGATATATAGAAAAGACATATATTGAAATAGTGAGTAAAATTCCTAGTTTGAAATATTTCTAAAGGAATTATGTGATTTTCATGCATTTCTACTATTTCCGAAGACTATTTAGATATATTCCAGACTAAAATCAAGCCCCCAAAAATGATACACCTGTCCTTTAACACATGGTTCAAACTGCATGAAACAATTTCAGTGTCACAGCAAACTTTAGCAGTAACAGTTGGAAAACCACAACAATCAAAAGTCTTATGTTTTGCTTGTTGCAAATTCAATTATATCTTCAAGTAACTGTTAAATTTGAAGATGGTAAATGAAGAAATGTGTGTATAGGATATTTAAATAATATTTTATTGATAAATAACTAGAAAATCTTAAAGTAACAATATAACAATCTTAAAACAATATCATTAACAATAAACAATATGATTAGGTCATCATCTGAACTGGGGATACATGTACGAGTTGACGTATGTTGGAAAAGGCATGGCTCTTTGAAATGTGGTAGTGTTGGATGTCGCTGGGATGGAAGACGGTATATTATAAACTGGTCGGGAAACAACTCCCGATGGTAATACTTGGGACATCAATGCTGAAGGAGACATCATACTATATTGTGTAATGTTTGTAGCAACTGGTGGAATGTAGCTAGGATTCATTGGTGGGAAAGCTGGTTTGTTGTCACGGACTCGTTTCCTCCATCTGGCACGCTTGTTTTGAAACCAAATCTGAAAAACAAAACCATCAGATGAATATTAAAACTGAATGATATATCATTTTAAAAGTAGAAACAAGTTAAATATACTATAGTAGATGTCGATTGAGAATATGACAAACTAAAAATACAATTTAGCTAAGAAAGAAGTAAATAGAAAAATACCTTCAGGTTTTTCTCTGGAATATCCAGATCTCGAGACAACTGTTCCATCACTTCAGACTCTGGATATGGCGTATCGAGAAATATTTTTTCTAATGATCGGACTTGTTGAGGACTGTAATTTGTTCTTGAATTCTTCTTGCTTGTAGTCTTCTCAGGATCAGATAATTTTCTACCAAGGTCTGTTGTAGAGATCGGTGGAGGAACGTTAGGTGATGACGAGGTGGCAGGTTGGGGACTAGAATCAGATACAAATCCGGAAGAATTTCCACTGTCGCTATCGGTAATTAGAGGTGGAGTTGTGGTAGGAGTTGTTGAATATCTTGAAGATGATGGACTTGAATCAAGATCCAAATGAGACTCAATGCTACCATCTCTAGATACTGGAGACTCGATGGTAACAGAAGATTGTCTAATGAAGTTGGTTTCCAGGTGTGGTGAGTTGTAAACCTCCCATGGTTGATAAAATGAAGAAGGAAATGTAGGTTGGTAAGAACTTGTAGAGTCTATTGTATACTGAAGTTGATTCTGGTAGGGTATAAATCCAGATTTCTGACTCACATTTTCAACCTGTCTGTCCGAGGAAGATACCTGAAAATAGAAATGAAGTAATAAAAGCTTTATAATTGATATTACTATAATGATTTATCTCTGATAATAGTTTAAAATCCAACCATTAACATCATTAAATTGACATTCAAAATTTCAACTGACTTACCGTATAATTAACTGGAGATATCATTTTGAAACTAGATAATAATTTAAATATTAATCTGTATCAATAGTTTATTAATTTGTAATGTACAATTTCCAAGACAGGACAGCATTAAATACAGTTTTAGACAAATACAGAGCAACTCCTGTCTGTCAGTATTGTGACAACTCGACTAATGCTGGCATATTTAATCGAGTTAATTGGATTAATACAATTCAATCACTGATCGAATTGACATTTGATTAATGATGTAATTAACAATGACGATTCATGAATGATTCATGCAGACTACAATGTTTGACGGGCTGTTTTCATTTACTTGTTTCAAGGTTTGCTCTAAGACAACGGTGGTGCCTTGTTTGTCGTTTGCATAGCATATGCTATTATTGATAGTTCCCATTATGGAAACATAGTTCTCCCCATCTTTATTAACCTAATCTGGAGCAGATTGACAAGCAACAAGCAACTACACACCGGGAAGAGCAATCCATATTATTTTGGTGTTTCTTTCTTACATTTTAAATATTACCGAACGTGCACAAATACTTCTGTTCTGCAGATGCCTTTTAAACAAATATCTGGAATTCATATCTTTTATTAAAACCAAAAAAAAAGAAAATTAACAAAATAGTACTACAGTTTAAGTTATTCCAAACAAGTGTTTGATAAAATATATACTTCTTATACATATTTTTCTTATTGTCTTCGTTCCAAAGTTAGTGTATCAATCAATCAGATTAAGATGTAGATCGTTTTATTTTCTATTCTATAGTTTGATTCAATCACCTTCCGTATTTTTATTTGTCTTTAACTTTTATTCAGTCGTATTTTGACCTTAATGTGTCAAAACCTATTTTAGTGCCAGCTAATGATACAGAATTGAAAGTGGACTGAAAATATGCTTAGAAGTCAATGGTTCACAGTAAATATCTCAGGAATTCTTGCATGTAATGGTAAACCTTTTATTGAACAGAGCATTTGATTGGTTGAATATTTTACTTAGTGCATAACAATTTCATCCGATCATGGATGGTAAGAGGAGTCATTCACCAAAAAAACATATTGATTTACATTTGAATCAGATGGTATCACTGAAAAATGGACCATAACATAACAATGGTACAAAATATAATACAACAAAATTAAATAAGAGAACAATTTGGACAAGATTAAGCTTTTAAATGAAATAATGAATGTGACAAACCATTAACAAAATGTCTGTATATTAATTAAAATAAGAGACAAAATATGTCCATTTAGGACATTATTTTTGAACATGGTTATATCTATCACTTGTTATATATCATCCTGTAAGCAGGAACGTAACTAATGATTCTAAGATACTCCTACTTGGCTTCTACAAATCTCTTTGATGAAGATCAGTCTAAAGCTCAATATAGTTTCTTACTTTAAATAATATTTCGACAAATGAACTAATGCTCTTTAATGAAACTGATCATGAAAATTAATGTTACATTTAAATAAACATTATACTTTGTAGGAAAATGTTACATATAACTATGACATGATTAACCCCATAACCAAGTTTTACAATATAACTTATTAATGTTATCACTTATAACATATATTATGTACATCAACTATTTACAGGGAACAAATATTTACATAAGTATTATATCTACAAAAATAACTTTGAAGAATCTTGGTTTCGAATATTTTCAAAGCTCTGATGTGTTATTTCTAATAAAGATAAAAAGGGATTTAGAAGAAGTTTCTATATGGGTGTCACCAAAATTCTCCATTTTAAGAAAATCATAACAATCATTAGAGGAGTATGTCAAATGGACATCATTATCTGGTCAAAGTACATCCTTTATCACTTTTAATTTTGACAAGGTCAAGGCCTCCAGAAATTATGATGACATCAAATTCATCAAAGACCTCACATATCTATGCATACCATGTTTCTCAAAATCTGAACAAAACTGCTTCTATCATGTTCAAAGCAATTGTGGACAGCAACCAAAAATCAATAATCCACTTGTCACTGATATCTGAATGTAAACTGTATCATCTATGCATACAGAACCAAATAATTCGATGTAGATGCACACTACCAACAACAAATATTTCTTAACCAAGATTCTTCTAGTATGGATTTTAGTATTATGCATTGTTCGGATAAAATATCAATAAATAATAAAATGATGAAGAATATACTGTGATATCATTTAAATTCACCAGGGTTTAATTTTCGTGGATCATTCAATATGCGAATTTACATGCTCACGAAAAACAAAATAAATCATTTGCTTGAACATTTGCAAACACTGGTTTGAATAATAATAGTGTATATAACAATAAGAATAATGTCTATAATTAGTTCAAAATTACAATAAGTAGTAAAATTAAAGAATTTTGCAGAAGGCTGGAAAAAACAACTTGGAAAATTTACTTTCTCACAATTTTAATCCTCACAAATATGGCTAAGAGAACCAATCCAAGAAATTTAGTGCCTGAAAATAAATGATTAAAGAGTATATTTTATCGGAATGTATCCTCATCACTGTCATATTTATTACTATTGGATTGTCTGTGATTAGTGGTAGATGTTAACGATGATTCTTCATTATCAGACCTGAAATATTAAATAATAACTACATTTCTTACAGGACAACTAACTGTTTCAAATTATTTACCACATTAATTAGGAATTAGTCGGGGTTAGTTCAGGAAACAATCAGTAGAAATCATTTATACCAAAAAAAAACAAGTAGTATCACTAAGAAGAAATAAAAAAAAAAAGAAATTTGTGTTTTAAATTGTGTCCTTACCCATAATGAATTTCTTCATCTGAATCATTTAACATGGATAAAGCTGGATTATCTTTAAAATGGGTTTCTGAAAATAGAACAATATATTTGAAATTTAAATGAAAGCTGATCAAGTGACAATGAATATTACTGAATGTAAATACCATTAGATTTATCATGATGAATATTAGAACCAGTGAAGTATTTGGTTGAGTAAACTGAAACAAAATGACCTTGCATTATGTTTCTTTTTTATATTAATTATAGATCTGCATCCAGTCAATAGTAAGTGGCTCAATGTTTAGCTTTTAAAACTAACTCAGAACCTTGAGGATGACATAGTCCCTTTAATCAAATATTTATCACAGACTTGACTTGGTTAGAAAATTGCTGAATATTATATACAAGAAAACTTTACTAATATAACTTATATAAAGAAATGACATATACATACCATACACTGCATTTTTAGATGGTGAATAAACAAATGCCATGGTAAACATATATAAATTGAGAAGACCATAAAAGGAGACAAATTCTGTGGAATTTTCATAATTTGTAGAGATTTCGGAGACAAAGTTATCATTAAGTACACCACTACCAAATCTCATCACAGTAATAACAATACTAATAGATAATACTATTACCATTAACGCTGTCATAAATTTTAAACGTAAATCTGAAAAAAAATCAGTATTTCATTCAAGATGATAAAACGCAGCATTATTCTTTCTAAATGAGTTTCCACTTCATAAAATTACATAGAGTTGATCAGTTTTTCAACCTACATAAGCTCATAAGGATGGTCAATGCCATGCAGTGTGCAATTACAAAAAATTAGCCACTGCCTAATTGATATGAACAGCTTGAGAATTGCCTGATAATATGAATCTTGGTACTGAGGTTGGTAGAAAGATAATGCAAAGTCTGTCTGTTTGTCATTAGTTCTAAGAAAAGACAGAACGTGTAAATGAACCTTACCAAAGAAAGGCATGGACCTTAACTCTGCATATGCTCTTATTAATAAATAAGCTAAGTACAATAAATAGAATCCACCAACAACAAAGAAAAATATTTTGAATCCCTGAAATGTAAAATTACTTATTTTGTGGATTGGTTGAAAGTCTTGTGACCTTGAATGTGTCATCATTCCTTATTATTTAGTTGACGGTTGTAAATATGTACAGATTATCCAGAAAAGATCAATGTCATGAGGTTTGGCTAGGGACCAGCTAGGGACCAGCTAGTAGAAAGCATCCTTGTAAACCCTAGTTATTATCTTAATTAATTGTTGATGTCCAAAATGTACGTCAAATTTACCTTAAAATTGCCCAGATCTAATCTATAGTAAAAGGTGGGATCCTGTAGTTCATTGTATTCCTGCCACGAGGCTAGAGTCACTGCTGCTAGCCATATTAAACCAACAACTAATAACTTAGGTACATAAAATCTAGTAAACCTTCTATCAGTCTGAAATGAAGATAGAATTGACATTGGTATAAACTTGGCTACCAGTTAAACAACACTCATTTTTTGGGGGAATTGTGCAATTAAACCATCTGACTCAATTTCAACCATCTACAATTATCAGGAAATTGACATGCTCAAATAGATATCATCAATTTCATCACATTTCTGCCATAACAACATTCAACTTCTACAGCACAACTAAATTGAGATTTTTCTGAAAACTTCTATTTATAGCTAAAATTGACTCAATCAGTTGGTAAGGCAAATATGACAATGAAATGTGTATCATGTAAGAGATAGAAATATGTGCACTAAGGGTCTTTTATAATATACATCACAATGTAAAAGTAACAAATCTATGTAATTTTTATGCATGGGCCTTAAAACACTATGTTATTATCTGTGCATAGGCCAATATACAGTAAGAATAACAGTTAAAAACTATAGTGTTTAAAGGGAGATAACACCAATTTCAAGACCACAAAAATCTTACCTGGCGTACACCATGATACAAACACAACCAAAATAATAACAAGGCACATAAAAAAGTAGCTTGAAATATACCATCAAACATACCAGGTACCCAACTATTGACTAGAAATGTCAGTGGAAATATAGGATCTGAAACAAAAAAGATCTAATTTACTCTTTGAAGGTCTTCTACAGGCAAATCATAATTTGTCAGAAGGCAAAAGTTTTCATGCATTTTGAGGGTCAGTTTACATGAAACTCAGATTATAGAATGGTAATCTGAAAATTAACATTAAAAATACCAAAAAAATAATCAAAGTGTGCCCAATGGAAGCTTTGCCATCATCTTGAAGGGAATTATGGGACATTAATGGTTTAATTCAAATCAAACTCGACTGAACTTGTGATACATATAAATTTTCTAAGATCATGGATCAGTGAAAAAAAAACAAAAAAACTTTCTTGATTTGGATTGTAATCAAACAGGTATACAAAGAAATTTTTGACTCACCATCATACAATAGTAATAGTGGTAGTAACACAGACATCCATTTTTGTTCTATAGACCAATCTCTTAATGAAAACTTTCTTAATGAATGGGCAAATATACACTGAAAGAAAAATACTATCCATAAAGTATTTTATTTTCAAATAAAAACACAAGAGAAAGTCTCTTTGAAAAGTAAAGGTCATCAAAATAGCAAGCGTTTCTAGAATTTTTGTTGAGATTTTTTATTTGGTCAAGTATCCCTGCACCTTTCTGATTTGCTGTCAGACATCCGTGATTCAAGTAATTTGGAAAAAATCTATTATGACTTCACTATAGCAAAATCATTTGAATTAAAAAGTATTTGCCATAATGATGCGTTATTCATTCATTCTGGAATTACAATTAGATCCCAATACATAAGCACAAGCTGAAGGCACTCTTTGAATATCCAAGACTGTAGGTAATGTATACTTACTGTAGCAAAGAAAGACATAACTAAGAATATAAATCGTATCCAAATCTCTATCTGTGTAAATGCTGTATTGTATGTTTTAAACTGAAGCAAAAATAGAAATAATTTACAGACAAAATTAAGACATTTGCCAGGCATTGCTACATCACTTATATTAGCCAGAAGATCTAAAAGGGAATTTGCACATTCTGAAACAAAAATAGTTAAATAAAATCTTGACTAACAAAATACTTACTGAAAATTCTATGTCTTTAATACCAAACTTAGAATGTTCTAAACCATAAAATGTAATAGTTATTATGTATTTAGCAAAATCTAAATAACCAAGATGCATTAATATCATGTCTTCACAATTCTGAAATAGACAAGTCAATATACCAAATAGTAAAATCATCATTTCAGAAAGGTTACAAATCTTGATGGTCAGACTTATCCATGACCACACAGAGCACACTAATATTGTATCTGTATCATGTATCACATGTGTCTTGCCATTGTTAAACATAGACCCGAGCATGTCAATATTTTAATGTGGTTGTAAAAAACTTTGAACAAAAAAACCTGAATTAAGATTAGAAATTGCTTTCTTTTTTGTAAACAAATATTAAAGGGAAATTTTTTTATGGACCAATCATACTTTAGTCACAGAAATAGGAATGTTTTAGCTTAGCCAATCAGTAATAGTGTCCATAGCTCCTGAATTTTGAGCCGTCAAATCCATGTGTGTCCAGAATTATCCGCATTTGAATGTTAAAATGACGAGTCGTCAATTAAAGATACACTGTGATATATAGAAAAGGCATATATAGAAATAGTGAGCAAAATTACTAGTTTGAAGTATTTTTAAAGAATGATGCAATTTTCGTACATTTCTAGAACCGTACTTCCCAAATATACCCCAACTGTCCCTTTAAGAACACCTAATCTGAACATAAAAATGCAGATTTAAACAATATGGATCATATATCTTTCTGTTGATGACTCTACTTACCCGCTATGTCGTCTGTAGAAAGAATTAAACAATCATGTAAATCTGTATTTTTAATCAGTGAAGAATAATAAAATATCAAACCTTTTGGCATTTTAATCTTCTAGTTCTATTATGCATGATACCACTTAGTAGGGGATTATCTGCTTTTACTACTCCCTGATCATCACCATCTATTCCTCGTATCCTAATACCCATAGTAAATGACTTCTCAAAATTAGTGTCTGAAAGTTTTAATTATAATTATAAGTGTATCATGAAAGACTGTGGACCACATAAAACTAATTGAAACCAGCATTTTGCAGCATTAAAACCAAGATTTATGAAAATTTTGGTTAAAACTAGAGGTGCTTCAGTATTTTTGATGCTCAAGATCTAAAGTAATACAATTCAAGCATAATTCTTTGTTACATGATTAAAAAACAATCAAACTTGGTTGAAAAGTGACACTTCAAACTAAGGAAGGAAAACAGACAGATGCATCCACAGTGGCAACCAAGAAAGGTATAAGAAACAGCTGTCACCTCCTGATACAACACAAAAAAACTCAAAAGGAGGCTTTCCAGGCCTAACTTTTTCAGATTAAGAATGGTGTTTGAGTTCATATTCTATTTCAATGCTATTTCTATGCTGAGTATACTTTTCAATAAGCTTGTATCATAATAACAATATAGTGATAAATGTATCTAGAACTATAATATTACAGTGAAAGACAATACCTCCGTCATTATCTGTGATTATATGTGATACCAGCCATAATTGTTGATGATATGTTGTCATAGGTGGTGATGGTAGAACAAATGGCCCTGACTGAAGAAAGAAACATAAAAAATAGGCTTGTATCAGAGAATCTTCATGAAAGAAAAAATACAACAAATAAACAATAATAAACCCAATCCAAGAATGACATCACGTGATCTGAAAGCTTGACATGTCCAGTCAAATTACTCAGAACTGAAATGCTTGGATCGTTTGCAGTGGTAAAAATGCTTTAAACCTAATGACCTGAAAATCCTTCTCTATTCTTAGAGGTATAGTGGGTATCAATTGAATTAGTTTGGCATCCTATAGCTCTTTTACCTTTAAGTCTTTTGGCTTTGGAAGTAAGGTAGAAACATTGGTATTGACTGTCTCTATTATAGGAGGACCTATTCATATAAAATAAGATTAAATTGAATATCAAGGAAAGACATTTTCAATAAATTTGAGCTTTATACTGTAGATTAAAATTTATTGATAAAACTTTCAAAACCTGTACTTTAATTCAGTGGCACAATACTACATTTACATTTCACTGGTAGCTCACTGCAACTGTATCAAAGTCTACGTGCAAGTTAAACATTAACACATTTTACAATTGAAAAAAGAATCATTACATTTTTTAAAATTATGTATTTTGAATTATGATTTACCTGCTAAACCTACTAATAAACATATACCAAAACAAGCAAAAAACGTAACAAATACTAAAACAAACTGCCTCTTATTGAGAGAATATAGACGCATCTGTACAGACCTGAAATATATAATACAGTAAGAATTTGATACACATTATTATCAAGTGTTCGATTATTGTTTGCTTTATGAACAGTAGAAGAAAAGGAAAAATTTATGCCTCGTCCTATGCATTAGTAATTTTACACCAGTCAGCTACCTTTTAAAAAATAATAGCTGGGATGCTTCAAACTTTTGAAAGCAGTAACATTGAAGCAAAAGTTTTTAAACAATTTTTAATACAAAATTGGCAACAGGATTAGGGGTTAGGCTTAAGAGGTTTTAGAGGTTTGAACCCCCGAAAACAGTACTGTACAGCTTTTATACACATTTTCATATATTTCATTTGCTCATTTTTTAAAACAAACCAAGGTAGTTCATAGGCAAAATAGATGCCATGGCACTGTAAGTGTATCCAAGAAAGGGAGCTTTATATTTTCTTTACTTTGAGCGCCACACCAAGACACCTGCAGTAAGATATAAACAGGAGGCATAGTGACATGTGTAGACATAATCTTATTGATCTTACAAGGTTGAAATATGTCACATAGACCACAAGCATGTGAGTCAGAGAGTGTTAGTGGTGACATCTGGTTTCAACACATTAAATCATTGATTAGATATGCTGTTAACAGATGGATTAAATCTTTAAGTAATCACAAAGGATATATGAAATTATCATTTGATTATTGAAGTAAAAATATATAATCATATCTTTCAACTAGAAAACTTCAAGTCATATCAAGGTTTAAGTTTAGCTTTTTTCAAAAATATAACTTGTAAATTTGTAAATGCACATAGAATGAGTATATGGCCTTAGCCCTTTGCACATTTCGTGGATACTGTGCCTTCAGTTAACAAGTCAATGCACCAGACCCAAAATGATTTTATATTTTGGGGGATAGGACAGCTAATTTAGAAAGGGATAAAGGGGTCTGTTATCCCAGATCAGATGTCGACTTGCTAAGAATTTCCATATGTGACTTAAAAAGTGCCAAATAAATATTATCAGTTTCTATAAGCTTATGAAAAGTTCATATAGAATTGATAAAAGTCATGAAGTGGTATTAAGTATTTCAGGAAGGTGGAAATCGAACACCACCCACCGGACCCACCATATATATATATATATATAGTTATATATTAAGTAAGTCTGAAGACCTTAATTCAAGAGCTTAACATAAACATTAAGAAATAAGTCAGCAAGGACAACTATTATGGATATACTACTCCTTTAATTTAATTCTGCAACGTTTCAATTCACATACAGAAATCTTTATCAAGCATAACAATTAATAATGGAAATACAGAATAACAAAATATATATATATAGTAAATAAGATTAACCAACCAAAAAATTCATTGGCCAAATTGTTCACAATTTCAGTTTTTGTACTCTATACAGGTTTTATATTATTTAAAGAACAATTCATTCTAAGTCAGCTTATAATCGTTAAGGATCAGCTTAAATAATAAACCTTGGGATTAACCTATCTTTGTAACAAAAATACTCTCATGAATAGTAGATCATATAATGAGATATGCCTAAGGCTTTAATTTCTAAATCTTTAAATAAGCAATGGTATTGAAAATAATTAGTACCCATATATCATAGTTAATTAGTAACAATTGACTTGACTGTATCCAAAATCTCATATTAAAAAAAAATAACCAAATAGTGCTTTCAATAAATTTCACTTAAACTTAAATTAATTACATATAGGTACTATTACAAATACATTATTATATTCCTGATGATGGTGTGAGAACCACATTGAAACATTGAAGTAATAAATATTCTAGAAGTATCTATCCATAAATTGTCTTATTTATAAATACATGTGGTCAAGATCTGATTTGAAATACATAGAATCAGAAAGATTAACCAGACCAATATACACTTTCAACAATCAGTTAGCGTGTATGTATCTTTTTTCATGGAACATCAACACCTATTAAAGGTGAAAGGTTTATTTAAAATCCCATCTTGTCAACCAATATTAATATGATAGAATATCAAATTTCATAACTAGTAAGTACACCTAACAGAATCATTATATTTAGAGGAATATTTGCAATTCAGTGATGTCAAAATTGAAAAATCTACTTCGTTTTAATTAGTGATAGATTACATGACTTCCAAGTGCTTTACTGACACGGCTAATTTATTGTTTTGGTTGTCTAAAAACATATTGATATTGGTCAACATGAATGGAGTTTTCAGTACTACTTTTCTGCACCTTATGTGCTAATGAACATGAGCAACGCCAAGTTGTGTCAAAAGTCAACTTCAGTGCTTAACCCCAGGCCCTTGAATATTTGGCAATGTGGAGAAAACAGTGTCAATGTAAAAACCTTGGCACTATTTTCTCCACATTTAACCTATATTTTACTAATATTGACAGAACTTCAAGGGCCTGTGGCTTAACGTTCAGAACTCTCCACGAATCTCCACTGATTTTGATCTGTGGTTGCTGAATGTTGAGTCAATCCAATCAATGGTATTGAGACTGAAGTGAAAACTGAAAGTGTCTGTTTTCTACTTCGTTATTGCATATTTTTACATCGAACCAACTTGACAGTTGCATAAAACTAATCTTGGACTACTCCATTAGTCAAATTATAGTTATTTTTCAAGTATTTAAGTCGTCTAAACGATCATTTAGGAAAAAACTTACGATTCTATTTCTCGAGGCATGTTGACACGAACACCGAGGTTATGTTGTCAATCCGGTTTACTTATTACGCATGTCCTTATTACTGGTAACTTCCGGAATTTGCATTTTGATAGTCCGATAAACTCCATCCCTCGCCACAACTACTCTAATTTTACAAAATAAATTTAATTTGATTCGAATACCCCTTTCAAATGGCTAGTTTAAGCAAGACTACGCCTTGATGAAAAGAAAAGTTTTGTAAGTTTATATCTAAAATAAAGACGAGAGAACGAATATGGTATAATTTTAGATATATTATCTTAACACAGGAGATAGGCCTAGGCCTTTTAATTTAGCCTACCACACACAAAGATTCCTAAAGTTATTTGCGAATTTTACGACTCATTGATTCGCAATTGCTCGCAAAATTATTAGGACGTTTTTGTGTGGAATTTAGAATTCAACATGAGTTTTCGGTTTAATAGAAACCTTCACAATCTTTGCGGCAATCATTGTTTATTCCCATTGTTTATTAGGCTGTACTATGGCAAAACTCTTATCAAATTAAATATAGTGGTTGTCACATTTGATTTTGAAATCCAATTTTTTTTAGATGTAGGCCTGTCCTCGAAAACTATCAGTAATCTACAATAAAATTATAACTTACAATATTACAGTGTATAGTTTATTTTCTGTCCTATGTGTTGTACTTTAGCTACCCATAGCAAATTTCAGAATTAAAGTCGTTACTGAAATAATGTTTAAAACGGTATGAAAATTAATTGGAATCATTTTCATTTCTTTTTATTTGATTATAGAGGAATCCGATGCCGAATTTCGGGGTAGGCCTAGCTGTTCTGTTTTCCAACTTTGCGTTAGGCCTACCATATGAACGAGAATGACAAAGCAGAACTTCGTGACTTTAGTGAATCCTTGACGGGAGTTAGCCTATGCTCTGTTACCTGTTACTCTGTTTCTGTCCTGAAAAATTCAGGGAATTTCCGACTATCCTAGTCTAATTCAGTTTAAATATTTGATTGAATTTTGCATTTAAAAAAACAACGCATCTAAAATTCATTCTGTATTAAAGATCTTAATAAAAAGTTCTTTTTTTTTGCTTCATTAAGAAACCAAAAACAAACAGTTGTTAAACTACACTATTTAAATCGATCCTTCACGATAGATGAATGAATTATTGATAATATAAGATAGACAGATTGTAATAGAGAACTCAATGAATAAATAAATATAAAATATTATTTACCTTTCACATCTATCATGGTGATAGGTTGGAGCTATATGTTGAGCGAATGCACTGAAAAAATCCGAAAACTGCGAGAGAAAGGCCCTAATTTTGTTCGGCCATCCTGGATTGGAAAACGTGAAAGCGTATTTATCCATATTTTGTAAAATCACCGAAATTCCAGATCAAAGAATTATCTGATTGGACTATTCTAGACTCAAGATGCTATGAATAAATCTTTATTTTACACGTCCATTTCGATGGAAAAATTCAGTTCTTTACGTCGCAAAAACATCCAGTGTGATTCCTTTACGCCATTTTGCTTCAACCATTCCTGATAATCATATTAATGCAGTTCAAGACAAACCATAATAGACGTCTGCTAAAAATCGATATTTATCCTCGATTCCGGCAGAATAAGTCACGTGATAGGATTTCTGTCACTATGACAATCTGGTATTGACACAAGGCTTGACAGTGCTCAGATCATAATGTAATGTTAGTTTGATTACTTGCTAATTAGAGAAAATGTCTCATTTACTAATGAACTACTTACTGACCAAAAAAACGACATATTTTTCTTCCTATAATTGCTTAGCGAAAAACAATTGTTATATGGGACTTATCAACCTACAATCCGCACTAGTTTCAATAATATGTCATTATGACAAAATGTGAAAAACATCCGATTCGTCGTTCGTTGCTTTCTCTGAAAGTATTAAAGGCTAACACTTATATTGCTGCGAACGTCAATATTAGGTGGAGATTAAATATTAGGTGTAAAACCCTGAGATATTATTTTTAAAATCCAGGGTATTACAAGTACATAATTCATATTCAAAATCACGCGTTGATATTCCTGATATGATATGTAACTTAAGAAGGTATAATCAAATATATTCTGATGGTCGGCTGAATTGACGACGTTTGTAGATACGTTTGTAGGCCTAGATACACTCCTTTAACGCCTCTTCCCGAGAATGCTTTATAGCCTATTTATAAATAATAGAGGTTATGTTGGTTAGCACTATCAGCTGCAAGTTGAGTTCGAATTTTGCGTGGTATTGCATTCTACATAGGATTCTTGGGACCTGGCCCGTTGTCTAGCACCTTACGAACGGTTAGTTTTCGATAGATTTTACAGGTTAGAGGTACCGGTACCATTGAGTTAGACACTAGGTGGCGCGATAGTGAAGTAGGATAAGCGTCTTTGACGTCTGCTGCCGTAGTAGTAGTGCGTTTACTAATCTTATTAGAATCCATAAAATCCACACCAAGACATGCTATAGGGCCTACATATAATAAAGTGAAATTGAATTTGCTTTTTAACAATATTTTAAAATATTTTTTATCGGCATGCGTTTACTGAAAAACGGCAGTTTGAAGTTGATTTTGGGGGAAATATCAATTTTACACACAAGTTTCAAAAAAATCTATATGTTCATCCATTTTGCTAAATTTGCTGTTTTTTTCGATGCAGCTCAACAATTCTTGCGAAAATTGTATACTAAGAGTGGGTGTCTTGTGCCACGCCAATTCAACAAGACTTAAGTTACTATCGAGCGTCGGTAACGATATATGTGTGGATATTCCAATTGATTCCCTGTGTACTTACAGTACGAATTCTAGTTAAAATCCACACAAAAGGTAGTGAAAATCATCTAACCTTGTTTCTTAGTTAAGTCATTGTCAGAACTCTTTATTAAGGATAAGTACTAGTCAAGCTTGACAGGCAAGAATATAGATGTCTGAATACACGTCTGTATTCAGAGTCTATACCAGTCGCATCTGAGATGTCCTACCTCTCTACAGCACCACAATACTAATTAATGATGACAGAAGTTTCAAAATCTTACAAATAGTAAGTCTAGCTCACTGGTTTATGATCAATTAGAGTCTCGATGGCGCGAGTTGCGCCCCCTTTTCCATATTCATTTTTTCCAATTCCAAATCCTTGAAGGGTTTTATCATATACAGAAATATATTGACAATGTCGGGGCTATAATTACAGCCCGACGATCATTGCTTATCTTACATAACCCAAGCTATTTCTATAATGGCATTGGTCATACTGAATTATTGTTGCTGGTAAAACCAGGCTAGTGGTTGATGGACCACTGGCTTACAAAGGTGTTGTTATTGGGTCACAGGTAACACGAGGTATATGCAAATTCCAGATTGTTGTTAATGGACCACAGAATTTATTACGTTAGTTTTAGGCCTACTGGATTGTACCAGTTTTAGAGCTATAGGCTATAGTTACTGAGTCATTTTGGTATTAGACCACTATTTCAATTGAGTTTATTGATGTGAAATTGTCAGACGCCTTTTCTGAAGCGATCAGTCAGACTTACAGCGTTGACTCTTTATGTCTACATGTCCTTCGACTTGACTCTCGTCAGAATCTCAATAATATTCTCTACTGACAACAGAAATTTAAATTCTTGTTGAATAAAAACACATTTCATATCTTTTAATTTTAAGATATACACAATAGAGTAATGTTCATTACACTCTTCTAAACCTGAAGCAATTAATTAGATTATTTTTCTTTTCATGTTTTAAGTTTGTACGCCACCAATTTCAACCCTTTCTTCTTGTCTCCTATCTACAAATATATTGCAAAACAAGAGCTTATTATTTACCAAGTATATCATCAATACCCACTGTATCTGAGATGGATGTAGCACGAAAGGTGCGTATGTCAATTGGGAATCCTTGTTGGATGTTGAATCAATCCGTCCCCTATCCAGTTTAGCAAAAAATAGCATCATCAATCTTTATAGCCATTCCTACAGAGGGAGAATTCCAAATATATAAAGACTTAAATCTGTCCAGTTACAGCCAATAATAAGCTTTAGACAATGTAAATGATCACATCAAATATTATAATCGGATGAAGACAATATGGCAATAACTCAAAAAATGTTCATCGAATATTCGTCACATTTGAATCAGTCCAAGATCTTATCAATATATATGACCAAGATTCATTACAATCAATTGAAAATTGTAGTCTCTATTGTGTTCACAACAAATTTAACATGTTTTTCCTAAGTCAAGGGAAATAATTCAAAAATTGTTCATCAAAGAATCATCTTATTTGAACTTGACTGAAAATAAATCATTACTCCAAATTTCATTAAAATCAGATGAAAACTGTCGTGTCTATTGCGCCCATGAATACGCTTCTTATGTATTATAGCATTATCATTCCTTCAGCTTTATTCCTAATATATGTTATAACATTATCATCCCTCGGATTCTTATCATACCATAAAATTATCATTCCTTCAGCTTTATTCTCATTTTATGACCACCATTCTTTAATCTTTATTCCGATCATAATCTAATATAACAGTATCTCATGTCTTGTTTTATAATTATCATTCATTCAGCTATATAATATTTCTATCATATTATATAATTATCATTCCTTAAGCTATATTTCTATCATATTATATAATTATCATTCCTTCACTTATATTCATATCATATTATATAATTATCATTCCTTCAGCTATATTTCTATCATATTATATAATTATCATTCCTTCAGCTATATTCCTATCATATTATATAATTATCATTCCTTCAGCTATATTCCTATCATATTATATAATTATCATTCCTTCAGCTATATTCCTATCATATTATATAATTATCATTCCTTCAGCTATATTCCTATCATATTATATAATTATCATTCCTTCAGCTATATTTCTATCATATTATATAATTATCATTCCTTCAGCTATATTCCTATCATATTATATAATTATCATTCCTTCAGCTATATTCCTATCATATTATATAATTATCATTCCTTCAGCTATATTTCTATCATATTATATAGTTATCATTCCTTTCAGCAATATTCATATCATATTATATAGTTATCATTCCTTTCAGCTATATTCCTATCATATTATATAATTATCATTCCTTCAGCTATATTCATATCATATTATATAATTATCATTCCTTCAGCTATATTTCTATCATATTATATAATTATCATTCCTTCAGCTATATTCATATCATATTATATAATTATCATTCCTTCAGCTATATTTCTATCATATTATATAATTATCATTACTTCAGCTATATTCATATCATATTATATAATTATCATTCCTTCAGCTATATTCCTATCATATTATATAATTATCATTCCTTCAGCTATATTTCTATCATATTATATAATTATCATTCCTTCAGCTATATTCATATCATATTATATAATTATCATTCCTTCAGCTATATTCCTATCATATTATATAATTATCATTCCTTCAGCTATATTTCTATCATATTATATAATTCTATTCCTTCAGCTATATTTCTGTCATATTATATAATTATCATTCCTTCAGCTATATTTCTAACATATTATATAATTATCATTCCTTCAGCTATATTCCTATCATATTATATAATTATCATTCCTTCAGCTATATTTCTATCATATTATATAATTATCATTTCTTCAGCTATATTTCTATCATATTATATAATTATCATTCCTTCAGCTATATTCCTATCATATTATATAATTATCATTCCTTCAGCTATTATATAATTATCATTCCTTCAGCTATATTCATATATTATATAATTATCATTCCTTCAGCTATATTCATATCATATTATATAATTATCATTCCTTCAGCAATAATTCTATCATATTATATAATTATCATTCCTTCAGCTATATTTCTATCATATTATATAATTATCATTCCTTCAGCTATATTCCTATCATATTATATAATTATCATTCCTTCAGCTATATTTCTATCATATATAATTATCATTCCTTTCAGCTATATTTCTATCATATTATATAATTACCATTCCTTCAGCTATATTCCTATCATATTATATAATTATCATTCCTTCAGCTATATTCATATCATATTATATAATTATCATTCCTTCAGCTATATTCCTATCATGTTATATAATTATCATTCCTTCAGCTATATTCCTATCATATTATATAATTATCATTCCTTCAGCTATATTTCTATCATATTATATAATTATCATTCCTTCAGCTATATTCATATCATATTATATAATTTTCATTCCTTCAGCTATATTCCTATCATGTTATATAATTATCATTCCTTCAGCTATATTTCTATTATATTATATAATTATCATTCCTTCAGCTATATTCCTATCATATTATATAATTATCATTCCTTCAGCTATATTTCTATCATATTATATAATTATCATTCCTTCAGCTATATTCCTATCATATTATATAATTATCATTCCTTCAGCTATATTTCTATCATATTATATAATTATCATTCCTTCAGCTATATTCCTATCATATTATATAATTATCATTCCTTCAGCTATATTCATATCATATTATATAATTATCATTTCTTCAGCTTTATACCCAATATGTAAGCTATTCCAATACATTACATTACTTCTTTCGTATTATCGATTGCAGACATTTGCTTAAAAATATGAACAATAAAGATTAAGTAAATAAATAAAACCTTACCTAAAGAGCTTGAATCAATCAATTTTCAATTATTCATGAAATGACATGTTTTCTGTTATGTTGCTGACATGACAAGAAGACGTGAACCCTGGGATGTCTGCAGTCACAATGAAGATATAATATAGGTGTTGAGAGGTCTCTGCCTTACACTGATTTCAACTCACTCCAAAGCTATAAATATCACCTTTGTTTAAGTTTAGAAAACCCTTAATACCAATGAACAAATTTCATTGTTAATCTTCAAACTCCTGGTCAAGTTCAGCTTAAACTTCAAACCCCAAAGTGAAATAGTTTTTAACTAAACTGTTCTCACAGACTCTTAAACCTTTAATATTTCATTTAAAGGCGATATCCCAGATGGATATTTCAGAAAAATTTATCTAGAGTTTAAAACTGTTTTCAAAGTGGCTCAGGTTCATTACATTGTTGACTAGAGTAAAATTTAGTACCAAGGGCCAAGAATAAACAGACACAACCGGTGGTCTTGTAGCGGAGTCAGCCAAATAGATTGTAATCCCAATTGTACACTGTGCACAGTTACAATAGCCTGGTATTATCATTGGCTCAGTAATGATAGTCTGGTACTACTACATGTGGCCCACTTTCAATAACCTGGTACGTCTCTGAATACTAAATGGAGTTATATTATAGCCAAAAGAACTGGACGTCGGATTTTAATTCTGAAAAAATGATAACGATCGCTGAAATTAAGTAGACCACTATATCCTTTTCGGGAAGAAACAACTTGTACCAGATTGAAAAATTTTATTAACTGTTTATGAAAGGCATGCGTATCAAAGACAAGTGTACAATATAACCGTTGCATAATGCTGAAGTTATGCATTTCCATGCTGCATTTCTGCATAAACTTACGAGAAAATACTGCTTGCAAGTCCATAATGCTGATGAGATTAAGCCATACGACTATATTTCGACATAACATGTATTTAAGATATATTTGTATATTAACACCAAACATAGTTAAATAGCATAAATAATAAACATTATTACAACATTGTGGTGTATTCAGTCCTCGCATAACTCTACAACCAATCCAGCAATAAGATATTGAAAAAGGCAATATTTAATGCTGCTTTTGATATATTGTCGAGAATGGTTGCAAAATTTGAACGACGAGATGAATAAATACGCCTTTGGTATAATATTTCACACAGATCTATAATAATAATAATAAATACATTATCTATATACAATTAATAGTAACACCTAGTTGAATAATATTTCAAATTTGGCAAGCATTTGCCGACTTGAGTTTAGTTGTGTACTCATTAAAGAAACACGGCTGTATATTAGATTTGATACTCGGAGAAAGTGAAAAATCTATGCTATAATGTTTATCACATTCAAATATATCAAGATTGAAGCTCAAATGCTTGCCAAATTTTTCAGTTTTAAAAATCTATGTACAATGTTTTCCCCTTCCAATAGCTCACAATTATATAATATGAAATAGAGTGATAAAAGCACCTTACTCCAAAATCAAATTAATACTGAATAGATTGTTCGTTTTCTTATACCAAATTGTATCATGCTCATAAGATCCCAGAAAATGACAGTTGTACGAAATCGACAATAAAAATACACAATGTTCGGAATTCCATTTATCAAATATTCAAAATAGTTTCAAAAGTATACAAAATGGGACAAAAATAAAAATTTCGAAAAGAAATTTGTGATTTGATGTTATATTTACGTTTTATATTAAAATAAATCATGAAATTTAAAGCTGAGCAAAAACAGAGTTACATCCCTTGTTACAAAACGGTGCATGATGAAGATTTTGTTCCTTTACCACTTGCTAAATCTTTTTCAATTCGGATAATTTCTTGAACACCATTGTACATTTCCTTAACGGCGTCGATTTCAGAGATACCAAGTCTTCTCTTGTTAGAGATATCGTAAACACCACCAACAGATTCTGTATGTTCTCCATGGATACCTGTAAAACAAACAACAACATTTATTAAAATTAGGATTTCAGACGTTTTTTTGTAATGGAACAAATATAACTCACTTTGTGACTCCTTTGCAGAAAGAATTGGAATAATACGAAATATAAACATACCACGAGCTTGAAGCTTCAATTTATCACAGATATGTTTAAAATCTTTCTTGGCAGCCAAATGTGGTATTTTAATATGGACACTAGCTCTGAGTGTTGTACCCAAATTACTAGGACAGAAGGTCAGGAATCCAAGACGATCTTCTCTAGCAAAACTCAACTTTTCACTTAAAGCGTTGATAGCCTAAAATTATACAGTAACATGACATGTTCAACATTCAAATGATATTAGATGCATCATTAAACAATGATATTTTTCCAAAATGTTATAATGCCGTATAGGCCTAGGGAGAATGAAAACTCCACTTTCTGGTAAATAAGCTAGATCAGTGGGATAATCTAATTCAATGTGGTGGCCTAGTTCAGATGAATAATCTAGTTCAATAGGATAAATTATTTTCATTAGTATAAAGTTTAACTAAGGGGGTGAGCCGTATCAACTGAATGACCTGGATCATCAATGGGTATGAGGTAGTTTCTTGTCCTATATCAATGAGTTCAGCTACTTCCTGAATGAATTTCAATGGGACCAGCTAGACTTAGTTCTATGATCAGTTACATGTAAATAGGCCTACTCTTTAATACCCACCTTGACTAATCTCTTATAAACAGCACCTAAATCGCCACCTTTCTGCATGGAAATGATTCTCAAATGATCTTCTTCATTGACCCAAACTAAGAAATTCTTCTCTTCATTAAAATAGATACCTCTTCCGGTTGGCCAGTCATTGTACCCTCCTGCAGCCTTCAAAAATCTGAAAACGAATCATAAAACTTGAATTTGGAAACACTGAAATTGATCAAAAGACTAGCCTTGCAAATGAACACATCTACAGAAAAAATCACATTAGTTGAAAATGCACTAGTAGAAGAGTTCCCTGAATTGTTGATCAGTTTCCAACCACACCCCAGACTACCAAGCGGCAACAAAATTTCAAAAGAAAGGGGCAAATGTTTACCTGTCATGATCATTAAACAAGAAATGATCTGCTGTTAGCTGGTCTTGAGTTTCTTTATTCATTCCGTCCAAAGGATGATATTTTCCCTTCAATTCATCACCTAGACTAGTTAAAGCATCAACAGAAACTTTTTCCATTTTTACTCGATCCTGTAAACAATAATTTAAACAATAAACATTTAAAGAATAAATTTTGATACATACTGAGACCTGATTTTGTGAGAACTCACCGTCATCTCGCACCTGGTGACGTTCTCAGTCATGTCGGCATTTGTAATTAAGCTTTCAGAAGTAGTTCAGAGCAAATCACATCGACCTTTCCCTCAAAATACGCATGAACAAATACGATAACCCAAAAATTGATGCTTAAATAATAACCTCAGATTTTTTCACTTAAACTTTTTTCTAGATTATGTCAAAATGGATAAAAAAAAAAATGGTGTTATTGGTATATAATAAACATTTGTACTAATTAAGATTGTACGTACCTCTTTAGTTAAAACAGGTGGGAAAGCAAATTCTTTATGACTTCTACCAACACGAATACGAGTAGAGACGATCATATTCCCTTCTGGATCGAGATCAGGGAAAGGAAGATTTTCAATATCTCCTAAATCAAAAGCTGGATGAGTAATAGTATCAGATGGCTTCAGTTTGTGGTATTCCTTAATAACTGGATCCAAAATATCGGCAAATACAGTATAAGATTCAGGGTCGGCTGCGTAGATTCCCACACCACTGTCTAGATTCATAACTCCTAGAAATGGAAATCCGTCATTGTAAGTTTTTACACATAATTTTAAAGATTTACAAGATCAATTGATTTTAACTTAAGTTCTCAAGATAGCCTATACCTATCTACCTTGGTCAAACCTCTTGCAAATGATCTTGAAAGACAATAGGTGATACTAGATTTTAAGATTTAAGATCGCCAATAGTGTTAAATCATTCGAAGACCTCCCTATTTGAAAAGCTGTTATAGGTTCTAATAACCGGATATATTGGTTTAATTCCATGTTTTAGTCTGAAATCGGAGGCAATTTTTAATTTTATTTACCGATACCAATTTTCCAAAATTGCTAAGGATGACCCGACTATCCAAAACCAAATCATTTGATCTTGTAAAAGTGTGATAATGTTAGTGTAAATTAGTGCAATGTTAGTATAAAACTTGAAATGAAGTAGAGTTTAACCTTGTAATAATGAGGAAGGATCATCAAATCGCCCTACTTGAAATATGGACGATGTTTTTCTCGTGTGGTTAAGATTATAGCATTTTGTGATCTCTCTTTCAAATTTCAACGTGATACAAACAGAATTATGTACTTTCAAATTCAGCTCTTAAAATATATTATTTGGAATTAAGTCACACATATTATTCATAAAAAAATTGCAAGTTCTTGCTACCATTGAAGATAAAATTAGATGAAATGAAATGGTTTTTTTTTCTACTCTTGTGCTCCAAAAGGAGAAGACTGTCGTTTGATGATGAATATTCTTCATTACAATTCCACGCTGATTGGCCAATAAAATACATTAAGATTGACAAATTTGCCCACCAAAACCAACTGCGACCATTCCAACTAAATGAAAAAACTATTGGAGCTCTTGCAGAATACTCATCATCACCATGATATGCCTATGAAAACCAACACCTATCTTGCAAATTGAGATGATGATATGAAAGTGATAAAAGCTAACCTGAATAAATACAGTCCATTAAAGTTGCACCATGACTAGTCTTCTTGTCCTTGAGTTTCTCCATCACATCTTTAGTGAAATATTTCTTCATCAAGGATTTACAGTTCTTAGCCTTAGAAACATGTTCATACATATCTTCTATAGACTCGGGTTTCCTACATTATAAACACATTTGTATGAAATTGTAAAATTTTGATTCGAGCATATCGAGGGAATCACAGAATGCCTATAGACTGTTGTTACATTCCAGAAGATAGCACCAAGTGACTATAAAACTTACGTGCTTCACGACAAGAAATAATACAATGCAAAAGCTTTGACTTTCTTTTTCATTAAAAATTAAAATGGAGAAATCTCAAAAGAGCACCGACCCCAAACACAAAGTACTAAACTAAATTGCTTTCATGATTAATTGCTTAATCTCAACCAGTATCTATAGTGTTAGAGATGTTCAGTGTCGTCGATGGGTTCCGTCACGTTACAATCATGCAAAGAATATAATCCCAAAGAACAACCATGAGCGACGTTTCAACGACTTGGATGGGTGAGCATGTCCGACATACCGCAGGACATCAAACTTACCATGAGAGTTCTTTCTCTTGTTTAATAATCTCTTTAACTCCATTGTACATCTCCGTAACAGCTTCTAATTCAGTTAATCCTAATCTTCTTTTATTGGACACATCGTAAACACCACCGACAGATTCTGTGTGTTCACCATGGATGCCTGGATTGCACAAGGTCAGTCACATGTATCAGCAAAGATAAGGCATGCAATATTTTTATGAACTACGTGTTAGAAAGGGGACCAGTTGAACCACTACGATCCGTGACTTGATCTTTGCATGAGATGATCCATATGGATCAGCTACGATTAGTCAGTGACTAGGTATATTAGTCAACATCTATGGACACGTCCACAAAACTAAACAAAATTTTTAAGCGGGAACATATTTTACAAACGAGATTTTTCAGTGTAAAATGCTGGATTATCTTACCTCTAGCTTGTAAATTATATTTGTCACACACTTCTTTAAAGTTGGGTTGAGCAGCTAGATTGGGGATCTTAACATGTACACTAGCTCTTAGAGTGGTACCAAGATTGGTTGGACAGAACGTCAAGAAACCAAGTCTGTCATTCCTAGCAAACGTCAATTTCTTTTCCAATGCTTTAATTGCCTAAAATTATGAAATGAATTATGAGAATGAAGCCTTTTGATCTCAATACCAGGAAAGGATTAGCAGAAAACATGTCGGTTCGAAACATCACTTAAGGAAAGTAAAGTACAAAATAAAGACAACATTATCTTGAAGTGTATACGCTTCAAATGATACATTTTGTGATACACCATTGCGTATTAAGGTAAATAGTATGCAAGACTTAACAAAATAATTTCGTTTTTCTACGACAAAAAATATTTTGCATTGACTGCTTCCCCATTATATAGTTATCATCAAATCAAGATCTTACCGTAACAAGACGTTTATAAACAGCCCCTAAATCGCCACCTTTCTGCATGGAAATGATTCTCAAATGATCTTCTTCATTGACCCAAACTAAGAAATTCTTCTCTTCATTAAAATAGATACCTCTTCCGGTTGGCCAGTCATTGTACCCTCCTGCAGCTCTCAAGAATCTAAAAAGATGTTATGAATCCAAAATTTCAACTTTATCTTGGCCAGCTGGTAGCCCATCCGTAAAACGGCTATGCTAAGAAGAAACCAATTGAGGTGATTTGGTCATGCTTATTGACAAGAATCACCGGCGGACGTGTAGAAAGTATGGTATGTATTTCTACCTGATTTCTCTTTGAATTCGGGTGATGCAAAAGGAATTATCTTTTGTTAAAGTAACATCTGAAAGCATCTATAATAAGATTATCACATAGCTTACCTATCATGATCATTGAACAAGAAATGATCCTCAGTGAGTTGTTTCTGAGTATCGGCGTCCATACCCTCTAATGGATGATAAGATCCTTTTAGTCCTTCTGGTAAACCATCAAATGCTTCAGTCGTTTTCTTCTCCATATCCTCTCTTTGCTATAAAGATAAGACCTATCAATGTTAGAGAATACTCAAGACCTATCAGTACTGATAAATACTCAGAGACCTGTCCAGAGGCAGACATTGGTATAAAAAAACAATGGACCATACAATATTTGGCTTTTGACCAAGGTGTTCCGGTCATGTTAAGGAGACCATTTATCGCAAGCTAGTAACTAAAATCTTTTCTTTAAAATGTTAGACAGTAGACGTTGTGTCGTCGGTAGATTACAAAAATAGACTGACCTCTTTGGTAAGTATGGGTGGGAATCCAAAGTTATCATGAGATCGTCCTACTCGTACTCTGGTAGACACAACAAACTTTCCCTCGGGATCTAGATCTTCAAATTTTAGTTTTTCTGGATCACCAAGATCACAGGCTGGGTGTTTGATTGCTTTATTGTCTGGAATTTTGTGGTAGTCCTTAATGACTGGGTCTAATGCATCAGCAAACACAGTGTAGGCTTCAGGATCACAAGCATAGATACCGACACCACTTTCCAGATTTTCAACTCCTGAAACAAAAATATTTTTCAACATTGATTGACATTCTATTTTAATGCATTCCTCGGTTTGACTACATTAAGATGAATAAGGTTCTATGTAAAGATGTTCCTAGGTTTAGCTCTTATCTCGTATTTGTATAGGTTGATAGATTTGACTATATTTCAATACATTGGTAGGTTTGACTTTTATTTGCGAATTACTGTTTTTGGCTGTACATAATGATGTATTTCTAGGTTTGGCTATATTTCAGTGTTTGACTAGGTTTAGCTATATATTATTTTACTGCTGTGTTTGACTATATATTTTAATGTAGATCTATAGCTTGGTTGAAATATTCCAACATGATTCAAGGTTTGGCTTTATTCACATATTGCTAAAATTAGCCAAGTTTTGCTTTATTCGATGTATTTCTTGCTTTTGGCTTTATTCAATATATTGCTTGGTTTAGTTATATATAGAAGTATTTCTAGAGTTGACATTATTCAATGTATTGCTAGGTTTAGTTATATATAGAAGTATTTCTAGGGTTGACTTTATTAAATATATTGCTAGGTTTAGTTATATATAGAAGTATTTCTAGGTTTGGCTTTATTCAATATATTGCTAGGTTTAGTTATATATAGAAGTATTTATAGGTTTGGCTTTATTCAATATATTGCTAGGTTTAGTTATATATAGAAGTATTTCTAGGTTTGGCTTTATTCAATATATTGCTAGGTTTAGTTATATAGAAGTATTTCTAGGGTTGGTTTTATTAAATGTATTGCTAGGTTTAGTTATATATAGAAGTATTTCTAGGGTTGGCTTTATTCAATATATTGCTAGGTTTAGTTATATATAGAAGTATTTCTAGGGTTGGCTTCATTAAATGTATTGCTAGGTTTAGTTATATATAGAAGTATTTCTAGGGTTGGCTTTATTCAATGTATTGCTAGGTTTAGTTATATATAGTGGCTTTATTCAATGTATTGCTAGGTTTAGTTATATATAGAAGTATTTCTAGGGTTGGCTTTATTCAAGATATTGCTAGGTTTAGTTAAGTTTCTAAAGAAGTATTTCTAGGTTTGGTTTTATTCAATATATTGCTAGGTTTAGTTATATATAGAAGTATTTCTAGGGTTGGCTTTATTCAATGTATTGCTAGGTTTAGTTATATATAGTGGCTTTATTCAATGTATTGCTAGGTTTAGTTATATATAGAAGTATTTCTAGGGTTGACTTTATTCAATGTATTGCTAGGTTTAGTTATATATAGAAGTATTTCTAGGGTTGACTTTATTCAATGTATTGCTAGGTTTAGTTATATATAGAAGTATTTCTAGGGTTGACTTTATTCAATGTATTGCTAGGTTTAGATATATATATTTATTCAATGTTTAATGCTTAATTTGTACTATTTTGAAGTATTGCTAGGTTTGGTTATGTATTTCCAGATTTAGATATTTACAAGTATCGATATGTTTGATTCTGTTATACATTATGGCTAGATTGAAATAGCTTTTCTCGTTATTGAGGATTTGTTTCAATGAAAAAATCATTAAATCGAAATTCTTTGATCTGATAATGTATTTCCAAGCGAGCATTCCCCTTTTCAGTAATGATCAATATCATCAATATATTTTTTCTGTGAAAATCGTTATCACTAACACACACGATGTGAAATGTTTTGAAAAATAAAATATAAAATGTAAAAATCTGATAATAAAGACATAGTTCTGTGTTATTTTATCACGAGTCATCAATCAACACTCAACTAAACTATCTGTTTACGTCTCATAAAGTTAGTTCTTCGTTATGTCTACTGTGTGAATTGGCGAATTGAGCCAAAATAACTTCTCGTCTGCGGTCGACATGGAATCAGGCATGAAAAAGAGAAAACTAATGATGCCAAGAAAACAAAAGAGTTGTGCAATAACGGTAACCATTTTGATTTCATTCTTTTGTTGTTTTCTTAAGATGTTGGTTGTTCCAAGTGCACCAGTTGAGTCTTAATCTAACTATCTAGCCGGCACTTTTATTTCAGCCAGAATGCATGGTGACAAAAATTACTTTGCAATAATGACTACACATGTTTTCCTGTATAATATACCAAAAGAAACCTATTGAATAACGGTTTGATAATCTATAAAACTTGACGAGAAAACCCCAGTACAATCCAATAAATGTTAACTAACAACCGCCAACGTTCCAATATCAATGTTAGTTAAGTCAGGTTACAGAGAAATATAACAAGCTTTAAAACAAGGAAGGTAACTCTCTACACTTTAAGTTCTACACCTGTTGACTTGTTCATCTTTATCAAATAAACAATGTAATAAAAATAAGAAATAGATTAAGGTTTTAACGTAAAAATTAACTTGTATGGTAGGCCTAGGTATGAATGAAATGCAATACTGAGATTTTTCAGAAACCTCATGCAGATATTCCAAAAGATATGATAGGCTACTGATGTGCTCATTTGTCATTTGCTCAGGGTTGCTTGAGGTCTAGGGTTCGATCCCAGTATTTGTCTAAATGATATTTTTAAAATACGCTCCCCGTCAGTGATGACCTTCGAATTGGAAATAGGCCGAGGCCCTGTCTGTTATAAGCTGTTCAGATCCTTCGACAGTTAGAAATCGAAAAACGTAGGCTAAGGCCGCTGTTCGGCATAACTTTCCTCATTGCACACTACAATGCATGGCCGTCCCCATTAGCCCAACTGGTGTAGAATATATAGACACAGCTTTATGGAACAACAATCACTGGTTAAAGTTTTATGCAACGTTTCGACGTGTTTCCCCCGTCCAGCCCAACTGGTGTAGAATAGTAGGACGTAAAAAGTCCATTCAATTCATGACAACTGCAACGTATCCGATGTGATATTGTTAATATCTAGATCACCTTGATTCAATGAATCATGAAGCCCACCTCTTCACCCCTGATCGTTACTGTGTATCTTTAAAGCGGTCGAGGTGCCGACCTAGGGTAATTGATATTAAAGTACATAATAAAGATAACACACGTTTTACACTTATTTTAATTAGAACATTGATCAAATATTTTACCTATTTTATACCATGATAATTATCTTCAAACTTAGCCAAGAAACTTTTAACATTCTACATTCCTTTCATATTTTTCTACCTATTTTAGTACAATAAGAAGTAAGAAAACTATCTGTGCACGGCTTCATAGAATGATAGGGGACCTCAGTTCGATCGATATGAAAGTAAATTAACTGCTTACAGTGGGAGCAAGTAGATGATCGTAGATCCCGACCGTATGGATCGCATTTGCTCGAATGTACGCGGGCTATAGTTACTACAAGTTGCTAGCAGTCACTGAAAATCCAGTTGCTCAAAGATGCTGCAAGGTTGACACGACTCTCCCTTTAATATTGAGATAGCTAGTGCATGAGAACTTGTTCAAACAATCTCCCAATTAAATGGAATATCAAAAGATCAATAAAAAACTGCACAAGTCGATTGACTTTTCGCTTCAAAGAATGTCTTAAGATTCATGTTCCTAGTGCTGAAGATGAATATTAATTTCTCCAGTCTGTAATGATACTAATAAAAACATCAGTACTAATAAAGCTTTTAATACCATCAGACTTGTTGTGATATGTGGGGAATAATAATAAGGCTTATTGATCTATTCAATACAAAACTAGATGTAAACGTTCTCACATTCTTGCCATTTTTAGAATATTGTTTCATAGTCAAAGTTCATGATGATCACGAAGAATTTGTACAAATTAAGTGCAAAGTAAGGTAGATAAAGTTATACTCTGTGGCGCCCATTGAAAAGGTAATCGCAGAAGAAGACACCAACCCTAAAAGTTCAAGACTATACAGGGAGAGCTTTTGGATGAACCAACTAAAAACTATTTCGCCCTGTGGACTAAATATACAGTTTGATTCTCAAATAATCCCATTTGTTGCTCCATTCAATAACATTTCTTGCCAAGCATCCCGAATTATCAAAAGATACTACACAGAGTTACAAAATAAATTTCCCACTATTTTTTACAAAAAATTAGTCATAGCTTATTCGAAAAATAAAAATCTACAGGATATAGTTGTTCGTGGTCGACCGATGATGTACAGTGATCTAATAGAATTAAATATTCTCATTTTCATTGTCTTTGTACTTTATAGTATATAATAGTCTAAAACAATTTACTTTCTATACCTGCAGCCATTAATCGCTTTTCTTCATTATTCCAGAAAATTTGAAGCAGTCAATGTAGATTATAAGTATTATGAATTTCTTTATTAGGTCCAAGAAGATTTATAGGATAACCGTTATGATCATCTTTGATTTAGTTCATTGCATATTAGCATCACAATTATTGTAAACATAACTTTAACTCTGTGCCAGTGCCTTATATTGAATAGTAACTGGTTACTCTTTAATCACCCTAATCTCTAAAGGAAAATGGTATTGTGCCAAGTCAAAACATACAAAATACCTAAGCTCAATCTGATTGTAATAAAGATCTACGACATTTAGTTTTGTGCTATTTTTTCTGAGGGTGAGTTCACTTGTCAATCACAATCTGGCGAAATCATTATGCAACATGTTGTATGTCATTGATTCAACCATATCTAGCATCCTGTTTAAACGCCTTTGAATGAACAGTATTTAATGAAGAAATTTCGTAATATCACAGATTGCAGGAGAGGTAACCCACAAAAAGTCTTTAAAAAACATCTAGAATAGAATTGCATTTTACTAGAATTGTTCTTGTCTCCTTAGCCCTTACATCTAGTATACAGAGTATCAGTAAATATAATACAGACCACTTTCTCAGATTGAAGTTTGAACTTTGTTTATAAAAAATACTGTACAAAATGATAGTAGAATCAGATGTTAATGTGATAAAATTGAGATTTATTCTAACATGATGAGGTAATAGGTGGGTGGTACCGAGAACTGTCAATTTAAAGGTGCCAAGAAATTATACAATATATTATCAAGTTCTAGACATAATAAATATGTTACAATATGTGTCAGTCCTTCTTATCATAAAGGTGTTGTACAACAGTATAGTACAACAGTTTAGTACAATTATGTTATTGACCTAAGATATGTTGTACTAAACGCCTGTGAACAATGCCTATACATGCACATTTTGTAGCAACTGGACATATTTTCATTAAGAGTAGTGTCACCATATAGGTAGATGGAGTACTACAAAAACAATATCCTGCAATCGATAAGAGCTATACCCATGTGTTTTCATTGTTATTATGCAAACATAAACTATCTTTAAAGTGTTGTATTACTGCTATAAAAATGTGCTATGTTGTAAGATAAATTAGAGTATGTAGTAAGATAATGTGTTAGATGTAAACTAGCAATGTATCTGAATGTCATAACGACCAGACAAAAATAATAACATCATAAATTTAGCTTTCTCCTTTACACTGCCATACAGCAATCGACTAAACTTCCTTTCTGAACTAATATTCTTTCTTCATTGATTTCGTACAAACTTAATAAATTTAACACACACTGTTGAAGTGATACTTTTTATAATTGGTTTAGCCTCGGCTATACAACAACTTGTGCATTTTTGTGATGATTCGAGAGATTACGAATGCATCTGCTATATTTGCTCGTATGTACCAAACTGTCAGAACATATTGCAAGTGACGTTGTTGTATTCAAGAATTGTTGTACAACAGTTTTCATATCCTATTAAAAACTCTGTGTTGTTTATAAGAATCTACAAGGAGCATCAGTCTGGGAGTATAGATCTCATCCTTGGCACCAACACCATAAAGGCTACCTGTTGTACGTGATAAAATATAAACCAACATATTTTTATATATTCTTATATTATGTACTTATCTTAACCATACCTTTGAAAGCCAGAAAAGGAAAACTCGAATCGAATATTTTTCTAAATGTATTTCAAAGACTAATGTACGTCATGTAGTCGTTATCTTCACCACAACTAATTCAAAGTCAAGATTCAGTGCAAGAAGCAAGTCAAATGATTCATGTACGTGTCTTTTTCTGTTCATTTTTTCTGGAGAGCAGTCTTCAAGGAGTGTTAATTGCTATAGGTTTTAAGTGCAAGCTCGTAAATATTGGAGTATTTGAAAGCCTTAGCTCACCTGGTTTGACACTTCACAGCTCTTATTACAAACTTACTGGAACTGTGAGTGAAAACTATCTGTTTGAATAAATTTGATAGAAATAACAGTTGTTGGAAGAATAGGAGAATTAGAATTTACATTAAGGTTATTTAGGTTATATATTGCGTTATCGCCCTATAACTTAATCCTTGGGCCGCCTTTTAGCAATTGTCTTTCCATGCCAAGTTACGGCTAGCAGGTCGAAAATGGGAAAATTTACCAATATCTTGTATCACAGAGACTTAGTTTCCTAAATTGTCTAATAATGTCTTTGTTCGTTATAGTTCACAAGGACATGTGTGTAAAATTAAAATTCATTTTGTTTACGACAAGAAAAATGCAATGATGCTTGTACACTATAATTACCCATGTACAAATATTATGAAACATAAAAACAACTACAATCTGACAAGATTATTCTCTGGACTGATATCTGGCTAGATCAGGTCAAACTGATACCATGAATAACAGAAGTCGACGACCTTATGATGTAACGACCAGATAAAATCCAGTGAAATCACGACGAGCTTGTGACAGACTTAACAATATAGCCCAATATAGCTTCTTTACTGGTAGAAATAATAAGCAAGCAACTGGTGAACGAAATTAGGTTGAACAGAAAATCGATAGAGAAATACCGTTTAACTGAAACATTGTCAGCAGTTTTCTTACTCATTTGTAAACAATTCAAATAGACCGTCTTAAAATCCCGATAACATGGAGAAATTAAAAGTATTTAAACATGTTGCAATAGAGGTTACAAACCCAAACACAGCTACACATAAGTGTTATAATACATGTTATACAAGCATAGGTACACATACGTGTTACAATAGAGGTTTCAAGCATAGGTACACATACGTGTTCTATATAGATGTTACAAGTACAAGTATTTACACGTGTTACAATAGAATTTAAGTACACATACGTGTTGCAAAAAGCGGTAACAAGTACATAAGAGTTGCAATTGATGTAGTATCTATTATGCGTGCTACAATAGAGACATTTGATTTTTATAAGCTATATGATGTACTACAACGCATATGGCATGATCTTGCAAGTAAAATGTACAATAGAAGGAGAACTTAACCATGTAGCTGCGAATACACCCATAGAACATTTGACTATACTAAAGCTAGTCTAGTTTAGTTAAAAACAATTCAAGTCAATCTGCAGTGTAGAGAAGATTACATATTTTAAATTTAGAAAAGGATGTCCCTGAAAAACACGCTGGTCCTTTATTTTGTGCAAAGCACCATTTTAGATCTTCTAGATTATTGTTACAAAAAAAAAAACTATAAATTTGAGTCATTTGATATAGATCTTTAAAAGGTGTATTATATTGGACTAACAAGCGTGAAGTCGTTAAATACAATTATAGTCAATTATAATTGAATTTATTTCAGAATTTGTCTAATAGGTATACACCATTATATTACATTACATATAATTGCAGTTCATATATATATATATGATACTGCATTACAACAACTGAATGGAACTGACTACCACACCTCAAAACACGCTCTTAAACCTTGGCATGGTCGTGAAAAGAGACTCCCTACTATTTAAACCCGACCCCAGACTACGCTTCTGTAGTGTTTGTCTTCGGACGGATCTAAGATCAAAGCGTCGAAGTTATAATTCCCATCTCTACGACTAGACAATAGAATAACAAGAACTATCGAGATATCAAGTGGCAGAAGTCTTCCAAATATTTTTCTATTTCACTCTTAAACATAATAAAAATATTATTCTAACTTATTTATTCTACAGTTTTATTTTACATTGATCAAGTCAAAACATATGGAAACGTTAGAGATAGGTAAATAATATCATAGCGGCGCTCTCTTATCATTCATATAGGCACAGGTGTTAAATTCTTAATAAACTGATATGAAGGCTCTTATCAGAAGTAGGTATATACTAGATTTATAACGCCTCAAGAGGACTTAGAATATAATAAACTCTACCCAATATACACCTACTACACTTACATAGTAAGGCTCATTTGTAAAATATTTCTCACAGATTATAAAACAATGTTATGACATTACAGCAAAAAACTATTGCTGATATACTTAGAAATGTTAGAGAGGAAATTCAATCCTCAAACTTGGTTTCCGAATATATTATGAGCACCAATTGCGCAATATTGTTAATAATGAGGGGCAACAAAGTTTCAATCTTATGTATCTGTATATACAGGGAGTCATATCCGAATGATGATGTATCCCACTCATAGTAGAAGGGTACACTTGTATTCCCATCAATAGTTGGGATACACATACTCGTACATGATTATGTATCCCAAAGTATTATGCATATTTACACATTTGTGTGATTATGTATTCCAATTGACTCCTATTTGAAATGCAGGGCGTATTAATTATTGTACATGCTAATACTTGTATTACGATGTAACTAAATGTAAATTACAACAAAATAATCGTGCCGAATAGTTAAATGCAATCGTTATTAAAAACAATTTTTTTTTTGTGACCTGGGTCAGTGCCTATGTAGAGATTTTAATCTCAATCAATTGTCCATACGAATGTAAATTGATCTGATTTGGGTTGTAAAGTCTAATTAAATTAATGTTTGTTAGTAACCAAACAATAGAGAAATATTTTAATAGAGTTTAAGACTACGTGTTAATTCTGGGTATACTATACATATATTTAACAACAAATCAATACAAGCATTCTTATCTGACACGAAAATTATTCATTATCTTTCCAGTATTTAGACTGTTAAACAAAATTATTCTCGACAAATCTACGAATAAAAAAATGACAAGTACCTACACAAGTACAATGAAAGAATCTACAGTGTTTTAGAATCTGGAAACCATCTTTTTAACATCAACTGATAATGCGTTTTACTTAATGTTCGGCGGGTCTATAGTGGCATTAATATTTCACTCACATAATATTGGAAGGGTTTAATCACAGGGGCACACTTTAAATAATAAAATTTATTATGGTCTCAAGACTACATGTGGGGTCAAATCGACAGTATCTAACCCGATCCGTTCCAGTTAACCTGAGGGAAAACCGTTACGGCAAACATGATCAACTGAATAGTTCCAGATAGAACATGAGCAATAACAAGGTGGAAATTTTCGTCCGACACCATGCAATTTTATCGTAAGAGCCAATTCAAATCGTTTTTAGATGGCCAAGTCCTCACAAATGGGTTCTAAAGCGTGGCGTGAAATGACCAGAAAATGGCCCGGATGCATAAAGTGTTTTCAGAATATCCACTATCCAGAAAACTCGATTATAAAAGTGCTTCCAACAGAGGTGTTTGTTAGTAACAATATATTGTCATATTATATTAATTGCTAGGAGGTAAGAAGAAATATAATATGAACCACAGTAGGGTGCATACAACATTACCATTGATATATATCGTACCATTATTAAACATTTAAAGAGATATCTGGCTTGTATTTGCACAGACTGGCTTGTAGATAATCTGATTTAAAGGGACAGATGCGCCATTTTTCATACTTTAGTTTTTTTTTTATCTTAGCCAATCAGTAATAGTATTCACAGCTCACCAACAAAATTTGAGCCTTCAAATCCATGTGTGTCCAGAATTATCCGCGATTGAATCCTATAAACCAACAGAAGGGCGCAATTAGGACGATTTCTGTAGTAAGACTATATGCCAAACCAGTCAGATCATGTGATACTACTCTCTACAAGACAATCGTGGAATGATAAACGAATAGATTCTAAGTTGTTTCTTTAAATCCTGGTATATTTAATCCAAGATACGTAAACCTGTATTAACCTGTCCATGACAATAAACTGGATACCTGGTTGCTATGAGCTATAATAGTCAACAGGAAGGTTTAAATTTTAACAATGTTTCAATCCATTTGGATTTGTCTTAACCTGAAATAATAAGACACCTTGTTTATTTCTTATATATCAAATTAAATATTTAAAATTGAGGTTTTACACCATAATCATTTCCTTTTAGACTTATTAGTTTAATGTTGACGGACAAGGTCATGCAGTGCACAATAGAAAGGGTGAGACTCAGTAAACTGTCACTTCAATAATTCATTATATCTTTACACCAATTAGGCTAATATGTCAAAAATGTCATTTTAAAAATATTTCAATTTATTGAATCTACAGTGTATACCTAATGTTACCCGAGTTCGAAGTCGCGTCTAAAATGGCTTAATATTAGAACTGTTAGATATATTTCCACGCTTTTATAAGTCATTTCGGTTAATACAGCATTCAAAACTATTTTACTACAAATGCATTACTCAACGCTACAATTTCTACCTGGGACTATACCTTTAATGATATCTCAAATGTATTATCTTACAATCATAAATAAAGAAGCATTGTAACTAAGAAAGTTATCAATAACAGAATATAAGTCATAGTTCACCATACAAAACCTATAGAGTCTCATCAATTCATTTTACAGCACGCAATTTACTGAAGGTTTCAAACCAAATACAGTGTAACTGACTCATAGCTATAATTTAAACAGTTAGAATGGCCAATATTCTGGCAGTATTATCAGGAATGGTGCTCTATGGTAATAAGACATCATACGACAAGCTAATAGATGACTCATGCATACTGTTTTCTGGAAGAGATAGAATATTCAAAGAGATTTTGATGTCAAACTGAATTATGTTTAATAGAAAACTTGCCTTTTGGGCTTTTAAAATGTTGTGGTAGCGATGTACATAGGCCCAACTAATGGAACGGTATCTTAAAGGGACTGTTAAGAGGTTTTAGGAACCACAGAAGTCTGATTGGAAATGATGCAAATTGATGCTTTCGGTGTTCTTGAAACAAATGTAAAAATTTAGAAAACCTTTTCACAATTTCAGTACTTTTTTTCAGGAGACTATACTATGATATATACGGTCTTTTTGAGTTGATATAGGGCCTCATAGACTATATCAGATGAAAGGCTTCATGAATCATATATTAAAGATGGATTTCCTTATTTTTTAGTATCAAATTAAGCAAACTATTTGATTAATTGGTGCTTCTAGTGAATTATCACGAATTCTTAATAATATCATTACGTTCTTATTGCATATAATTAACAGTTTTAACCAATCATAAATGTCCATGATTTTTAATTATGAGTAAAACTATTGACACGTAAGAAAAACTGGTATTTGTTTCAAGTCATTAGAACACCCCTACTTTCTAATCATAAAAGTATTAGCATTTTTATTTTCATTTTTAATGAAAATAGGGGAATTCATATTTAAGCCAAATGTGAAATCATCGAACTCAGATCAATGTAATGAGATAAAGAATGTATTTATGTTGTACAGTTCAAGTCACCCAAAAGTCTAAACACACAAATTTCCATATAATATATAAACCGGTCAATAAATCAACACTTTGAAATTAACTGGAAAGGGCCAGTCCATAAATGACAATATCTTTGGCATACCCCCTGGAATAAGTTTATGAATTAGGAAGCAATTAATAAATTAATAATAATTAGAATAAATATCTCTGTGACTGATATCTCAGTTACTAGTGGTATAATACAATAGTTCTCCCTTGGTACTTATCATTTATTAGTAGTTATTATAGTGACTAATTGATGAGAGATCATCGCAGGAATATCATTTTTATTTTAACAGCCCCAGAAGAAATACGTTTCCATTCATCATTCTGTTTTCAGAAATACGTCATAACAATAGTATCGATGGCTCTTAATTAACATGATTGATTAATCTTTCAGAAAACTCATATGGGCAAATCATCCCAAAAAAGAAACCTACTATTTTGCATCAGCAGTCGATGGACACTGAAACACACCCTGCAATGAAAAGTCCAAAACTTGCTGACTTACACCTGCCTGTGATAGATTTTTTTGGTGATCGTCGATCAATGTGCAATAAATATCACAGGTTGGTAACAGAATATAAACTCGCACGAGAAACCTGTATAAAAATTCAGCATTTAAAGTAAACGAAAATATCAATTGTTGCGAAATTTCACAAAAACCAATTGAAGAGAAAATGAAGAAACAATGTTATATTATAGCTCTGTCAAATAAAAATTAAGAACACGGAATTATAATCGGTCCCTGATGAATGCTAGAATTGATAATGGAATAGGTTTAACTTGCTAATATCAGCCATAAAGACAACACCAGACACTTCGTACCATTAATCATCCTCAACTGATTTACCTCGACCAGATGAGCAACATGGGTCATAGTCTAGTGATCATAAACTGGCCTGCTGATCTAGTCAAAAGACGACTGATTGACCTCCGAAGCAAAACTAAGATCTGATTGAATTGATAGTTTCAAAGAATGTTACATGCCACACCACAAACATAGGCGACTGATTGAAGTTACATGGTCAAATGTAATTTCGCTGAACCATTCGTAAAAGTAGAGAGTAGACAGTACAAAGTGGTACAGCGGATATGAAATTGCCACATTCACATTGTTATTGAATCATTTTGTCTACTTTCTGACCCGATGGCATGACTGGAACCTGTGTTATATTTATTTTACGGTGTTTCAAAATATTCAGAAATTTGACAGAATTCTTGCCTGCTCCATAGTCCTCGACGGTCTTTAAAGTCAGCAATAATTGTAAATTGAATAGGTTGGAAACCACGTCTTGAAATACATCTGAACCCGGAAAAATTACAATAAGATCTTGCAGACTTCTTAGTAGAAACTCAGACAAGAAAGACAGATTAATGACCGTATTAAATCTATTACTCTCTTTTTTCATTGTAGCTCCTTTTTCATGTGATTCGGTATTTTTTATTGTTATTTGGGTTGCCAAATAAATATAACAAATTTGATAAGACATATCAATAATATTATGAAGTTGGGTGAAAAGAAATTAATCTTACTGTATATTAAGTTAAAACTCAATAAAATGTCAATTATTATAGGGGGTTGGGTTGGTGATAATAAACTCTTTATTTTACAATGGTCAGAGTGAGATGCAATGCACAAAGTTACATGGCCCTATCTAATATTCAATCCATAGGTTATTCGACTTAGTCATTTCACTTGGTGAGTTAATTGCCCAGAACAGCCATTCAAACCTTGATCGCAAGCAATTATGTGTCCCAGCCAGACACATTTGGTGAAGACTTAATCTGTATAGAGATCTGTATTTTAATCAGATTATGTTTAAATAATACTGGCAATGGAAATCAACAATCAATATGATTCATCACTTTGTCACTGCTAAAAATGGTAGTGTATGTGTGTAAAGGACATCGAATATCGGCAATGTCTGGATTTTCTCTTTCGATCTGTCATTCAAGTTCAATGCTTGACGAGACTAAAATCTTGATAAAGATATGTTCCATTATGAAATGTTTTGGAAAAATCTGGTGTGATTGGATCCCAGTGATTAGATATCCAGTAACTTCGGGTATCCAGTTACTACAAATCCACCCTCAGAGAAACTTGTATTATTATTATAAGAACTAACCCTGTATTATTATTATAAAGAACTAACCCTGTATTATTATTATAAAGAACTAACCCTGTATTATTATTATAAGAACTAACCCTGTATTATTATTATAAAGAACTAACCCTGTATTATTATTATAAGAACTAACCCTGTATTATTATTATTATTATAAGAACTAACCCTGTATTATTATTATTATAAAGAACTAACCCTGTATTATTATTATAAAGAACTAACCCTGTATTATTATTATAAAGAACTAACCCTGTATTATTATTATTATAAGAACTAACCCTGTATTATTATTATAAAGAACTAACCCTGTATTATTATTATAAGAACTAACCCTGTATTATTATTATAAGAACTAACCCTGTATTATTATTATAAAGAACTAACCCTGTATTATTATTATTATAAGAACTAACCCTGTATTATTATTATAAAGAACTAGCCCTGTATTATTATTATAAGAACTAACCCTGTATTATTATTATAAGAACTAACCCTGTATTATTATTATAAAGAACTAACCCTGTATTATTATTATAAAGAACTAACCCTGTATTATTATTATAAAAACTAACCCTGTATTATTATTATAAAGAACTAACCCTGTATTATTATTATTATAAGAACTAACCCTGTATTATTATTATAAAGAACTAACCTTGTATTATTATTATAATAACTAACCTTGTATTATTATTATAAAGAACTAACCCTGTATTATTATTATAAAGAACTAACCCTGTATTATTATTATAAAGAACTAACCCTGTATTATTATTATAAAGAACTAACCCTGTATTATTATTATAAGAACTAACCCTGTATTATTATTATAAAGAACTAACCTTGTATTATTATAAAGAACTAACCCTGTATTATTATAAAGAACTAACCTTGTATTATTATAAAGAACTAACCTTGTGTTATTATAAAGAACTAACCCTGTATTCTTATAAAGAACTAACCTTGTATTATTATAAAGAACTAGTCATGTATATTATAAAGAATTAATCTTGTATTATTATAAAGAACTGGTCATGTATGTTTTATAAAGAACTAGTCATGTATATTATAAAGAATTAATCTTGTATTATTATAAAGAACTGGTCATGTATGTTTTATAAAGAACTAGTCATGTATATTATAGAGAATTAATCTTGTATTATTATAAAGAACTAACCACTAACAAATTGAACTTAGTATGTGGTAGAAGGGTTCTACCAGATTCTATAGAATTGTAAAACCTGAAATGTTTATATATAAAACTAATTATTAATCCGTCTGGTTCTTTCAAAAATAGGCCAAGTTCTTACACATTACAGCCGACATATTCCACGCTTACTGACGTCAACACATCAAAATGTATCCTTACGTATGAAAGGTATTTTGAATTTGTGTATATGTAGAAATGTTTAATGAGAAATTCGCTCTTAGAGAAACAAGAGCATTTGTGCTAATTTTCTGGCTAAATCAGCACGATACTCTTAAGGACTGAATACAACCTTTCTGTACCAAAGTAGTACCAATAGCGTACTTTATATTAAGACCTAACGGTAAACAGGAATTACCTACCCTATAATACATACCCTGATAAAATACATGTTATAATTAGATATGATACAGATTATAAAATGCAAAGAAAGGAAAAGCACTACTATCTATTTAATGGCAACCTTACTTCAAACACGAATTACAATATTATGTATGCATCAGGCAACCTTACTATAATCAATGTATCAAGCAATCATTTGAATTAGCATATCAATAAAATAGTAAAATTATAAATTTAAAGGGTTATTGAACTACACGTAGTATATGTTAAAATAATACAGACTTGTGATGCAATAAAACGGTAAATTTTATTTTAAAGGGTAACCTAACTTAAATCAAGAAGAATTATACACTTACTGATGATTTGAACTGATACTGATGTAAGCTACAATAAATCTGTAAATTCATATTTTAGAGAGTAACCCAACTTCAATCAAGAATTGAAACATCTTATAATGTGAAACAATATATTTTAAGTGTGATATAAGACAGATGTATGATGTAATTTTAGAGAAAAATGGCAAGTTTGTAGTTTATCATCATCTTAAGATATAATGTATATAGTTACTTATACTGTTTCCTTTTATATTCTTTTTATAAATTGGTACTGACATTGCCAGCAATGAGAGGCAATCCATCTTTTACAAAGCAGGGTTGGAATTTTCAAAATTTGAAGTTAAAGTAATGATAAAAGATACGATACCATTGTACAAAGCTTCCCATGGAAGTATGTCATGTTTCTTTTTACATCTTAACAACTGATCGTACAAAGTTGTCCTATCAATAGTTTCTTTTAAAACAAACTTATGTTCAGATTTTTTAATATTTTTTTAACGAAATAACTACACAATATATAACAAGAGTAGGCTCTATTGAAAAGTTAGAAGTAATCTTGGTTAATTGCCAAGGTAATTTAATAGCAAAGTGTCAATTATTCTGATGTTTTCTTACGGCTAAACATCTTAAACTATTAAGAAGCTGCTGCTCTTTGTTATGTTTTTAAGTGGAGAAATCTTTTTCATAGAAAGTCTCAAAATCAGTATCAATCAAAATGTAGGCTATACTAAATTATTTCTCAAAAGTAGCCATTCAGTTGTATTCGAAATTGCAACTTTCTTTATTTCCTGTTCTTTTTATGTTAAAGACCCCATGGTTAGTCGCAAAATTCTTGGCAAAATTTCTCTTATAGGATACTGTATGACGTTTTCTGTCTTACATATCCAAATCAAGAGGTTCTAAACTATTTCCTTTCAGAAGTTATATACATCAGCTTAAAACTCCACAGTACTTTCACCATTTGAAGTTAGAAATTAAGTATTTCCCATCATCACAAGAAGAAAGTTGTATTCTCAGCTAAATCTAGCACTAGATCATCATTCAACTGTCAATGTAACATGTTACGGTTATCTCTAAAATGAATCCAGATATCATTACATGACGATACACACAAAGTTATTCTCTGTCGGTGGTTTTCTTTGATGAATTCTTCAAAGATTTACGACTAACGACTCAAATTCATCATCTTGCACACACAAGAAATTTTCACTTTCATGGAGATAACCACTGCAACTTTTCCTTTGTCCTTAGTGTGGCAGTATGATGATAATTTCCAGAAAAATCTTACATAATGTTGTGTAATGCTTGCTTCGGTCATCTGAACCAAGTTAAAATATTTAACAGGTGACATATTTTATTGCCTAGCGTCATTAATGGAAGCGATTGTGTCAGAAATACATATTCGGCTTTAAATAAATCAACAGCCCATCCTTGCTCAGTATCAGTACCATGAGTAAAGCTTTCATAAAATAGTCTAAACAAATCCACTTAACTGACCGTTAAAACTGTAAATTGAGATGAATGGTATATTTGATAAAGATCACCCTCCATTCTCGTTCTCGTTTATATCAACTAGTAACTAGCTGTAGGCCATACATTTTATAACCAAACCCAAGAAACTTGTGATCTATAGCATTGAACAGGCCTAAATTTTCTTCTAGTTATTTTAACTGCAGAGGTTCTATCGCATGATAACATCAATTCTAATGAGAAAAACACATTATTTACCAAAATATAACTTTGTTGGAAGTTCAATAGTCAAAAACTAAAATCAGTGCGGTTAAGTCAAATAACTTGTTCACGTTAGTGAGAGGTTTCCTCGCATTTTTACGTTATGTATCACATACACTTATAGCTTCTATTTGCACCATGCCGAATTCTCGCCTATCGTCGGTTGTATACTATAATACCAGGAAAATAAACCATAGAATGTAGTCATCTTGAATAATTTAGCCAAATGCTAATAGAAAGTGTTTCGTCATAATCGGGAAAAGTTTTTCTTGGGTTTTTGAAACGATGGGCGTCCTGCACCGTCATCCAAGAATTTTATGCAGCCAATCAATGGAATCTCGGATTGGAAGATGAACCCCTTTTTAAAGAGACTTTTATTTCAATCACAAACATAAATAGGATAGAATTGAAAAACAAATAGGATAGAAATGAAACACAAATAGGATTGAAATGAAACACAAATAGGATAGAATTCAAACACAAATAGGATAGAATTCAAACAAAAATGGGAAATAGTTCTATTCTGACTGACTACCAATTAGCACAGTATACCATCAACTGATGACAAGGTATAACAATATCATATACATTCAATAAATAGTAGACATTATATACTGTCTAACTATCACGTATATTAATCATTTCATTAACTGATAACAACTAATAATGCCAATAACAAGAACTCGGGGAAAAAACCTTCATTTCATTGATAACATATTTATAACTGATAACAATATGTTAGAAACGTGTGCATGCTCTTAGATAAGACAAGTAAACAAACATTCTGACCACAGAAAACTGTCATAATATTGTTCACAGCAAATATTTGTCATACTGCAAATGATGAGTCGATTTGACCTTCGAAAGCTTTAGGCAGAGAATAGGAGAGCAAAAACCAAATTGCTTAGCAGGCAAAAATGCCAAATATAATGTAACCGAATGAATTCACATCTTATTCGAGGTTCAATTAACCAAAAATTAAGAAAAATGCCAAAATGTGGTAAATTTAATAATCTTAAATTGTGTAATCTTTTACGTTTAGGAGAATTAAAACTTAGTCAATTCGTTACTAGTTAGATACCCCACCCCTCCCTATTTTTATTGTAAATTAAAACAGTCCTATATATTCATATATTCAACCAGATTATATACTATAATATTATTTATGTATTTAAAGTCATGCCATATAATGATATGATAGCCAATATATTGAATTTATGTTATTCTGTTAAATATATATATAATATAGGTTATAATGATGATTCACGACAAATTAATAAATCTACTGATTCAGCTAAATTTATGCTTTATGAAAAGCTAAAAAAGAACAACTTCTCAATTAAGTTACATGGGCGTTGAGCGTGGTGCTTGGGTCGAAACCGACATCCATGAATTGTATGTCAATAGAAACGTGCTTTGATACAAATACTATTCAGTTCAAACGCAAAGTGGCATCGTGTATTTTAAAAGAATAATTTAATGAAAGCGATAGTTTATTGAAATTATTCTGAAAGTAATCTTATTAAGGTCAGTAAGGGTAATTTGAGACAGAGTGTTAAATAAAAATTGTCTAAACAAATGTTGAGAAACATAAACCAGAGCCGAAATCTTAAAGAGATACTTTAAACAACATAGCTTCACTATTAGTTCATAGCAATTCCTCTCGTACCCAGGAATTTAAAACGAAAACTATACTGGTAATAGTCAACAGGTGTAGAAAGGTAGTCAAAAATTGTTTTATCAAATTATTCTACCATACCAAGCTTATCAAATTTCTATTAAATATTTCTACGTGTGGGCAATTCTATTGATGTAGGTTGTTCACCAGACTATTATATAAATCTATAGACTGGAATACGATTGAAAAAACTAACTGAAATATGGAAGATGGTAGCTTTAAAGGGGCAAATCATCAAGACGTATACTTAATGATTACGTCACTTCTCTTGGTGAGGTTTTTTTTTAAATGAACTGGGTGTCGAATTCTCATTCTTTAAATCTTTAAAAATGTAAATCTGTGCTTGAACGTAGTTTGAGGATACTGAATTCGATTCAATTATTTTTTGCCCTTCATGGTCCACAATCTATATCGTAATGCCTTTCCCAAGATATCAAGTTTCCCCTACAGATTAAAATATTGTTAACCATTGTAAATTATGTATACTAAGATCAGAAGAAAGATAGGTTATATAAGTCCATACCTACTGTAACTATGTTTAATTCTATTTCATATAAACAAAACATTACTCTGCATAAATTAATGACCTCTAAAGTCCTCTTATCATATCTTGATAAGCTTTTACAATGACTATTGGAATTTGCTCTCTATGGTCATGTTCAAATATGGCATGGGAACCTGAAACTGGCTCCTCACGTTAGGCCCTCCGATCGATATCTAGTTAAACTTTTAATTTCTGACGTTGCCCTGGCAGTAAATTTGCTCGTACCAATGTCGCATCAACTAAGGGGTAGAGTGAGGGTGGATATCAAATAAAGAGTACAAATCGTAGTTGGACCCGATTTCATACCCTTGAAATATACGAATAGTATTTTAATAGTTTTTAAAAATACCCCGAAAATTTATTCGACAATGAAACCATGAAACAATTGACTTGTTTTAACCTGTTAAAATAATAACAATAGCGATACTGTTCTCTGTGTGCATTTTACAGGTAGGCCCTACATATGTTACAATCAACCAGTAGGTAACTAAAATCAACATTCTTTACAAATTATACCTTTCTGTCAAACTGCTGAAATACTACTGGAATATTCCCAAATACATAGAAATCTACATAGCCAAAATGGTGGTGAACCCTATATGACAACCGAACAGCAGTAATGTATAACCCGTTCGTTACAGCCAGCTCATCTCAAGACTGCACACACCTTTCGCCAATTCATCACAGACTGCAACAGCAACTGTGACAGCCAGTTAATCGTTGATAGTACAAAAAACCAGCCCAACTCTTTCTTAAGTTCATCGCTTATTGTACAACAAACTTTAACCCAAACCTTTCGTCAGTTCATCGCTGATTGTACCCACAGCAATTGCGACACGGCCTTTCGCCTTTTCACTGGTTGTACAACAGCAACTGTGACGGTCAGTTCATCGCTAACTGTCGTGGCAACTGTGACACAGCCTTTCACCACTTCATCGGTAATTTTGTACAACAAACTGTGACCAAACAGTTTCGTCAGTTCATCGCGGATTGTGAGCAAACCGTGACATAGCCATTACTATATGTAGATAAAAACTTGATACAGCTTCGACAGAATTATTAGCAAACTGGCATGGTCCACCTTTTGGTCAGTTCCAAAGACATTCTAGAAACTGTCATGTGGTGCATATTTTTACTCGTTCACAGACAAATGTCTAGAGTGACTCTCTTTATTAACAAATTATCAAGATACCCAGTGTTCAACAATTTGTTGCCACCAAATATACACCGAACTTTCAGGTGGCGCTGCCTTTCTCGTTATCTTATAATACATAAGAATGGGTGTAATTTTTTAAATGGGAAGAATCATACTAGATGTTCTTGAAACTACTGACATTTAAAAATATTTAGATTATGCAAACCTTGAACCTTGATTATATTGGTATCTTTTGGGAAATATAGAAGTACTAGTGACCTATAATGTCTTATTAATTAGGAAGAACATAAAGGTTAAAAGAAAATTGAACAGGGTATAATTATGATACAGATAAACCACATCTTAGATGATGCACATGAATCTTTCTTTTTCCCCATTGGGTAACTGAAGACAGCAACGTCATACAATCTACATTTCGGGGGAGGGATTTGCTAGAACAGTGTCCATGCTCCATAATAACTGGAACAGGTATTGTGACTAATACCTTGAATATATGTTAAAAATTTTATGTTTGGTAAAGAATCTTTGCTTAATGCCTTCATGAACTTAACAATTTCTAGTCAAATTGTTAATTAATGGAGATAATTTACTACACACATCCATTAACCCTGCCTCAAATTGCATCTTCTTATTTCTGTGTTATTATAAAAGTATAAAAAAAACTAATTATATAAATACATATATGATACATGAAGATCGAATTTCAGGATATAATCAGATTATGGATTGTCATAAGATGAACGAATATCTAATTTTCTTTTTAAAAGGTATCTCCCCATTTGATCATTGTCAAAATACAACTTTTACTCTTGACCAGTGTGAAATGATTGTAATAATAATAATAAAATCTTTAATGACAAGGGTGAAATTAGTGGCTATTAAAGAATTATATAGTAGAATTATTTTATACAAAAACACGAATAAGCGACATATTACGCACCATGTGCTCGTTTGGTGAACTAGGTATTTGAAAGGAGTGCCCTTTTAAAAAAATATATGCACATTTAATAAGCTGGAACTGTCAGCACTAAATAAAGACGTGTAGTGATTAGGTAATCTTAATCTTGTATTATTTTGAAATGTTTTAAACCAGGTCATTGATCTAGGAAGCAATGCTGACAATAAATAACGGTAGACAATGAATAATTCATGTTATTCAACTACTAATACTGTAGTCTAAACCAATTGTCCATTATTGTATAAACTATATATGTCGAATATTTCACAGTATTGAACGTATAACAGCTACCTAATAGCAAAAGTTTAAAAAATTTTGTTGCATTTTAACTGTGAAAACAAAATCTTATCGGAATTTTTTATGAGTCAGATAATCCGAAATGTTTATACCATCTGAATTTTGATACACATAAAATATATGCGAAAATTCTAAAAAGCGTGTGAAGAGGAAAAGTTAAGGGGTTGTTATGTTTTTATTCAGGTGGAGCATTTGCGATTCGTTATAATGACTGACGATAGCTTGTTACCCTAAATGCACGTCTGTAATATTATACATTTACATACAAGTTCAAAGTCGTTCTGATCTTTCGGATTATGACAGACGTTGCCATTTCCAATGAAATTAATAGGTATAATGTATATGAATTGAATATACTCAATTAATTTGAAACTTGTATAGTGCGAAACATAAGTATTGATATATATTATTATTATATTCTATTATATAGATCTACATAAAATAACATGTGTCATACACTTATTTCATACATGGTTTATATTTTGTAATATTGTTTAAAGTAGGTTACTGCATACGGCCAATTTAAATATAATTGATGTTCGTGCAGTGTGCAACTACTGCAATTTATTAAATGTTACATGCCAAGCCTTCTTATTATGTTTCTAAACATGTAAGACTTGTTTCAATTTATGCACACAAAAAATCGGCCGTATGAATCATAACATAGCCAAATTAGTGACGGCACAATTTTACTTTGTTTGCTGAAGTGGTTGATTAATCCTAAGGCATACAATGAGGGGCAAAACTAGAGTAATCTCCTCAAAATAAAGTTTAATCCAATACCTCTATATTTCCATTTGCACAAAGTTTTGGAAAAAGTGGGTTTTATTTGGCATTTTTGATATTCGATCGAATTTACGTGACCCAAAAATAAATTGTGCATTAATGTTTGGACAAAGTAAAGTATAGCATAGGTAATATCAGAATATTGGTATAATGTCGATGCCTCAATAAAAGACTTCAAGTCCTATACACCATCTAGTATTGTATCTTTATTATAGTATGTACTGATTGATATGTATCTGTATATTTAATGTATATTAAATTACGTGACACAGTGGGGTGTGGTAGATGTAAAGGAACTTCTGTTACATATTTTGTAAGATGGGTTGGAGTCGGTTCGTACCAACGGCATATCATTAGATCGACAAGGTAATGAAATGTCCTAAACATCTGGAAGCCGTGGATAGCATATATAATTAATTCAAAAATAATCTGTTGAAACAGTCTGTTTCTTTTTAAGACACAGTTGAAAAGTATGGAATTTCAAGGAATTTCAGTTTAAAATTTTGTTTATAAATCTGGCAATCTGCCATTTAATTCAAAACTTTGTAATCTCCTACTTGTATTTGATCATTATTGGGCACCATTCCAAATGAAATATAATACATTTAACGTTTTTAAAAATGCGTATACTTTGTATACAATCGAGGGGGCATTATGATAATATTAGTACTTCAAAATTTCAATTCATCTTTTTTTTAATGTGAACTATGACTTGTGTGCTTAATGCAAATGATATTTATGATTTTTCTATCGAGCTAGGTTTAAAATGTCGACATGCTTGTTATGTTGTTTTGAGAAAGATAAAATGTACTCACCAGATCGTATACAATCAGCTAAAGTGCCTCCTAAAGTTGTCTTCTTATCTTTTAATTTATCAAAAACTTCTTTACTTAAATGCTTCTTGAGAAGAGACTTGCAGTCTTCAGCTTTCGAGAGCTTTTCAAACATAGTTTCCATTTCTTCTGCCATTTTTAAATCTCAGTGTGTTAAGAGAGAAGAGCGATACGTTCTGTGCAGACGACGTAATCCAAATAGTAGGCTAAGTAAAATAGACACACGTTTTGCACGCTTAAATAACTCGTGCTGTAATGATACCAAAATTATCAAAACAGAATATACTCGTTCTAATCTAAAAGAAAACGCACAGACGTGATTTTTGGTAAATTAAAATAATTGAACTTCAATAACCTAAAAATAGCTTTTTTGCACCGTATTCACACTGAAAGTTGAATATTTGAAATAGTGACACCAGTAATGCGCTCTCTAATATTTGCTCGTTCAAGTCTAAAGGCAGACTATTGCCAACTGCATCGATTGAAACCGTTTACATAGTTTTGATAGAGGCGCGCGCGCAAGTCTTAAATCCCCAGTACCGTGGTGATAGAATAAAACTCCGCCTTGCTCTTGTCTTCAGTTAGCAACAAAATACATGATTATATTAATCCGGAGTTAATCCTATTAAGTTCTGCTTTATGTAAATATCAGCTTAACAAGTATTCAGGTATATTAATAATATGATCATTTTACTAACGACATGAAACCTGTTAATATGTATAGGGAGACATTAGTACAAAATAGACAGATTTGACACTGGTAAAATTTTCAGACGCTGAAAGTTTGACTGTAACTAGCATAAATAATCATAATATTACAATATAATATTAGTCTTTTTTTGTGGGGAATGATGTAGTTACATGAAAGTTTGATCGAAACACTTTGAAGTCTACTCTGAAAATGTTTTGTACGTTGTGCGCAGTGCAAGAGTCCTATTTATTTAAGTGAATGTATAATAGAAAATAAAAAATAAAAAAAAAGTTGAAGTCGGAATATTCACATGGTATTAAAAAATGATGAATTCAATAAACATGGACTTTCAATTCAAACTGTTATCTGTATTGTACTGCTCAAAATTCCCCAATAAAATTATTAGCATTTTATAGGCTATAACGTTTTTGAAAACTTTTGGTAAAGAGTAAAGATAGCCAAACCATAGGCGTACGGACCGAAGGAATGTTAGAGGGCATGTTGGTTTGCCCTGTCTCCTACGTCTTGCAAAATATTTTCATTCATGGCAGTAAATCCATTACGAACTGGCAGGGGATCATACCAACATACATGTATGTATAAGGAGTCAGAGTTTATCCTAGCTGCTTGAAAAGCCGATTTATTCAAGTGAAATAATCCAAACGCCTTGCGTCGAAATTATAACTTCTACAAACTCAATTGAAATCTCATAAAGAATCTGTGAAAATATAATAGGTTCCATTTTACTGGATAAATACCATTATGCATGGAAATTCTAGCCTCTACCAAGAAGGTTTCATATACTCAAATATTCACAGGCTAATGGTCAAAATGAATATGACATAGTCGCAAGCAAGCTGAATTGACGGAAATATCAATGTATAGACTCTAGGGAGAAATCGAAACTCGCTGTTCCCGAAATTTTCTTCTATCCCCAACTACGTTGAATGTTAAACCCACCTCATTCCTTTACCAATGTTTATAATGTAGTCCCTAGAATAAATACCAACAGTTTCCTCATCATATATGTCCGCAACCAATCAAAAAATTATGAACTGTTTGATTCTCACTTCCAATACGAGATGCAGACATTGCCAAGGACGTCAAAACTCATTAACAAAGCTCAAATAGAGTGTCAAATAGAGTGGACCAGCAAAAATGGTGTTAAAAGGAATGTAAAGAGGTTTTCTAATTTTTTTTTTAAAGCATTAAAGCATATCGGGGTTACTGATAGCATCAGTTTCCACATTCCAATTTCCAATCAGACGTTTGTGGTTCCTGCAATTCCTCTAAAACCATTTTTTTCGATGACGCCATTCATCACAAAATATGCTTTATCACATAAGGCCCTTCACAATTAGTGATGTCACAAAACAGAAACCACAGACGTCTAATTGAAAATTAGAATGGTGCAAATTGATGCTATCAGTGTCCCCATACACATAAGAAATTCAGAAAACCTCTTTACACTCCCTTTAAGACATGGTTGTTGTATTCAACAGAGTTTGGGAATTTGAAAAATGTATTGATTAGTCTACAGAAAATAACTAAAACAAAATATTAAACCTTTATTCAGTTTAATTTATGTTATCTAGTCATTGATATAATTAATTCACAGTGTTTTGTATGGGGAAATAAATCAACAGCTACTGATGTTTGAGGTGAAAATGGTTCTCCTAAATTTCCTTTTGTATCGTCCATCATTAGCCTGAAAAACATGAAAAGATATTAAATGACATTACGGTGTTCGTCTACAATTCAATTAGATAAAATCGCATTTGATCCTAACCTTACTGAGGAAACTTTACAAACAAGGGAAGTAACTACATTAAATACAATATACTTACTGAACTAGGTTCTGTATTATAACACCAGAAGGTTTACATGCAATAAATATAATATACTTACTGAACTAGGTTCTGTATTATAACACCAGAAGGTTTACATGCAATAAATATAATATACTTACTGAACTAGGTTCTGTATTATAACACCAGAAGGTTTACATGTAATAAATATAATATACTTACTGAACTAGGTTCTGTATAATAACACCAGAAGGTTTACATGTAATAAATAGAATATACTTACTGAACTAGGTACTGTATTATAACACCAGATGGTTTACATGTTATAGATATAATATACTTACTGAACTAGGTACTGTATTATAACACCAGATGGTTTACATGTAATAAATATAATATAATTACTGAACTAGGTTCTGTATTATAACACCAGAAGGTTTACATGTAATAAATATAATATACTTACTGAACTAGGCTCTGTATAATAACACCAGAAGGTTTACATGTTATAGATATAATATACTTACTGAACTAGGTACTGTATTATAACATCAGAAGGTTTACATGTAATAAATATAATATACTTACTGAACTAGGTTCTGTATTATAACATCAGCAGGTTTACATGTAATAAATATAATATACTTACTGAACTAGGTACTGTATTATAACACCAGAAGGTTTACATGTAATGAATATAATATACTTACTGAACTAGGTTCTGTATTATAACACCAGATGGTTTACATGTAATAAATATAATATACTTACTGAACTAGGTTCTGTATTATAACACCAGATGGTTTACAAGTAATAAATATAATATACTTACTGAACTAGGTTCTGTATTATAACACCAGATGGTTTACATGTTATAGATATAATATACTTACTGAACTAGGTTCTGTATTATAACACCAGAAGGTTTACATGTAATAAATATAATATACTTACTGAACTAGGTTCTGTATTATAACACCAGATGGTTTACAAGTAATAAATATAATATACTTACTGAACTAGGTTCTGTATTATAACACCAGAAGGTTTACATGTAATAAATATAATATACTTACTGAACTAGGTTCTGTATTATAACACCAGATGGTTTACATGTTATAAATATAATATACTTACTGAACTAGGTTCTGTATTATAACACCAGATGGTTTACAAGTTACGAATATAAAATGGTTTATTGCCGATATTCTTCTCAATCTTCTAATAAATTTTGATTCTACAAAACATACAAACAGCTTCTTTTATGAATCAAACTTGCACTTGTTATGATCATAGAAATGTTGATGTGTTTAAGAATAAAAACTAAAAAAACTAATTGCCATCTAATTCTTGTGATCTTCTGGCTATATAAGGTTTATCCTACACAATAATATTCATTAAAGAAAGTTGATTACAGAATGCCCTGATTGCTTCTTAAACTAAGCAAAGGCATGATTACACTTGTAGCTTGGTAATACAAATCAGTGGAACCATCAACATTTTGCAAAATGCTAAAGATAACGCTATTCCAGAATACATATCATACAACAGATGTACATAGATAGTATATTGATACCACTATGCATGAGAATCACAAACAATGCAATTAAAGGTTGCCACTTATTGTATCAGAATTAAAAGATCATTAACTCACTAAAGCCAAGTCTACCAGGATTTAGTACAACTACTAAATTATCAGCCTTTAATACTGGAGAGTCCTCTAAAATAAGTTGGTTTAATACATCTTCTGCAGTACCACAGACAAATTTTATATTCTTCACATCTATAACCATAAAGATATTAAAAGTGTCATTCTATCAAAGGTTTTAAAAATTGCATTAATGTGATGGATTAATAAAACTGTATTTAAAATAGATTTAGTAATAAACCAATCAGGAGACTAAGATCTTATATTCAGTATTTTAAAACACCATGTGAAATAAAGGAAATAGAAAAGCAGTATTTTTGGAGAGCCATTATTTGTATATTCAATTTTCTAAGATGCTTTTCAAGTTATGAGCTAAAATCACTACCGTTTAAGAGGGCATTTTCTTTAGCACACTCTATAGCTTCTTTACTAACTTCAATACCACAAACTTGATCTACATAATTTGATAATAATATTCCTATAGTTCCTATAATAAATATATTAAGGTCTGTATTAACATAAAATTGTCTTAATATCTGCTTTATAATATATCAAAAATACATAATCAAATTCTCAATCTACTTGTAGTTAAACTTGAACACAGGAGCAATTAGAAGATATACTAATTTTCTAAAGCAAATCTAGTTCTTTTACAATAAAAAGTCTACCATGAAAATTAGGCTACAAGGTAATAGTGAGTGATATCCGTTGTTTTTTGTTGAAGGAGAACAGGACGCCAGATTCTATTCCTGAAAAGTGTTAAAAATTGCTAAAATTGAGCTTTATCAGCTCTTTAAGCAAATTTTAAGACACCTATATCCCTTTTCTCTCAAAAACAAGACTAACCTGTTCCACAACACATATCTAGTAGATGAGTTGTACCAGAATTAATATTGATCAAATCACTAATATTATTATATAAGACCTCAGCACAATGGGTATTAACTTGAAAAAAGGAATAGGGAGTTATTCTAAACTCTTTATCATTGAGTTTCTCTGTTATATATTTCTGTCCACTTAGATGTAGAAGCTGGGAATTGGCATGTCGTGGTATACGTGAAGAACTGAAATGTTCAAGAAGGCAGTATTAGCCATTGATCAGATTCTCAATTTATCAGCTCAGTTGGTAAATCAGATATCTACATCCTTTTCAGATCTGAAGGTGAATTTGGAGGGTGAATTTGGAAGGTCAATTTTATTTGGAGGGTGAATTTGGATGGAAAATTTGGAAGGTGATTTAATCGTCAATCTCATTGGAGGGTCAGAATTTGTGTAATGTAATATACATGATAATTGTTCAGCCAAAATAATGCCTAAAATCTTTAATCTAAGAAATTCAATTATGGCTGTTTGAAATTTTAAATCAAATCAAATTGCTGATAAGCAGAAGTTTTATGAAAAAAATACATACTATGATATTATGTCTAGTATAACATACCATAATTCCATATACAGAGAGTGAATGTTAGCTTGGGCTCCATTTCCATCAGTAAAATACTCTATATAACTTTTCTTAGCCATTTCTAAATCTTCCTAATTTGAATAGTGAAAGGCACAAATATTAGTATGCAAAATTCAATCTAAATTCTAATTTTCATCCTTTTTTTAGATCAAAAAGTGGACCACATGGCCAAGTGATTTTCTAATGAATCTTTTAGTATAATAATGTTACAGTAATTCAATAACATTTTATTAATGCAGTCAGATGTTCTGTGATGCCTTTCACAGAGTGCAGACTTGCTCTTATGTTTCAAATATTTTTGTAAAATCTAGAAACTTCTCTCTTCTCCCTCTAATTGATGCAAAGTAAAGAATCCCTCAACCCTAAAACTTTGAACTGCTAAAAGAGTACCTGTGAAAGAAGATATGGATTAACTGTTAATGTTAACATGGTTTCACCGGTAGTAGTAGTTCTTACTGAACCTGATCTCCATAATCCATTATATTCCTCAGCTGGTAGAGGTGGTCTCTTAATAAACTCTTCTAATAACTGGAAATCAAAAATAATACCTTATTAGTATTATTAGTATACATGACCAAATTACATAATAACATAAAAATTTCACAGTAGTACATCTTATTGGATAAAAAAATTGTTACAAAAATGTCCAGTTATGTTTTCATAAACCATGTCCTTCTTTGTTTGACCATAATATAGTGACTATATACCAAGCATGGTTGATACAATGAATTGATAGAAACTGATGAATCAAGGTCATGAAGGATACATCTTGTTATTCTTATAGAGAAATAAAATACAGATTTATTATGTCAAAAGTAAAGTTTGTCACATGATAAAGTTATATAATATATTCTACCTACTCACCTGATTGATATATTTATGATGATCTGATATAATACATAATTTATCTGCTTTAACATGGATTTGATCATCTGTTAAAAACAAATTACATATTTCTTTTAACATAACTACATCTATATTACTCAACATTACTCTACAAGAAAGGTGATCTATTTCTTAACTATCTGCAGCATAGAGATTTTTTCCAGTCAATTTCTAATAATACATATTTTATAAATACCCCCTAACACAATGATCCACATCATATTATCATATTATCAGATTCCCAATCAAATAATAAAGTCACATAGAGATTATTCTACTGACTAGTGGTCAGCCATGTACAACACAATAATCTCATCAAAGATATTTGTACACATCAAGACACATGGGCTGCAGTTTACTTTATTTTGAGTAATTGAAAGGATATTAGCTGTTACTGTATGGTAACCATTACTACTTAAACTACCTAACATTATTGTGGACTGCTTCCCTGCACAAATATATTTGCCTGTCAATAACTAGCCATTTGAAACCTGATTTTGAACTGGTAATGGTATAGCATATAATATTTGAAAGCCAATGTACTATACATACCATTTTGTTTCTGTAATGGATACCCTGCTATAATATTTTTGTTGACATCGAAACCAATCAGTATAGCATGTTTATTACGATATCCTTCTGTTACAGGCTGTAAATATAAGTTCCATATTCTAAAGGGACAGATTTGACATCCGTTCGACCAATCGTACATTAGTCTAAGAAACAGTTTTTTTTTAGCTAAGCTAATCAGTGTTCATAGCTCTTCCTCAAACTTTGAGCCTTTCAATCCATGTATGTCCAGATTTATCATCCTTTGAAAGCTAAAATGACGACTTGTCTTTTCTTGAGGTTATGCCATAGTTCATGTTATTTTTGATCGAATTATGGTATTTTCTGTACTATTTACAAATATTTAAGACCTGAGGCAAACCCTGAAAATGGCAAACCGTTGCCTTTAAAAGGGTAATAAAATAACAGATGGTAAAAAATTTTGTTAGATGACTTTTTCCTTTAGGTCTGGTAATTAATAGATAATAAAATTAGAAATAAGATTTTCTACTCACTGAAGGTTTTACTTCTTGAAATTCACATATTTGACCACTATTTAACTCTGCTTGGTTATCTAAAAATTCTGTCGAACTTTTCCTGTTGTGTTTTATTATATTGTAAATCTTCTTTAAAACTCTCCTCATTACTTTTTCCTTTTTCTATAATATTGAAAATTATCATTATCATTTATATTTCTATATCATGGAATAATTAGAAAGTGAAAGTATACAATTGTTAAACACAACATAAGATGACTGTTTCACGGGACAGATAACCTGGTTGTAATAAAAGTAGTAATGTAGACTACTTAAGACTATCTTCAAATCTGTGGACATGGTCATTATATTATTGGTTAAATATAAACATAAGTTTACAAATCTTTATATATCACTTTAAACTTTAAACAGAATTTGGGAAACATTTCATTACAGCAGCTAATGACAAAATAGCCTATAATCTGCCTACAAAGTACATTTTACATCACTTATTCATGGACAAGCTTTTTATTTCCATTAACTACAACAGAAGTTGTACTTAAAAGTATGGTACTAAAGAACTTACTACCAGTTGTTCATTATATGGTACTTTATGTAAAGGTGTAACAGTCCTAGCCAGTCTGTAATAAACAAAATATATTAGAATGAACTATGGGCTTGTTATATGTCTTGTACATAGTTCTGTATGCACCACATAAAATCAAATAAACAAATCAGAATCATTTCAATCCTTAAAAATATTAATTTTAAATATTAAATGTAAAAGCTAATTGTTATATTTTGTATGCACCAACTTACAATGTAATAAATATATTTATCTGTACAGTAATTGAAATATTATATCAATATCAAACAAGTCTAAAGTAGGGCTAGGTAAAATGATCAAAATAATCGATTATCGTCGCTAGGAATTCATAATTTTGATTATCGATTATCAAATTTCATAACTGATTATAGGTCAAAGTTACATTTTCTCCACTATACCTGTTAACAAGTAGTAATCTCTTCCACATTTCACTTAATGCATAACTTATCCACAATAAACTATAATAACTGATCAAGCCAAGAATATACTTCTATGAAGCAAATAAAACCCATGAAATTGTAAGGATTTTGTCTCGTTTTTAATTTAGTAATTATAGGGTTTCTCAATTGAATTAATTCGATTATTTATCGATTATTGATCGATAGCCTGCCATCAATAATTGATATCAATTTGGTAATCGATACCCAGTCCTAGTCTTAAGCTTTGTCATCAAATCATATTTTGTATGTGCCGTTTTCATCACTGTTGTATGTAGTGTGAATATGTTCTAACTGCCATCTATAAGTTCCTAAGATAAAGTTTAAAGTTGGTTCAGGGTAATTAATTTACTATCAATTAGTCAATTTTGAAATAAATTTAAGATAATTAAAAGTAAACAATATTAAGGCTTAAAGCTCTATTGAATTATGTAAAAAATAATTAAAAATGAATAAAAATGTATTGAAATTAAATAGATGCAATAGAATACCTACATATCATATTGATTATTTTCTGTTACAATGTTAGACCACTTATTACATGTATAATGAAATACTCTTAACTGGTGTAAATATCTGAAATGTCAATAATAAAAGATTATTTATATTAAAGAAACTATCTTCAAAGCAGTTAGGTACCGTATCTCAGTAAATTGCAAGACAATTGTTGTCCACAAGCTAAGACAATAATAAAATTCAACTGTCTGCAATCATTGGTTATGTGACCACATCTTACAAATGGGAACAGGGCTTCATATAACCTTCAGAGAATAAATTTAGCTATTTTGTCACAATAAAAAAACAAATTTCACACATTTTTCCACCATGAAAATTTTTCTTTTGACTTACAAAGTACTTTATGTAGTTCCCGAGTTTGAATTGAAATTTCTAGACTGTCCTCGTTTAGAATGATATGGTAATTTAATTATTTTCTTTACTAGCTCACATCATACTCTTGCTATCCATATCACTTTTCAAATAAGAACTAAGAAGTGCACATTTCAATTGTCTTCAATCAATTCAAACCAGAACAAAAGTCATTTTCCATATCATGACATCACTTGCTGTGACTACTTTTGACACTTTTTTCACCAAATTAAAGTATCTTGATTGTAAAATAATAACAGTAGCTGGAATAATATATTGTATAATTCAGAGATCAGGTAATATCTAGAGATGATTAAACTACTACCTTTTCAAACTAATTGTCTTCAATAAACAATTTAATACTGGAGAATACTGAATCACCATGACGATAATAACACAGATATATCTGAAAACATTAAAAGTAATCACGTATTGGCATAGCTGAAAAAATCTCTGTCTCAGCTACATGTTTCACATTTCAGAGTCTGGTCCTATTGAACTTTAATGGAAATTAAATATAGTGTCAGAAAACAGCTAAATATTATTTACATTTTATATGTTACAGTATGGCAACATATGGACATGAGGATTCATTTTGTCAAAAAATTTCTTTTATGTTCAAAATGTTTCTTTGGATACAGTATTCAATACATAAACAAAGTTGTTTTGTTTCTTTTAGATTCATTGATTCCTTGCTTTGACTAACATTTCATGAGTAGACAACTCAGCAATGGCTGCCGACTACCTCATGTATATTTGTGGAAAATGTTTGATCTATCAACATAATTTTCGTTTTGTAAGTATAGTGTGACTCTGCGACCTTTGAACTTTTAGCTGCGTATGCAGTTTTAAATGGATGGATTCGTTAAAGAAAACTTAAATGACGCGTTTACACTGCACTGATATTTAGCCGTGGCGTACTCGGTCCGTATCAAGACCACATCTTCTTCCAGGATTCAGCCTTCTTGAATCTCACTTGGTGCCGAGCCCTCTAAACCTGTTTACACTGTCATTTTTTCTTGAGCAGCCGGGCCAAGTACAGTTCACTTCAAGCAGGCCAATTTTTATGGTTGTATAAACACGGCTTATGACTAAACTACAAAATTATTCATCTTTTCAGATATATCTGGGTTTTGCAGATCTAAATAGGGTTAAGACCTCTGCAGCTCCAGAGATGTGGAAAGTCCTCATTTAACAGGGCCTATTTTTTCTGTCTCTACAACAGCTAACATTTGTCCAAATAGCTATCAGGGGCTGGAATCAAGTCAGATGTTTTGCTCTATATCTTACGGAAGCGTATTAGGGCCATTCATTTTTTTTTTTTTTAATTTTCAAGTTAGTATGTTGAATTTTCAAGCTAGTATGTTGAATTTTCAAGTTAGTATGTTGGTGATCAAATCAGAATTCATTTCTCATAATCAAATATTGGCTAACAGTAAAAGTGGAGCCTGGGAAATTTAAATTTCTCAAAAGGTAAGGCACACCTTCCTTTACATTTTAGCATGCAGTTTGATGTATTACACGCTTCAACCACAAAAAACAATTTGTAGAAGCAGAATGCCCCTTTAAAGTAAAATCTGTCTCTATTCTAGCCTCTGATAGCTATTTGGAGAGATATGTCTGTCCAGTTTAAAGGCAGAAAAACTAGACACTGTAAAAGCCAAAAGGGTATTTCTTTTTGCATCTCAGATCTGCAAAACCAAAATATATTTGGAAAGATGAAAAAGGTTGGGTTGTTACAGAATAAATTATTGTCTCCCTTTAAGAGAACTATTTTTTTAATATGACAAAATTCGGCAAATAGTGTCACTGAGTGATATTTTGTCACCGAGTTAACCAACAAATATTTGTCGCTGAGTTGACATGTCACTGAATATGTATTGTTATTGCTTGTTACAGAACAAATTATTGTCTCCCTTTAAGAGAACTCTTTTTTTTATTATGACAAAATCTGTCACCGAGTTGACTCCGCAAAAAGTGTCGCCGAGTGATATTTTGTCACCGAGTTAACCAACAAAAATTTGTCTCAAGTTGACACGTCACCAAGTTAACCGAATACCCCATTTACGTGGCGTCTCCGGTTCCACAAAAGTTTTTCCATAAGGTCACAGAGTCATGTGATATGAAGATAGAAGTGTTGATGCCAAACACTAATTTACTGTCATCGTAAAGTAAAGAAAGATATTTCGGACTAAGTCTTCTTTTTGCAAAGATAAAATATAATATTTTTCCAGATTTTATGTTTTCATACATATTATTAAATACTAAAACTGGATGCATCAAACTTACTCTCAAAAAACTTAGCTGTTATTCTAAAGTTCAGATAATACAACACAACATTGAACATTTCATGGGCGCAGACATCTTGAATCCAAGGTAGATAACTCCAATATTCAATATGTGATTTGTTACAATATTGACCTTAAAGTGAGAAAAAAATTCGTGGAAATAAAAAGAAATCAACAGAAATGATATAAACATGAAAAATGAAAAAAAATATAATGTCATCAAATCTTCATTTTATGAAAAAAACAAAATAAAAATATTGTCTCAAAAGGCAAGTTAATCAAGTCTATTTACACATACGGTTGTCGTAAAACATTTGAATTTTTTAACAAAATAATGAAAATATTTGATTTTGATTTCATGCAATGATTTCTACAGTTTTCAACCTTTTTGATATTGAAGAATTCAATCAATTCAATTGGTTACACATCATATTTTTTATTTTCAAACATTTAACTATCACGACAATATACTACCGGCATTTATTTGCTGAAAATAAAATTACTGAGAGTTAATTTTTCATTTTTTATCACATAAAAGCTGAGATTCTGAGAATTGAGCTGTTTTATGCTTTGCACTGACATGGCATAAGACATGTCTGATTTGAAAGGTAATATTAGATCAGAATTGCTAAGAAAGTTATTAATATCCCTTTGTTTATTCTTTCTACGACTTCAGTCTTCATTGAACTCACGTCATGCATTGCCATTAGGACAATGATGTTTAAAATATTGTTTCCTTGTTATTACCAATAACACTGACCAGAAGAAGCTGTGCTATATTGTTATTTAATACCACCTTTAAATACACAGATACATAGATGTTTCATCTTCATATTAACAACCATTGCTGAGTGCTTACAAAATAACACCTGCTACAATAATACAGGTGTACAATATGAGTATTTCATGTACTATAGACAGTGAATAGCTTTTAAAAAATCAGGATATTTCAATGACAACTTAACCCAAAGCATTATTCTACTCAGTGTAGGCAACAAGGTGTACGGGTAATGTTATTGTTAGGTAGACATATCGATGATGTAGAAACTTACCATATAAAGAAAATGATTTTCAGGATCAGGTATGAATGGAGAAAACTGTAAGAAAGACTGTCAATTAGAGGTAAAAAAGGAACCAGAATGCCGTAAGACCAAAGATGGAACAGAAACTAATGTCAATCCCACATCATCAAATAAAGATGTCTCTTCTACTGCTGCAGTCAATACAACAGTTAAAACAGAACCAATGTATGTATTGCATGATTGATAGTAAATGATAAAAGGGGGAATTATGATGTTTCGAAACAACAAGAATCCTGTTACAATTTATTTTGTCTATTAGTAGTACACAAAGATATAAGCTTATAGGTACTGTTAACATTGGAATAGCATTGTTTCTGTTAATGTCAATAGAAGTTCGAACTTTGATCGCAGAAACAAATTTCACTCCAACAATCAGTTTTAACTACATTTATTGACTATGTTGTAAATATGCAATGGAAATATTTGTGTGGTAATGCTTACCTAAGATTTTGTTCACTGATTCAGCATGGTCACTAAAGAAGTTAATCTTAATCTAAATGAAGATCTACAGTCAAAGGCAGTTGATCTCATAAGATTCAATATCAGATTATGCTCTTTATACATATACTGTAGAAAAGAAATGAATTCCCGCAGTGCCAAAGTATTTTTCATGTATTAACGTCATTAAAATTTGCTTTTCAGAGATAATGTAGAATCAGGAAGTAAAAATGATTCTACAGCAGCCAATGATGAGAAAAAAAATCAATCAAAAACGAATGCTGATAGTGACAAAATCTTGAACAGTGAGGATCAACAGCATAATGAGGATCAAGATATCCAGAACTATGAGGAAGGAGAAGATGAAGGAGAATATGAATATTTTGAGGGAGAAGAACAGAGTGATGGTCAGGAACAGCAGTATATGGATTGTGAGAAGGATGCTGATAGAGATGGTATGGAAGGACAAGATGAATACTGTTATGATGACCAGTATTATAATGATGGTGGAGAACAATTTGAGGAAGAAGATGATGAAGAGACTTTCTCAGAACTTGTTCCTGGGCCAAATGGTCGAATGCAATATGTTGTAAAAGGGGCAGATGGACGAATTAAGTGTATCATGGATGCTCCTCCAGAAGCTTCAATTCCGGGTGACCCTAGTCAAGATGATAATGGAGAGTTAAGGGAGCAAGGTGAGAATGGGGAACCGTATCCAGATGAGGAGTATTATGATGATGAGGAACAAGGTTATGAAGATGGTGAAGTTGACCAATACGAAGAAGGTGAAATACCTCAAGGGTACAGTGAACAGCTCTCTGAAAACTACTCCAATCAGGCTGGTAATGAGAATTATTGTGAAGAAGATTACCAATATATGGAAGGTGAGATGGAGGGCGAAGAGTATTTTGAGGAAGATGAAGAAGGAATGTTTGATGAAGAGCCTACAGAAGAACAACTTGCCAGTCTGAGGAAGCAATATCAACTGAAGCAGCAGTATCTGCAAGAGCAGAAGCACGAAGAACTTAACAATCGTAAGATAATACAACTGAAAAATACTCCAAATCCAAATGTTGATAATCCCAAGTCTCAACAAACGAAACCTGAAAACTTAAAACACTTTTCTCCATTACAACAAGTTACTCCAAATCAGGCAGCACATAATAAAAAAAGTCAACAGAAGACACCTCCACCACAGCAGAATATGAAATTGACCCCAACAGAAAATGTGCCACAACAGACAAATCCCATACCCCAAAATCAAAATTCTCAACAATCTAGTCAGGGAATGAAAGATGAAAAAGAATATTATGAAGAAGGAATGAATGAAGAAGAAGAACAATATGACTCTGAAGATGAAGATTATTTGAACAGTAAAGAATATATGGAGTTGGTCATGCAGCAGAGACTGCGTGAAGCCCAGAATCCAAACAATTTTCCTCCAAATCAAAATCAAGGTGATTATTATGATGACGAAGAATGCTACAATGATGAAGAATGCTATGATAATGAAGAAGAAGAATGTGAAGATGATGAAGAATTTAGTGATGATCCAGCTGTAGAGGCTTACATTCAACAGGCAATAGAGCAAAAACAATTGAAAGAAAAACAAGTTCAAGGATTGCTTCAATATCGTCCTAAATTTATGAGCAACAAGTCTGGTGATCAAGTACAAAATAATAACATGAATAATCCTTCTAATGTTTCCAAAAATCAAAGTCTGTCAAAGCCTGTGTCAAATGTTTCAAAACAGACAGATAGTTGTGAAAGTTCTCAAGAAAGTCCAACAAAGACAAATAACATTCTAAATAGTATCTCTATGGATAACCTTAGTTTTAAAGATAAAAATGGACCTATTGTTAACATGGTATATTTAATCCGATCTAATCAAGGTAAAGATGTCTATGCTATGTGGGATGGTGTCAATTTTGTGCCAACACCAAAGAATGCATCTAAAGGTATGAATAAAAAATTATACTGAGAAAATACAAGAATGGAAATATTTTTTAGAAAACCTCTTTACAATCCCTATAATCATAAAAATTGCAAATCGTTTTAAAATTTAACTTTATTACTAGCTATAAATAGTTTAACTGTTGTCTGGTCATTAAAAATTTAAGAACACTCTTCTAAGTTATATTTTTGATTTTTAGCATTACCATCAGAATTCCAGACTGATTCTGATAGTGAATCTAAAATAGTTGGTGGTGGTGCTAAAGGTAAAGGAGGATTTCTAAAAGGAAATGCTACAGGATTAAACATGACATCAGAACAGCCACAAGAGGAAAGAAGGTAATTATTGGTTTGATGATTCCAATTACCTTTCTTTGAAAGCAGAATGAAATAAAGTAATTAGCAAACTATTCATGAACAATAGATCATGATATCATAAAATCTAACTGATATACCTTCTGAAGTCAATGGTGTTGTTAATTAGCTGTGTATTCTTAAAATAGAAAGTAACAAAAATTAAAAATTGATATAGATATATTACCAAATTGATGACAATTACATGAGTTGAAGATTTACAATTTTATGATTTGGCTACAATCACATCGTATGTGAATTAAACTTTGGAAACATCTGAAATATTCTGGAATTTGCTTACTTTAAGATAGTCAGATAGAAGTATACTTTATGCCAACATTGAAAATAATAATACTTTTCTAAATGATTTCAGACCCAAGCCTAGAGCAGGAAGTATGGTTAGTTTAAGTGGTCGACAGAACTTGTCTCCAGCACCTATAAAACATGAAGGGGGTGATCTCTTACCAAATGGTCGAGTTTGGCGTCATGCTCCAAATTCTACATTATTAGCTAGGTAAGATTTTTGTTAAATTATTATTATGTTTTATCGAGTGATCCATGTAAATGTAAATCAGAGTTTTCATTTCATTCCTGTTTTCTAATTATTGCACTGTTTTTCATGTGAAAAAAATCACAACTTTCTTCGCCATTCATATAAGGGAGTTTCAAGGTTCATTTAGATTTTTCAACCTTGTATCTCTTATCAGTGATTTATGTTACAGAAACAATTATGTGGAAAACACTTCCTTAAAAACTTTCAGCATTGACAGTATTATTGCTTTCATAATCCTGATGTCTTTCACTAATTCATTCATAATATTTTTTAATTTTACATTTTAGACGACCTCTACATCCAGAGACATCTAATATTGATAAAGATGAAAATGCAGGTATGAATCATACATACCTTTTAACTGGGGTCGTATTAATGGCTGTACAATACTTCAATATGCAATATAAAATCATAATCCATCTACTCATAAATTATATGGATGAAATCTAAATGAAAATAAATCACACGATAACAAGCAAAACAGTAGGTAAAAAGTCGATACAATTAGAGTAAATGTAGCTACGTTTCGGGACTAATCCCTTTATCAAGCGAAAAAAAAAAGAAAAAAAAGAGAGAAGGTGCTATCTCTACGGAGAACAATACTATAGTGAAATTGAAATTCATTCTTTATTTTGGCTTCACTCATTTCTTTCAATTTGCATGATTATGTGATATTTGTAATTTTTAAAAATCTGATTGTTTTAGAAAGAACAGATGATGATAGGAACCCATCTTTAAAAAGACCTTTAGAAGTAAGTACATTTCTTAACTTAAATTTGGAAATTTGGCTTTAGACGAATACACATATAATGGTGTATATGTCCAAAATTTCACTATCAACATAAACTCTCCTAATGAGTGTTGAGTTGTAAAGTAGCATCAGGTATTCTGGAAAGGTGAGCATTGTTATCACCTCTAGCCACAGCAATTATTGAAGGTGAGGCAAGAATCATTATGTCTATATATCAAATCATTTATTTCAGAATACTGAGGCCAGATATGCTGCATGTAAATCTTGTGGATATTCTAGTTCAGACTTGGAAAAGTGTGAGAGATGTGCCCGTAAATTCCCTCCTGGTACTCGATTCAATACTTTAGAACAATTAAGGAACAATGATGCTGGTATGACTATTGATAGGAAAGCGTTTTATGGACAGAAAGTCAATGATCAGTCTCAGGCATATAAATATCCTAGATTAAGTGCACCTGAAAGACCCGAAACAAAGATTATTCGAGCTAAACCAAGTCAAAAAAGATATGCTAAACCTCGAAGACCTCTTAATGGTAAGTGAAATATTGATTTACTATGATTATTCTTAAAGAAACAGGTTTGCCATTCGTTTGACCAATATCTTAAGCTAATCAGTAATAGTGTTCACAGCTCACTTTTTGCATTCCCCAATTTTGCGAGGGTTAAATGAAAGTTAGCTTAAAGCCGACTTTGACTTTACTCAGTGGAAATGCAAAAGCCAGCTTTATAGGGGTTTAATGGTATTCCAGTCTTTTTTGTTTTTTTATGGGTTTAAACGATAATCTTGTAGGTCATGAGTTGTCAATAATGTGCAACTTTGCGATCAAGGCTCAAGTAGTTCGGGAACCAGTTAAACTCAGTGTAAAAACAGCATGCTCAGCTCTACTTTACAATTCTCAATGGAAATGCAGTTATAGTCATCAATATTGAATCTACTAATTATATGTTGATATTATTTTTTCAGTAACAGTAACAATATCGTCTGATGATGAATATTCTGACTCCAATGAGACTAATAATGGGTTACAAGATTTGAATAGTACTGATGATTCTCCTATATTTCCTCATATAGATGATGTTGTTAAAAAACGTTTTGGATCTATCAGAGATAAAATGGAAGATAAGGTGAAATTTGTTAATTCAGATGTATGTATTATTTCAATGATTCCAGAACAGCGCTGACTGTATGAAGAAAAATGATTCTATAACAGATACTGTAACATGTTTTTGTTTGTAAAAAGTTTGAAAACCTTGAATGCCCTTAACATTTACTGCCTCCAAAGTGATTGGAAATCATATCATGCAGCTGATTGGTATGTAACTTAGTATCAATGTTTGATTTTTATAGATGATTTTTAATCTTGTTTTAGAATGGAAAGCTGAGGGTAAAGAAAGGTAAAGGGAAATCACCCAAACCTCCAGTGAAAAATTGTAGTACACTTGATAGTATTAATCTATCATTATCAGCGAGAAGTATTCGTATTGGTTCATTAAAAACTAAACCATTAGAGCCTATTGTATTGACAGAATCTGGTATTGAATGTCATGTTGTTAGTAAGTATTATACTCTTATAAACATGCTTGCTTACTTTGATTGTACATGTTATGTTCTATAGCGGAAAATTTTCAAAAACTAACTGGTTGGTTGGTTAATGTCCATTGCCAGTAGTTTTATATAGCAGACTACCAATTTAATTGTCAATAATATAACTCAATGAGGATTTTGTAATCGAAACGTGTCTGCAAAATGAGATGAGCATGTATGAACATGTAGTTGTGTTAGTATGCCTCTTAAAAGACCTGTAAAAATCATTTGCTTGCTCTATTTAATATATAATTAGCCTAAAAAAAAATATGTTATCATACAGTGGTAAAACCTATTTTCGTGCATATAAGGATTCAACACAGAATTTCGTCAAAATTGAAACAACATAAGAATATGGCCCAAATTGTGTTCCATACAATTTTTCTGCTGACACGGAATCCTCTAGTTTATCATATTACTTCGTTTATTGGACTTCATTCTAGCAGACGACTCATGGAATTCCGATTAGAGCTTGGGATTATAACGAAATTCGCCCGATAAAAAATTTGTATTTGGTAATAACTGAAATCCGCCATTTTGTATTTGTCAAAGTATACATTAATACATTTTACTACTTGTAGAAATCATTTGCTTGCTCTATTTAATATATAATTAGCCTAAAAAAAAATATGTTATCATACATTGGTAAAACCTATTTTCGTGCATATGAGGATTCAACACAGAATTTCGTCAAAATTGAAACAACATAAGAATATGGCCCAAATTGTGTTCCATACAATTTTTCTGCTGACACAGAATCCTCTAGTTTATCATATTACTTCGTTAATTGGACTTCTTTCTAGCAGACGACTCAAGGAATTCCGATTAGAGCTTGGGATTATAACGAAATTCGCCCGATAAAAATTTGTATTTGGTAATAACTGAAATCCACCATTTTGTATTTGTCAAAGTAACATTAATACATTTTACTACTTGACTCAATCTGCTAGCTGATATTGTACAGATAACCCATTTTTATCAAAACAAGCAAATGTAGAGGTCACGCGAGGTCGCACATGTAAATTATTTCCGGAGATGCACGAAAAATAGGTTAGCACGAAATTAGGTTACTTGACTGTAATTATTATAATGATGATACACCTAAATCCACGCTATAAAGGCTGAAATTTGTGATATTAACTTGAGATGACATCGTGGCTTGGTAATGGCTGATGGCAGAGATACAAAACTTTGTGGCTAGTACTGTGCTTACAGTATTAAATGACTTTTCTTTTTAAGGTGAAAGGAAAGGAAGTGAGAAAATAACCTTTGACATTCCAGCAGATGACATTATACAATGTCAAGGTCATTTAAATCCTCCAGTATTTGTGATGTTTTTTACCTTAACACGACTCTGTGGCACTAGATTGAGGGAACGACTAAAAATGACTGATTCTGATGATACTTATTTTGATCCAGAAGATTATAGTAAGTCAATAATACATGTTCACTTGTGATATAGTTGAGTATTTATTCAGTATCTATGATATATGGTGGCTGATACTTGCAGATCTGCTGTTTGAAGGACAGTTCCTATACTGTTGCATTATGTATATTTGAAGATTGTAAAAATGTGTAATTATAGATTATGAAATATATGATTGTAGGTTATATAAATGTTAAAAATATATAATTGTAGGTTGTAAAAAGAAGTATGTTGTGATCATATTAGATGGATTAGATGATACAACTGCACTTAAACAATATTTAAATCAATACCGTATGATAAGCCAATCTGGTCCCGACTTCTACATTGATCTATCTCATGAAGAAGCTAATGACTTGTTATTAAAGACTACACCACTAACGCCAGCTATGCAGCTACAAGTTGGTATGAAGAGGACATTTGTTAGTAAAGCTGTTAATTCACCAGGACCCAGTCGTCCTCTATCAGATCAAAGGCATCAGAGATATCGTGCTGATGATGATGATCGGGAAGAAGATTATAATCCAGATGAGAATGAGAATAATGATCAGGGTGATTATAAAGAGAGATCACCCACTCCTCCAAGAATCACTTTCTCAGGTCCTATAGAAAAGTAAGATTTTTGTTATTTTTACCATCCATATACTTTTATAGTAGTTTTCCAAAAAGTGATACAGGCTTGCAAGACATGCACATTAAAATATCCCCTGTATCAATTGACCTGCCAGAATTAACTTTATTGTGCAATGTGTGCCATTGTCCTTTTCTTATAACATATCAGTATAATGAGACATTTAAACTTGAGGTAGCTAATTGTTCGACTAAGTAAAGTACTAATGAAAAGTATATAATATTGTAGATTATTGACATATCCACCACCACCAACTAAATTTGCATTAACTATAACAAATGAAGATCTGTATTGTTTAAATGAAGGGGAATTTCTCAATGATGTTATTATAGATTTCTATTTAAAGTAGGTTCAGTGAATTTTTTTTTTACAAACGGTATTAGAATTTATTACTAATAATGTCTCAATCAAGTCTGTGTGAAACATTTTTAAGGGATTGTTCAGAAGTTTTTCTAGCTTTTTTATGTTGTGACTGGCCATTCTTGGCTGCTATCAGCATCATTCCAATTTTCCATTATTTATTGGTGATTCCTGTTATTATAGAAATGTTAACTGTCCTTAATTCAATTTATTTTATCACTTAGATATTTATTGTTGGAGAAGTTGAGTGAAAAAGATAGAGAAAGAACACATATATTTAGTTCATTCTTCTATAAAAGATTAACACAAAAAATTCCAAAGACAGCTGAATCCACAGCTGATCGAAATAAACAGTGAGTAATCTGTTAAAATATTTTTTTGCAGTTCTTGAAATTGATTACGCTATGAATAATACTATTAAATAAAGTTTATTGACACATTTTTGAGAAAGGACTGTTTTCTAACTGTTAAAAGGTGTATAAAGATCTCATATAGACTTTTTCATCAATAGAAGATGTAATTTGCATTCGTGGTTTAAAAGTTCATGCTGCATGTTTAATCTCTCCAATTGCAGTGTTTCTAAAATGTTGCTTTGTTTTATTTTATTTTACCTGTGTATTTCAGACCACATATAAAACGGCATTCACTTGTTAAAACATGGACAAGACATGTAGATATATTTGAAAAAGATTTTATTGTTGTACCAATTAATGAACAGTAAGTTAAAGGATTTTCTTTAAGCATCATATATTATTATATATAGATATGAAAGTCATTAAACAATACACAACATCTTAGATTGACTTGATATAGATCTGTGGTCATTCGGACGTCCTGTTGGTCAAATAGAGTCAAATCAACAGCTGTGGGTTGAACAGAAGTGGTAATTCTTTAATCTGGGCTTACAAGGTTCAGTTTTCTTTTTACGATTTTCATACAGGTCAGAAATGATAGTATGGAAAGAGTTGTTAGATATATGGGGATATTTTCACAGGTTGTGATAGATAAACAACAGTGACAATCTTAAAAAGGATGGCAATTTAGTGAGAATTAGGTTTGAAAATAATTGAAATACATGTATGTTTTCTTTCAGTTCTCATTGGTTCCTGGCCATTATTTGTTTTCCTGGGTTAGAAGAGCCTCAATTCTGTCCATTCTTACCAGTGCCATTAAAAACACCTGAATCTGTACCAGCATCTCATAAAGCAGCTGCTGCCTCCTCAATGTCTCCTACTTCTACACATGCAGACGATAATACTGATAATACTAGTCAAGATACCCCTACAACAACTACACAGGTAAATTGAAATTATGAGATAGTCACCGGTCTTTTAACTCCTCTGAGACTTCTGTTTGCCTAAAAATACTCAAACTTGTACAAGTTCAACTTGGAAATAAATTATTTCTAATGGAGCGAATACTGGATTTTGAGAAATGTATATTTTCTTTGTGAAACACTGAAATCCTGATTTCATGATTGATTTTGAAAGCAATGGATGGAATAAGATATGTACCCAATAGAAATAAATGTCTTTCAATATTGACCTCTCTTTGTAGGAATCAAAAGAAGAAGGTGAAGAAACAGGAGAAGATAAAGATCAAGCTGTGGAAAAAGAAGAAGCTACAGAACCAGCTCCTCGTGTTCCAACTCCTCCTCTTACTAGATCTAAGGTACCCTAGATTTTAGATTCTTATTGTTATTTGTCGAGGTATATCGAATAGTTAGGAAGTAGTAAAAAGAGCTGATTGTATCAATATGTCAGTTTTTTTACTATTTTCTTTATCAAATACAACAAATATCAAAATATGTCATCATTTATCCCACCAGATATTATCATTATTATAGTAAATTAATCAGCTGTTAATTAAACTCAACGATAATATTCTTTGTAAAACTGTACATAAATGGGCCAGTAGACGTAAGTCTTCCTGGGATCACCGAGTATTAAGTATCGGTCGAGAACTACATGTATTAAATGATCAAAGTGACACTGTATGTATTGATGATGTGTGGGATAGTCTATGGGAAAGGGAAGTGGGTCAGTGGTCAAGGGATGTATGGAATGACCGCACACATGTTAATGGAAACAAACTCCGGTCATGTACAAAACTGAATTCGGAACAGAACCGTATGTCAAAATTATTAAAAATAGAGCTCACAGACGCGTGTTGTCCAAACTTAGAGCGGGTTCACTCCCTTTGAGAATTGAAACTGGAAGATTTGTTAGACCCCCCGAACCTCTCTGCTTAAGGAAGTGTCTTTTATGTGATAATGGGGAAATTGAAAATGAGGAGCATTTTATTTTTAACTGTAAATTATACACTGATATAAGAAATGTTTTATGTACCGAAGCCTGTTTTATTAATGCAGATTTTTTATTTTATAATAATGTAAATAAATTGTGTTTTTTAATGACAAACGAACGAATTTTACCATATTTTGCCGCATGTATTTTTAAAATGTTTGAACGTAGAAAACAGACTGTGATACCCTGAGCCTTTTTATTTATCATAATGTTTATTTTACTTGTATATTTGTGTTTTACCTGTCTCATTGAATGTAGTTTTATGATATAATTCTAAGGTGTCTCATAAGTCGAAGCTGGCTGGCGTCCATTTTATAATGCTGTAATTATTTTATTGTTGTTATTCTCTGTATATATGGACGGTGACACTTAAATAAATAAATTATTATTATTATTATTGTAATCAATGTTTGTTGTAAAGTATTTGTGTTTATAATTTCAGGTTATAACTGGGATACCGTTAGATCCAGAGAAATGTATTGAAGAATCAGATAACAGAGAATACTGTCTTGGTAAAAAACAGTAAGTCATTGTTTTCTATAGTTGTTTAATTCAGTGATTAGTCTATATTTCGGAAATACTTTTCATTTTTTCAAAAAATTTTATGATGAAAATTCATAACTCGTAAGCCGTAAAATGTTTAAAAAAAGTAAAGTTTTGCTTGAGTGAGATACTGAGATAAAAGCTGCTATATAATGATATAAAATATGTTTGTGCATCAATTTTCATTGTCACCTTATAGTAATTAGAGCCAGTATGTTTTATTCATGTCATTGGATTTTACATTCTCTTTATCAACGAATACAAGTCTGAAAATTATCATCATTATATAGAATCATTTCTATGTTTAGACCCTGTATACTAGTATTTGATTCACTTGCTGGACCTTCAAGATCTGCTGTTTGTAGAATATTAAAAGAGTAAGTTCACATTTAATAGTTGGTTAATGGTGAATAAAATAGAAAACATTTGGTCCAAGCAAAAAGGTAAATTAGTAGCAAAGTGTTAAAAGTTTGCAAACTTGTAAACAAACAACCCAAGCAAAATTGTAAACAAATAGCACAATCAAAATAATAAGTATGTAGTAAAAAAATTGATTTTGAACAATTCAATGATTGATAATATATCTTTATATTTTCTAGATATTTACAAGTAGAATGGGATATAAAGAAAGGTACAGAAAGAAATTTTAAAGATATTCGAGGTATCTCACCTAAAATACCCCAACAAAATAATTTTAGTGACTGTGGTATCTATGTTTTACAATATGTTGAAAGTTTCTTTGAGGTAGGTTTATTTTATTTTTTAACCCGTTCATCAATTGTATTTTATACGGATTCTGGGTTTAAGTTCAGTTAATTCATCACTTTTGATCATCTACTGGCACTCTGGGTTTGTGATTGTTAACTGTTATAGCTGCTATATACACATACTGGAACATTTCAGATATTTTCATTCAGAGATTTCTTTGAAACTTGTCAAGAAATTAGCATTAGCAAGTTTAACTGAACAGTAGTGCTTAATTTGAAATAGTTTCAAAAAAATTAACTGTATGAAAAAAAAAAAGGAATCTTATTATTTGTCTTACCAAAACTTTTTTTCTTTTAAATAAAAGCAAGTAATTACCTTGGAACATTATGAGATGTCCCTTGTAGGATCCATTTTAACCGATGTTGTTAATCTTTATTTAATTTTCATAAATTGTTTTTTCAGTGCCCAATTATGGATTATAGTTGTCCTATGAAAGGTTTAGATAACTGGTTTCTCCATGAAGTAGTGGCCAATAAAAGAGAAGATATCAGTAATCTAGTGCTCAGATTAAAAGACCTTTACCCTCTCAAGAAAAGTTGACCTGGTGACTTAAAACATGATCTATCATACTGTTTTAAAGATCTGTGATATAACAAAAAGTGCAGAGGTCTTGCGAGAGGGAGAATGTCAAATGAGATTCATAAACATGAAAGTTGGTTTGAATGGGATGTATTATTTTAGATTGGATGTACTGATAATGAAATAATTTGCATGATTTATATATGTATAAAACAGTGTGAATATGCTTTGAAGGAAATGGGTGATGGAAGTTTTAGCCATGATTGCTATTTCAGCCTTACTTGTTGACAAACTGTTGATTATAATTCAAGCATCATTTACATTCAAGTCTTTGAGTGTAACATTAAGAGTTTGCTGTGTTAAAATTTTATATGGAGGAATTCTATACATGTTGGATATAAAGAGATTTAAACACCTATGTATAAAGTCTGCTATGATGTAAAATTAACATCAACTCCTGCTGTTTGGGCATAACTTAATGTGGTTGTCAAAATTCCTGTATATGTTTTTGTGCTGATTTGTTTAAAAAGTGGTATTGGGCTATCTTCTTCCAAGTCTGAATGAAACCTATGTCCTTCCTGTAAACATAGTTTCTTTGATATGTCAAAATAATTTTATCAATGGGCAACGACTACAATCAAAGAACAAATTAGCATGTGACTGTAAGATTTTCAAATATTGGGGAAAAAATATTTAAAAATTAAGCACAGGAATGCTGATAGGAAAATACATTTTCAAATCATTGATTCTGATTGCATGTCTTAAGTTGTGTGATTCCAGAATTTATCCATAGTGTAAATGTCCTCTAATCAGAGCCACAACATGTCCTCTAATCAGAGCCACAACCTTTGAGCTACATTTTCAGTGTTTAAAAACAGTGATCTTAATAGTCACCTAAACCACCCTGGAACAATCCCAATGACAACTGGGCCATCTTGTGTACAGACCTGATCTTATTTGTATGATTTGTATTATAAAGATGTAACATAGTCATTGTTAAATATTCACAAAAAATGGAATATTTTGTTCTCCTGATGAGAAGATATAAATTAAAGTATCTTGGTTTTTTTCTTTTGTATTTAGAACCATCCTGCTGATATGTCTTAGAAAATGTCTTGTACAGATGTTTTTCAACTGGAAGCATATTTCTCCCATGTACATGAAAATTTGCTTTAGTTTGATAAATATCTTGGAAGGTGACCTGTAGAAAAATATCTGTACAGGTCAACTTTTGCCTTTCAGACCACTTACAAAATGTTTATGATGTCTATGAACATGTGCAGCAATTTTATTATATGCCCACATGGAAATGTGGATGTATATTGCTGTTTTTACCTGATCTGAATGAAACTTGGTATGCATATATATATATTGATAAGATCTGTCATGTTTGAAATTGGTAATAATCGGATGAACGGTTTCAGAGTTATTGCCCTTGACTTAGGAAATATATAATATATATTGATGAGATCTCAGTCAAGTTTGAAATTGGTATCAATTGGATGATCGGTGTTATTGCCCTTGACCTAATATAAACGTGTCAAATTTGGCTTTTAGGCATGATAAAGGCTAGAGGTTTTAACCGATCTTAATGATACTTGGTATGCATGTATGTATTGATGTTCGAAACCGGTTTTAATCTGATGAACGGTTTCAGAGGTAAAATGCCCTTGTGTGTACGTCGATGAGACCTTGTTCATGTTTGAATTTCAATGATAATTTCATGTAACAGATTTTGGGTTTATTTTGATCTTTAAAAATTCATTATTAAGTCACCAAAGACTTTGCTATCATTTCTGACAGCTGGTAGTAGGCGTATGTTCTTCTATCTTCTTCTTTGCAAGTATGCTTGTATTCTAAATATTGGAAATTAACCACCTTATAAAGGGATAGGTCTACCATACCTGCGACCAACCAAACCATGGTCTCACAAAATGAAATTTTGTTAGTCAAGCTAATGAGTATTAGTCTTCACAAAATGAAATGACAGATACCATTTTATATCCACATCTAAATTTCCCATGTACTTTTATAATATGACCCAATATGGCAACAATAAGACATTACAGATGAAAACCAGCAGAAATAGCACAGAGAATACATAGTAAAATAGAATTTATTATATATAACATAGAAAATTAGATCTTGTGTCTGGATTATGTTAATTCCTGATATATTACATCTGATTTACATTGTAAGAGAACTTCAAATGTTCATAAAAATCAGACACTTGTATATGACGATCTACAGATATATTGCCTTTATAGGATTTAGTTATAGGGCTTAAATCATGTCTGAAAATACAGTATAATTTCTTAAATCATGTCTGAAAAAAAAGTTTAATTTCTTAAATCATGTCTGAAAATACAGTTTAATTTCTTAAATCATGTCTGAAAATACAGTTTAATTTCTTAAATCATGTCTGAAAATAATGTCTGAAAATACAGTTTAATTTCTTAAATCATGTCTGAAAATACAGTTTAATTTCTAACTGCAAAATGAAGAGAAGTGTATTAAAAGGTAATATATGACATCAACATAAAGAAGCATAAAATAGTGTAAAATGCATTTAACATTGATGTTGATTAATTCACAGATTTGGAATGTACAAGTATCATACAATAAATAGAACAGTACATAAAAATAAATAAATATATTAATATTATCACAGACAACATATTGGACGGGTTGAAAATTCATTTAATAAATCACCTGTGTATCAGCCTTAAATATTGTGTGATAAATGATGTTAGAACCCAAAATTTTTAAACCCCTGACATTTGGAATGACCCTGGTAAACCAGTATGACCCAGTTCTAACATGACAAACAAGTTCTAGCCCTGAATATCCAGTATGACCAAGTTCTAACCCTTGACAATCCAGTATGATCAAGTTATAACACTGGAAATCCAGTATGGTCAAGTTCTAACCCTTGACAATCCAGTATGATCCAGTTCTAACCCTGGCAATCCAGTATGATCAGGTTCTAACCCTGGCAATCCAGTATGATCCAGTTCCAACCATGTCACAACCAAATATGACCCAGTTCACACCCTGGTAATTCAGTATGACCCGATTTAAACACTCACAACCATTGGCGTTTTTGTGGGTCGATTTGATTAGGTAGATTAGCTATTTTGTGCGTTTGTGAGCCAGAACGATTAGACCAATCGGTACATTTGTGAGACAGTTTACCTAAACGTCCTAATCGTTCCACATGGTGGTTAGGCGATTTGATTAGGCTTTTCCAAGATGGCGGCATGTGGATGTTGCTAATGTAATCAAAATAGCTGTCTTTCATTGGTTGTCAGCAGAGGCAGCCATATTGCTAAATCGCCAATTTGAATTTCGCATTTGTGGACCACTGCTAATCTAAACCAAATTGCACCAAATCGTACTAAATTGCACCAAATCGTACTACCTAATCGAATCAGCCCACAAAAACACCTCAAATATGACTCAGTTCTAATCCTGGTAACCAGGGGTAACACTTTTCACACCTTGACAACCATGTATAACCCAGTTCTAATTTGACAGCTCAGTTCTGGCCATCACATTCTGGTAACATCCTCCAAAATTAGCTTCAGAAATTGTGTTGATATATACATAACAAAAATTGAATCATTGCCTCTTAAAAATAAGAGAATGTTCTGAAAATTTTGTGTACCATTGTGTTATTGCCTTGATCATAGACGAAAATGCAGATGCTAAAAATTTGATGAAGACAAATTAGTGGAACAAGCAGTTAAATCAATCAAAATGCAAATATATAGTCTGAATTAATATGGCAGCATTCAAAACCAGTTTTCACTGAAATTTGATGATTTTGAACCAATTGTAGATGAATCCCAGCAATTTTTCTGGATTATCAGAAAATAAAAGATAAACAATGATATATTAATAGTTATAATCAACATATTTATATGACTGTGATTGATTGATGGCCCTAGCTAAAGCTTGCGATTTCCGAGATTTACGTGAAGCTAATCTAAGATAACGCATTTTCTGTCTTTCAGCATTTTTCTTTCGTCTGATTTCAGCATTTTTTCTCCGTAACCACCTGAAATTATATGGAATGAACCAATTGTAGATGAATCCCAGCAATTTTTCTGGATTATCAGAAAATAAAAGATAAACAATGATATATTTATAGTTATATATATAGTTATAATCAACATATTTATATGACTGTGATTGATTGATGGTCTTTTAGACAATTATTATGTGTTTCACAAAACAGGCACCCATTTGTTGATTTACCCCAAAATTTTCTACTCCTCTATCGCATTCACAAGCTCCTTTTAAATATTTAAATGTATTTTTGGTATATCAAAGGCACGTAACTAAAAATATTTGTCAAATCCTTCCTAAATTCAAACTTGATTGAGATATACCTACATACCAAATTTGATAATATTCTGACAAAATGAGAGGCCTATTTTGCATAGACAAGTCACTATCAAACATACTTTTGATATATCAATGGCGTAACTCAAATCGTACCCATATTCAAATTGTCCAAGGTCTTGTTAAAACAAGAAACCCATAAAATTCCCAGAGAAAATCTAATGAACTAAGAATCTAAAAGAAATTTACCTTCTAAAATTTTTCTCACAATCTTCTCTGTTGTGAACAACAAAGCCTTCTTTCATTTCTTGTTGTTGTCTTCGTTTTAATAACTTTTCTTTCTTCTGCTGACTTTGTTTATGTTTCATCCATTGGTTAAATATTGCTTCATTTTCTTTTGCCTGAAAAATATCAAATCTATGAATTATCTAAAAGGTACTAAAAATCAAGGTGCTCTGAGCAAATCAGTTATCAAAGAATCAAAAATCTACATGATATCAAGATGAGCTGAGGTTGATGAATTAGAAGGATATATTTAATTTGAAATATTATTTTACAAAGGACAATTCTCAATAGAAAAAAAATATCATGGACATGTAGATATGTCACTGTCATCTATGATCAGACAATATTTTTCTTTATCTTGTGTTCTATGGTAATTTTACGAAATTGTCAAAAGATGCTAAACTATCAAAAATACTTTAAAATATGAGGTGGCAATACAAGTCAATGTTTCATATTGAAATAAGGTTATATTGAATATTTCATTGAACAAATCAATGGATTGGCTGATTATCATCGTGGCATGTGTAACATTACAATTTTGTCATTTAGAATGATTTCCAAATGCACATTTTAAATTTAATAAGCAACCTATTCCAAAATCAAAATCAATGAAAATTAATTCTTCAAAGGAAACATAATCAAAGGTTGGAAGTTCCTTGTTTTCCATGAATAGGAAAAGTTAATTTAAATGTAATAAAAGTTAATAATATCTGTTTTATTACGATATCTATTGACTTCTATTTTATATTGACTTATTACATATTGACTTTGTTACATGTGATCACAAAGAATTAATCTTGCAATAAAACTCATTGGGAAAATAATCACGCTATAAAACTTCACATAAATATCAATATGTTAGCTTATTGATTTTATAAAACTTGAAAAACCAGTCTTCAATGACTTATATTTTCATGGTGTTTTCAATCTACTTTTATTAAATATAATCCTTTATTTGTTTCAGAAAATAAAGCCAAATCCTTTTTCATTATAGTTTTTTTGGTTTTGAGGCTCTTTGATTGTTTTTAAGTTCAGTTTGTTATACAAATCAGAGGAATAAACTATTGCCATAACTTTCTTTTATTAACAACAAACATTCTGGTGTGAAAGTGATAGGTGTCTATAAAGAGAAGACATAAGAAATAAACTAGTATCAAATGAGAATAAGATGGGTACAAATCACTTATCACCTAATTCTACTAATTGCCTAATCTGTTATTGTGCTCTAAATTTATATGAATGTTGTTTTCAATTCCATGCTGTCAACCAATGAATATTATGCCTACTACATAATTTTCATATCTAAAAATTAGTCAACTTGTTGAAGCCCCTCTGACTTTCATTACTGACAGTAGGGAACAGTTCCAAGTTTCAAACCATTCGAAATTAACAGGGACCACCAGAACTCCAAGCTCAACAGGTTAACAACTATATCCATTAATTTGTGATCCTAAAATTCATTACTAACTGAAGAATATGTGCAGATTTTCAGTGTGTCAGATATGAGAATGTGAAACCAGAATAAAACAATTTAAAGCATTCAAGAAAACTAATGATTTACGCTTCTACACCATAGGTTTATGCATATTGAGTGAACAATAAATTTTCATAAAAAGAAATTGGGACAAATGAAAGATAGAAAGAAATGAGGACCAATCACCAAGATAGAATTAGTGCAAATTAAAAACTATAATAGGAAATGACAGGACTGGTCAGTACATTGATCATATAATGAAATTACCTGATCGCTTATTTCAGACCAATCTGAATCTGAATTATTGACCTTCTCTCCATTATTACTCTATGATATAAAAAATATTTCATGCTTGCATACATAATAAATTAATATAATTACTAGTGACAGTGCAAGGACAAGGGTATATTTTGAAATATCAAAACATAGGATCACTCAGTCAAAATATGGTTAATTATTGATCCCAGGTTTATTAAGAGAAATAAGGTAATGAATTCAAAGACATAGGTACTAGTTGAAGAACTATGTATGATAAGTCTAGGAAAAGGTTGCAGGGATGATCTTTCTACGTTTTTATGAGACTTGATTGACTAATTTTAATTCTACTTTGACTACATGCAGTGACTTTAAACCGAGATATTCAACCTTGCAACAAGCTGGGTGATACTCTTGTATTGACATGCTAAGATCATGCCACAATATTTAAATAGAGGTTTTGGTAAAGTTAAAGGATTGAATATGGAAGTCCTTTGTGGTACTGTTTGTAATTATCATTCTCTGTATTTGCTTATTGATGTTATTGAAGCTGCAGATTTGACTGAGTGTTGGTTAAACTTCCCATGTTTCAGAAGCATATTAAGTAAATCTTGAATGGAAGGAAATTCATGATGGTGATTTATAGTTAGATTTTCTTTTAGACTGTTGTTAAGCGATTCCTTAAATGCTCCAATGATCAAGCACATAACCCATTGGTAAAGTATTTTTTGAAAATGGTAGAAAGGTTGTAGGCCAGACTTCTTTCTTTTCAAGAACTCAAAGAATACTGGTATTTGGAACTAAGCCATCTGGTAATTCAAAACAATCCAGCTAAACACAACAGAAAACTGAAAGTGGGAGATACAAGAAGATCACAAACTTGTCCTTTACCAAGAAGTACCCTTATTTTAACCAGGCTATTACCTGGACAATACAGACGCTATAATGTTTTTTACTAACACAATCATACGTAGTTCTTACATACCTTATCTTCCTTCTCTTCATTCTTCTTCTTTTCATGTTCTTCTTTTCTTTTCTGCCTTTGTTCTTCTTTTTTCTTTTCTAACCATGCTTGGAACATACTTTCTGCAGTTTCAGCTTTTTCTCGTTCATGCTCTTTTCTTTCTTGTTCTTCTTGTCGCTTTTTTTCTTCTAGATATTTGGCTCGCTGTTTAAATTGATTTTTGACATCATCAGGTAAGGCATAAGGTGAATGATAATCAAAGTTCTCTAACCCTGAACTGTTATTAAGTGTCACAGACGCAGATTTTGGACGAGGTTTTGATGAACTAGGACGGACATTACGTCGAGGGCTGTTGATGGTAGCAGTTGCTGGACGAGGTTTAGAAGGAGGTGTCGGTTGTTTTGTTTGATTTGCAGTATTTGAATTGTTTCTATTGGTTTGTTTGATTCTAGTATTTTTATTTGGGGGTGTATTTTCTGTGTCTTCGTGTATGTATAACTCTCTTTCGATGGGCGTCATTTCATCAGCTGATAGCACTTCAAATTTCCCTTCTCTTTCCACGACACACTTTTTATTTCTAGGACTGTTAGTATTGTTAGAACTGTTCAGTTTATTATCACTGTTTTCCTTATGTTTTTGGAGACTTTTAAGAGACACAGTAGGTTCTGCTTCCTCATCACTAAAATCAGGTGGGGGTGCCACTAAATCTACTAAATTGTCTTTGAATTTGATACGGACATCTCTAGAATCACTATCTAGAGGGGTGGGATCATTCGCTAATTCAGCATTTAACTGTAATAATCTTTCCTTGACATTATATTCTGGTGGTTCTTCTTCTACAAAAACAAAATGGCAGAATCAGTTATACATGTACTTTCAGCACGAAAGTGTCCAATGGCAGTCGGAGAAATAAACTATGGACTATACATGTTGCAATATTAGGATTAAATGACAACCCAGAAGTAAAACATCAATATAAAGAGGCTAGCCATGACACAAGGATTCACTCTAATTATTACTGAGGTAGATTGAGCTTTACTGCAATGATAAGAGTTGCCAAATATGTAAATAAATGTTGTGGATACGTCCATAACTGACATTTTAGAGAATATGGTTACTTTATTAATTTAAAAAAAAAGAGACTTATATTGAAACTCATTTCACAGGTACTAGTCTAAATACCTCCAATAAAGTCATCTTCTTCTCTTTGTGCCAATAATTCGTCCATGGCTCGTCGTTGATCATTAGTAAAGGTATAATCATCATCTTTATCTCCTGCTTGTTCCTTTTCTAATTTATCCTCTTCACCTTTCTCTTTCTTGATTATTATCTCCCCTCTTTCTTCTTTATCCTAAGAGACAAAAATAGTCATTGAACGGTAGGAATGGTAACCACAGCAACCATCTTCCAAGGTTGTTACATCAAGCATGAATACTACCAATTTCACAATTTGACCAAATTGGGCTGAGCTAAACAACCACTATATAGCTGTATTTGTTGTTTTGTCTTTTCGAAAATCAAATATGAAATGTGAACTTAATTCAAGTATTAAAAGAAAAATTAGTAATTTTCATACCAAAACAAGTAAAAAATTTCATTTTGATTTTAGCTTAATATTGGTCTTCAAAAGCTTCTTTTTTAAAGTTTTTGTTTTCATTTAAATAAGCAATAAAATTTAAACCTATCACCTTGTCATACAGTTTCATTAAAGTGTGTTTGATGATTTCAATGAATTAATTATTCTTTAAAAGACCTAATCAATGATACTAAATGATTTAATCAATAAATAGAAAGTAAAAAATACCCTTGAGGCATCACAACCTTTCAAACATTTCTCTTTGACCTCAATTTCCTGAATGTCAGGTATATAGCAATAAAATCTAAAGAATCTCAGAGTGGGGTGGTTTGCTTGATCTCACAAAACCACACATTATTCATTGTGTTTTTATTTACTGTTATTGTTTATTTTATATATTTATTATAATTTAATAGTCTGATGACTTTCTGTCTGTAGAGCCAACCTTCAACCTGTTATCTTTAATCTCTGGACACTAGAAAAAGTCTAGTGACATGGGTCTGTCGCAAGCAAGCATGTTACTCCTCCTGATGCCACTCTGCAACTGTGTTTTGCAACTTTGCATCCTTTTTTGGGGTCCAAAAAGATCATATCTATAACTTATTATATAGATATACTGCAAGGAATCTTGTGCAAGGTCAAAAAATGAAATGAAATAAAATGAATTAAGTTTTACGTCCTAATTGTTTGTACCAGTGTGCTAATGAAAATGGCGTTGGTGCAAGGTCAGCTCCATTAAGTCAGAACTTTTAGAATCTCTTAAAGTTGTTTGCCTGAATGTAAACGTATTTTTGCAGATCACCAGCTCATTCATTTCATGTACATTTGAATTGGAGCTCTAATCTATTGAGACCTGAGTTCTGTGAATATAGTGAACCAAAAAAATAATAAAATGTATATCTACCTTATCTTTCTTTTCTTCATCTTCAATAAATGAGGCTAACTGTTTTTCAAAATCATCATCATCATCTTCTAGTTTTGACACATTTGTAGCAGGCGGAGTAATATTTGGACCATGTACTTCAGTCATTTCTTACAACTAAAAAACAATGATAAAACTGAGTTACTTCTAAAGTTAATCTAAAGATGGCTCTCAGATTGTCTTATATACAACATTGAGCTCCAACACAATAAGTAAGTAAGTGCCATGTGCCTTCGGAGCACCAGATACCACTCTGTGATTAAGTATGTCTAAACTCTCATTAATTAGCTAAAAGGAAACATCTATTTCAAATTCATAGGAAACTAAAAATTGGATTTTAAAAATTAGTAAACTGTACTAAAAATCTAACTACTAATAATCTTTATAAGATTTGACCAAAATACAATATAAATTTTACAGTTCAGCATTTCTGTCAAACAAATCTACTTAACCAATTTCTTAAAAAATGTATTTCCTATAAATTGACGTGCTACACAATATCCCTAGCTAAATCAGAAGAAGTATGATCAGTTCATTAACTCGACTGTTGACATTATTCAATAGTATGATTGATTGTTAAATCTTTGTCAAAAAAAGAAAATAAACAAAACCAGTTAAACCTTGAAAATACTATTCAATTTGTCATGTATTTCCACTTGTAAGGGCACTGTAGAGAACTAAAACACACACAAACTCAAACAAAAATTTTATATTGGTAACGAAAAACAAACAGTTTATAACACATCCATAACCTATTTGTCAATCTTAAACGTCACATTGCTACCATAGTGATGGAAAACTTGTTTTCATAAAGAAGTTGTAGAACAAAGCAACATTGAGAGTCATTAAGTGTTCAGATAGTCGATAAATATCTATCAACTTAGCCTACATATAATAGCAAGACAGATTGTTATCTGTACGCTTAATCCTAACATTAACAAGAGAAATCTAGTAAGTTCTACTTCAATGCTAACTATTAGACAGTACCGGTAGATCAATAAATATTGATTCCACATCATTTCTCAATAATTTCACTTCTGCAACTCATAACAAATTAAGACATGAAAGACACTCTTTCTCAATCCAATCTTTCTTGTTCATATATCGTAAAAAGGAAGATTTAACTCTATGATGGCACTAGATTGTTCAGCATTTTCTTTATTTAAGAAACATCCATTTTCAAAAGAATAATGAGCGTTAAAAGATCATCATTATTTTTAATGTTCAACACTAATATTGACTTAAAATTTTAATAAATCAGATTAATCTTATCTTGGTTAAGTTTTTTGTGAATAATTACTATAGTTCTGTTTGGCACACCTACTTTTATCAAAATTAATCCTTTCAATCAGAAAGTGAAAGTTTAAAAATCTTCAATGACTTATTGTACTCCTGAATACTTATCCCAATAGTAGGTTTATCTAACAGCATTGCAGACTTGGCAAACCCAGCTGAACAGCGGCATAAGGTGTTACCGAAAGGTCAACATTCTTAATTTTTATTAATAACCTTAGGTCTTTGGACTATGAGTACAAATTTTCATTTTAACATATTAACCTTAACATTCGTGAACATTGCTTTAACCCTTTGCCAGTGCCTTCTGTTGGATAGTACCTTAACTTGTTACCTTTCAACCACCCAAATCTCCAAACTACTTATCATTTAGTTCAGTGACTCCTTATTTTTTTTTTTTTTTCATTTTTAAATTAGCTGATTTTCTATTTTATTTGACATAAAATATTTAGGTACAAGTAGGTCATTGATTTACAAACACAAAAGATTTGATATTGATTTTTTATCCTTGATTTATTTTATTACACTTAATAATTTCCATGACAATAAAAACAAAGAGTACTTATATTTACTTATCAAATATTCAATAGAAACATGGAAATGTTTTAATGACAATACAGTCTTCAATTTTAATATTAAAAAAAAACTTTCACAATATTGTATTCATTGCAATGAAATACAAGTAAGCTTATAGAATATAAATGCATCACTCTTTAATGTCATTTGAAGGGCAAAAAGAAACTCCCCAAAAATACACTTATTTTTTCAAACCTACAAAATTGTTAACACATGGACAATTTTTCATATGATTATTACTTATCTTGAATAAAAAAGATAATTGTAATTTTAAGCTGGTGTTTTAATCATACATCCAAATTAAAACTTAAATCAATTTCAGTTACTGGTACCTATGAGCACAAACAGAGAACTATTTATGGTCTTTTTTCTTAATTGTATGGTGATAATAAAGCCCAAGTCATTTTTGATGCATTTATTTTGACACCCCTAGCCTATTCATAAAGATTCTGTCAATATTTCACACTTGCAAGTCAAAACTTTACGTGAAAAATTCATCTAAATAATTCAGACAAAACAATATTCTCTGTGCTGCAGGCTATGTCTTTTTAGGATCTTTTGCACATTGGAAATTAAAGTGAAAATTATCTTGCAAATATCCTTCATATGAATAAATCTAAAACTTTTAATACACAAGAAAAAGGGTTATAAACTAATCTCTTCACAAAACATGCAATTATACAAACAAGTACGGTAACCATTTAATATAATTTCTCTCTCTCTCGTATATTATGCCTGTCAGTTTTCACAGTCCACAATCAGTTTTGCATTCATAAAATTCATAAAATTCAAAGTCTACTTATTCAACATCAATTAGTAAAAAAAAAAACTAGGTTTTCCTATCAATAACAACATTGTTGAAGGTGACTTTTTGCATTTTTCTATAAACTGTCTTATTGTGTTAAATAAGGTTATATAAACCCCTGACAAAAACAGTTCTCTCTTCATATAAAGGGTTACAGAAATCTCAAGTAATCAATATGTAATTATTTCAATCTGTTGTAGTTACAATTGCAGATCGCATTCATGAAAACAGGTTAGAAAAAAATAATAATAAATTGTTCACATTTTCCCCGCTTTCAGTTGTCTAAAACAAAAATCAAAATTCATTGATTTTTTCATTTGTTATATTGTTTTATGTTATATTTTTGTAATTAATTCAAATTTCTTTTCTTAATGTTTTAACCTATAATTTATAGGCTTACACACTGTAACTGTGTTCAATACTAGCTACAGTTTAATAATTAGGCAAAGGATAGAGTTATGGCAACCATAATTTAAAATACATTTTATGTTTCGGAGGAGTTTTTTTTGTTTTATTTTGTACAGTAAAGAACTGCTCTAAACTCTAAAACTAGCCCATGTAGATTCTTATGCAAGAAATGGTCATCCCATCCCTGCCTTGCCCTATACAAGTCTTCATGTCATAAAAACATTGCCCCAATCACAATTTCTGAACTAGATCCTTCCTTCTATTGAACCATATCTTTCATATTAGCCTTAGAAATGAAATGAATGGAGTTTTACGTTTCTACTTTTCTGCACCATGTTCTATTAGGCAAAAGGCACACAAATGGTATGGTTGCCAACAAGAGTCTTGTCAAGAGTTTCCACTATGTCGCTAATCACTTGCAGAGCATGCAAATGAAAGGAAAACTAATCTGATTGGATAATGCAGTCTGTCTTGCAGACGATCAAATTAATGAACTTGTTTGATATTATAAATCCTGGCGGGGACGTGATAATCTTGTTGCAGAAGCATGCGCAAGATTTTACGCAAAACTCCAATCGGCGACAAAAATCTCCAACCAAGACCACTCGTGTGCCCGCACCTTTAGACTCTTAGTTTTATTTTACAGTTTATACGTCCAATTTATAGAAACTGAGAAAATTCAATTCAAATATCAGTGGTCAAGCGATATCACTTATATTTTGAGGAGAATGATAAGAACTAGAAGAGGTTTTTACATTCTGATTTTGTGTGAAAATGTGAAAATGAAAATATTGGCATTTGAATTATTCATACAATTCATTATGAAGGCGCTGTATAAACTGCAGATCACTGACCTTTATGCAATTATGCGTCATGTTATTTTATTTTTCCATAAATTCATTATAGACTGTACGCAATTTGAAGAGCTTACCTTTCACCTTTGTTTACATTGGCTACCTAGGAAATAAAAATGGCCTCTGTACAAAACAGTGATAGTTTCGAACCCTTGGTTTATTTGTTTGCACAAATCTCACATTAAGCATATCACTTTCAAATGCTTTGCTAATTTTTAAGATGAAAACATATTTATTGTAGACCTAATACGTTGATAACCTTAATTTCACAAAATTTTGAGAGTTCTCGATTTACGAAAATGTGGAAAATTTACTGCTCAAGCTTTACATTGGATAATTCAATAGTCAAGTTTGTCCAGACTTTATCTACCTCTGATTTTATGTATCTTTCCTACCGGATAATTAGGTCTAATTCAACGTGTTAAAATGACTGACTTGCTAAGCTGCTTTAGTGTATTCTTCTTTTTTCTCACTTGCATTTTGTTAACAAGTGCATCTGATGAGTCTTGCACTTCCTTTAGCGCAGGTCATGTATTCCCACAAGAAACTAAACGAACGACGGGACACGCGATTCATTGGAGTCAAGTTATAAGTATGTTACTACAGCCTATTATTGTTATTATTATTTTATAGTCCGAATACTCCGACCCTTCTCTTCTATTAATTCTGTCTTTTTAAACATTATGATTCCTATACGAATCCATATGCATTGTATGTGTTAAAGAGCCATCCTTAACTCCATGGCACTGTACAGTTATGCATATCAACTTGAATACCTTGACCAAACACATGATTGCCACGGTTGTGTGAATATTGTAAAGATAGGATAAAAGCTGACCATAGGTTAACATAGGTTAACATAATTAAATTCTGCAAAGCACTATGCATAGCACAAATTAATTCATTATTTTTAAATCATATTTCAGTTTCGAAACAGGCACCAGATTGGAATGGAACAGCAGTGATTAATGGTGAATTTAAAGACATCAAACTATCAGATTATAGGGGGAAATATGTGGTATTTTTCTTCTATCCTTTAGATTTGTAAGTTCACTGCCTGTACAAATAACCAGAGTTTTGATTATCTATTACTGATGAAAACAATTGATATGACATTCGTATTAAATTCATTAGAGATGGTCCATAGCAGCTTATAGTTTGTGACAATCTTTATTTCCATAGCATTCTATAGTTCGTGAAAAGTTCAATGTGGTTTGACTAGTAAAACTGGGAATGTTTTGCCCAATTGAAAACTTGATACCTTTGTGTTTTAAATTTATCCTCTTTATATGAATGACTGTTATATTATATTCTGCTTTTAATTTCAGCACCTTTGTTTGCCCTACAGAAATTCTTGCTTTCAGTGATAGAAATGATGAATTTAAAAAAGTTAATACACAAGTGATAGCTTGTTCCGTGGATTCCCAATTCACTCATTTAGCTTGGTAAGCATTATCATTACATTTAAAGAGAGAAATGTGCATATTTTAGGATAACAACTAGGGTTCATGGTAATCCTGTCTATCAGCTGGTGTTAGTCAAACCACTTAGCTTTGATCTTTAAATTGAATTATCCATACCCATTTACAATATGGTTGACTAGCCATTAATTTGACTTAACAAGATATCCAAGATAAATTCTAAACAGTGTAAACTGGAAAATTGTTAGTCTGAAATTGAAATGAAAGATAATATATAATGAAGATCAATCAAGTAATTTTTTCTGTATTTAAATTTGTTTTGTTTCTAGAATCATCATGAGAAAGTCTTGCGGTTTTTAAACTATTTTTTTTTTATAAATCAAAATAAAAAGAAATGACGTGTCTTCCAGGATAAATACACCCAGAAATAAGGGAGGTTTAGGTCCATTGAAGATTCCATTATTATCTGATATAACTCATGAAATATCAAAAGCTTATGGTGTTTATTTACAAGATTTAGGACATTCACTAAGGTAAGAGTATAAGCAAATGTGGACATTATCTCTAGATTTAATTTTATGAAATAATTGTCATGGAATAAAAAAAAAAGTGAATCCATATCATAATTGCTGCACCAAATTACAAAATTTTGGTCGTAAAAATTTGGTATTAAATGGTTTGTGAGATTGTGACATCATTACCTAGACGGTTTTCTGGAGTAGGAACAGACAAAAAAGGATGGTAAAAATATGAGTGTTCAAGACAAAAAAATGGTTCAAGGTCCTCGAATCCTTTCCAACATGAAGATGGCTGTATCAATATTATTTATGTTGTATTTTAGAGGACTGTTTATCATTGATCCTAAAGGAATATTAAGACAAGTTACTATGAATGATCTACCAGTAGGAAGATCTGTAGATGAAACATTAAGATTAGTTCAAGCCTTTCAATATACTGATCAACATGGCGAAGTTTGTCCTGCTGGATGGAAACCTGGAGGAGATACTGTAAGCTACTGTGTTATATTTCTATTTATTTTATGTTACACAGAATAGAAAGCTTTTTTTTACAGTTTCCTTGATAAGTTCATAGCCAAAATTGCATCATTGACAGTACTTATCAGATAATCTCTCAGATATAAGTTTATAGTATTAAAGAATTACTTTGCTCTTAACTTCAATTTGTAATATTTAAATACCATTTTCTTCTTGCTGGGGAAGATCTGATCAGTCGCTGTAATAAGCACAATAATGATGACCCAAAATCTTAGTTGTCAATAATTGCCATCAGTTGCTTAATTTTTCCAACAAAATCTTATTAACCAAAGCTTACTAGATCAGTATAAAGACCTCCCAAATCCATACCATATCAGTAATGTCATGAATATTTTTTTGATTTTTCAGATAATTCCAGATCCTAAAGAATCACAAAAATATTTTAGAAAACAGAAAAATCCAGAATTGTAAAGGACCAAAATATTTTTCAATGTGAATGTTATTTTTTCATTTGTTTTTTTTTTTTTATGTAGAAGTGCTTTTGATCATCGGTTAAGGTATCATTACATTCAAACAAAAAATAGTGGACACAACAATGTCCGATTCATTTCTTAGCAAGGGAATTACAAGCATTATGACAATGGAATTCCTGTTGTCATGGTTTTAAGTCCAAAAGAGTTTTCATGGTTTCATGTCAAATCCTGTAGAAATAAGTTAAACCAATCATTCTTTATAAAATCTTGTTTATATAGAGGCGGTTTTCAGTGAATGATGTATGCAAGCTGTCATCATACTACATATATCAATGAAATATCTATTTTAGCTTTTGAAGAATTAAAGTGGGAGTGTGTGCCAACTCTGTAATAGTCTCAAAGCAGAGTTGAAACTGAAGATTATTATTTTCAAAAATGAAGTATCTAAAACAATGATTAACATTAATGTAAAGGCCATTATTTCATTCACAATATTAATATAAATTCATGTAATACTTTGATCATATTGAATAGAATTTTAAGTGGTTAAGAAGAGGAAGCAAAGGAAAGTTATTTTAGTAGGTTTAATATTATTGACCATTGGAAGACAGGGCGATCACAATTCCAGTTTTTATTAAAATTGACACTCACTCCCCCTTTAATAATTGTTCTATTAATGTCATTTTTTTTATAATTTATGTTGTGTTATTACTGCTTTATTATTCCTGTTCAATTTAAATATTACCTTTCTCTCAATGTTCTTTTAATCTCTTGTTATTAAAGTATTTTTCTTTAATATTTAAGACTAAAGATTTTTTTTAATAGAAATACACTTAATGTGAAAGGCATACAGGTATCTAAATGGTTGACTCAACTAATTTATGTCACCTGTAATTTTTTTCATAAAGTGATGCAGTCCTCCACGTATATTTGCTTTATCAACTGATAGAGCACAATTTCCATTTAACATATCATTTTTCACTATTCAAATCAATTCTGCTGCAATTTAGCATAAACATATCACTCTGTTTTAACCTTTTTTTATTGTTATGCATTTATTACCTACGACATCATAATAGTAATAACTGCATCATCTTCTATAATACAAAAATAACCCATAGAATTAAAACTTTGGCTAGATTGTTATGTAGTATTTAGAAGATTAACTAAAAATATTTAGCATGCCATGGATAATCGATCTCAATTTGGTTATCAATACCCAGCCCTACTTCTCCCAACTGTGTGATTTGATATGTTTTGTCAAACTACTGTTGCTGATAAATGATTTTCCACAAGAATCACATTGATAGGGTTTCTCTCCTGTGTGTGTCCTTGTATGTATTGTCAAGTTACGGTTTAAAAAAAATGATTTGTAGCAAAATTCACACATAAAAGGTTTAAGTTCAGTATGTTTTAAGGCATGATTGGTTAAATGACTTTTCTGAAAAAATGAATCACTACAAACATCACATTCATAAGGTTTTTCCCCAGTATGTATCCTCATATGACAAATGAAATGACTTTTCTGAACAAAAGATTTACTGCAAACATCACATTTATGTGGTTTTTCTCCTGTGTGAGTCTTTACATGCCTCATCATTTCACTGCTAGAAGCAAATGATTTACAACAAAAATCACAAGTATAAGGTTTCTCTCCAGTATGCGTTCTGTTATGTCTTTTCAGTTCACCCCTTGCAGCAATTTCCTGCCAGCAAATGAAATCACAAAAATCACATTTGAAAGGTTTTTCTCCTGTATGCGTTCTAATATGTCTAGTCAAATCATGGTTCATGCTAAATGATTGTTTACAATAATCACGTGTAAGGTTTTTCTCCAGAATGTGTTCTAGCATGTCTTGTCAAATCATGACTTCTATTAAAATATATCAAAATATATCTGGTCAAATTACAGCTTGTAGTAAACGATTGAATACAAAGATCACATTTGTATGGTTCCACAACTGAATGTGTCTCACAATGTCTTGTTAAATCATGACTTCTAGTAAATGATTTACTACAGATGTCACATTTAAAAAGTTTCTCTCCAGTATGTGTATTTATATGTCTTCCCAAACCATACTTCCTGGTAAATGATTTACTACAGAGATCACATTTATAAGGTTTATCTTTTGTATGTGTCGTTAGATGTTTCATTCCATATAACAATATTCTAACATTTCACATCAACCTGAATTGTTAATTTTCAGCAGCTGGAAAAGAAATAATACGATACTTTAAGTCTTTGCCAACACCTTATTTTATAAGATATTCTTGATACATTCTAGGATTAATCTTAACTATACCCTCTTTGAAAATAACCGTGGGTGATGTGACAAGGTATAACATTTCTCAGGGACTGAAGGAAGGAGTGCAGGCAGAACTGAATTGTGTCAAGTGCTCAGACGGGTCTTGTAGGCCTACATTACAACTACCTCCTCAAATGTGAAATTATCAAACTTGCCAACCTTTAACTTAGAGTTTTAAAGTCCTACGGTACTGAAAAAGGCATTCTATGACAAATGGCATGCAATTGTAAAATTTTGCTTTGAAAATTAGTGAAATTATATTCCGAGCTCACTATGGTCGGAGATAGGACTTTGTCACTGTTAAACCCCAAATGATCCAATAATGGAATAAAGTGAAATTACTGTCCGGTCAAGGTCAACCGACAAATCGCCTCTCGTCAAATCGACCATCACAAAATGATAAAATTTAGAAAGAAATTTGTCTGTGTTTTCTGAACAGTTTTGTAATCAAGAAGTGTTTTAATGAGATCAAAGTATTTGATTTACACATTGCATTAGTTCAAAAAGCAGTATTTATAGTTTTGATCCTGCTGAACTCATCTATGTTCGAAACCAAACTCGAACGCGCACCTTCAGATTTCTTCATCCGGGCATTTCGTTGTCAACAACAACATGGCTGACTTCAAGCAGAAGTGTTTTTCAATGTTGTTACTTGTGAAAAAGTTTCCAAACTGTCAATTATAGTTAGTTTCGACGTGTGAAAGCACATACGATCTCAAAGATGGATGAAAGACATTGGTGGATTGCTGGAAAAATCCAAGAAAGCTTTAAAATTGGCGGTTATGACAATCCTACTTTATTGGAAGACTTCATGTGTGAAGAGACCACACTGAGTTTGATTAACAAATTTTTAAGATCAGGAGGACCATGTCGTTTATTTTTCTATTGCGAAAGGCCCGAAAATGGGTTATTGTCCACAAGAGAACTCCATTCTACAGGAAATTTGGCTGCTTTAAAAGATGTGGAGTTGGATAGTGTCACAATTTTGTACTTTTTACGTAACAAAACTGAAAAAGATGTTGATCCATCACGAATGGAAAGAGACATATTCTGCGGTGAACTGAAACATAACACAATAGAAACATTAAATACATTATTGTCAGATATCTACATACCTCTTATAAGAGCACAAAAAGATTGGGGACAGTGCAATGAAGAAGGTCAATCAAATTTGATTCAGAACATGGACAAATTTGTCACTGCTTTAAATGAAACGACAGCATCCATGCATTCCTCCAAACAATTGGTTAGTATCTAATAATACTTTAGATTATAGCTCTTTTAACACCTCTTTAAGATTAACATTTAAGGTCACCAATTTAAGCATTTGATTTATTTTATAAGTTAATATGGACTAAAGTAACTTCATTAAGTTATCATAGTGTCATTCTTGTACTTGATCTTACAATTTTTAAATGAAATAATGCAATCATATCTTGATATGCTATTTTAGCACTTCATATAAAGTAATGGTACTTGTGGAAATAAGAATAATTAGAAATCTTAATCTCATCATAAGCTTATAGAGAGAAAAATCCAAAATTAAGATTTTTTAAGATTCTTGTAAACTTATATCAACAATTCTCATATTAACATTTTTTCCAGATGTTGAAATTACCTGAGAATATTGTATTGAATGATTTTAAACTTCAAAGAGCTGCAGCATTAGATAGTCAGATTATAGGTGATTATGAAGAGCTAGTGACAGATTGGATGAATACAATAGAGACTATAATAGTCGATACATCAGATGAAAGGTTTGTATCATAATTAGACATCATTATTGTAATTGGAAAATATGTTTCATTCATGTAGAATTTTCCAATGTATTGTCCATTTATCATTGATTTGGGTGAAAGAAGGGAAGGGTATGAAGGCAAACTGTAGATTTGGAAAGACTGTCATGTAAGAGTACACAATTTGTATTCATTTGTGCAAAGTATCAAATTCATGTTAAAGGAAAATTCCTTCTTATTTCTGTGGACTCCTTACTTACTTATTATTAAGATTTGTACCTTGAATGACCTAGAGTTGATATTTCAAACTTGATTGATAGTTATCCACATCTGAGTCAATTTAATATGAGTGAAACTTCAAAATTATTTTTTTTCCTTCAACAGATTTATGGATCCTAATGCTGGTCCCTTATCAGAATTAGAAAGATGGCGTAGAAGACAAAGACTATTAACAAGTTTAACCGAACAATTAAAATCCAAGGAATGTAAAGCCGTGATTGGTGTATTAATTACTGCTAAATCTCGACTATTACGTCGATGGAAAATTATAGATGTTGGGTAAATATACCATAGTACTCTATTATTAAAACAAGTTTTATCTCATAGAGCTCAGTTGTAGCTAATATAGAAAAAACAATGTTATGAAAATCAATAAAGTAAATTTGAGCTCTATCAGTTTGTTAATCAACTAAGTTCATTTGAACTTTCCCCTGTCACCTGAGATTCTTCGTAAAAAGGAAATCTGAAAAAAATGTTGGTCATTGCTAAATTTTTCCTTTGCTCACCAATAAGTAGAGCAAAATGATGTGCAACACAAATTTATTTCAAATAGACAAAATATTAACAAGTACATGCATTGACAATTTTCTTGTCATAAGAGATATTGTTTAATTCTCTGTATTTTTCAGTATAACAGATGCTATGAACGATACCAAAGATAAAGTGAAATACTTAGAATCTTTGAGACGTCATTTTGATCAGCTGTACAATGATGCCACACCTCATTCGATTATGAATACAGCTATACCAGGACTTACTAATAGTATTAAACAAATGGAATCTATATCCAGATATTATGGTCGTGTTGGATTTCTGGGTATAGTTTTAGCTAAAGTAAGTAAATGTATATTAGGGCGTCTAGAGATTTAAATATGTTATATCTTAGAGACATGAGGCCTATTTAACCATCACCATTTTGTCATGCTACTAGAAATGTGCCCAATTTAAAATTTCAAGAACCCTGAATTCAAATTTGAAGAAAAATGCTTCAATACTTCTGAATGATCACTTTCCAATTCATATGCAAACTGACACTACAAAGCACTTGTGATTAAATAAAAATGTTTAATTTTATGACGAAGTTTTAATAGAATAATAATATTTATGCGTTTTATTTTTATTTTTTCTGCCTGAAGATAATGCGTAATGACTGTTTATTCCATTTTATTAGGTAACCAATCAAATAGTATTAGCTTGTAAAGAACATATTAAAGAATGTACTATGAATATAGTAGAAGATGAAGATTATTTATGGAAGAAAGTATCAACAGAAATTAACAGAGATAATTTAAACATGACTGATCCACAACAAAAATTACTACGTAGTCAAATTGAATCGAAACTAAAGGTATTTATCTTGAATCTTTCAACTTTTGTATACAGAATGTTACCACAAATCTGTTTCTTAGAAGGAGAAGCAGATTTTGCCCTATATGCTAGAGAAACCTATTGAGAGATCAGTGATCATTGATGCACTTGTAAGAACCCCCTATATTAATTAACATGGTATTATTATAACAGGGAGCTAGAAGTAAAGGAAAAGAAAGTAAAGATATTGGAGTAATAGATAAAAGTTTATATGGTAGATTAAGATCATGTCTAACACTACAGAGTTTTTATAGAGAAGCTTTACGATCATTACGGGATTCATTAGGCAATGTTACCAATCTGTCTCATTTCTCCTCTGTTAGTAGTTTTGTTGGTGCTAGTTTAATGTCCAGGTATGACTTTTTATATCCTTTCTAAGCTTACGTAATTAATAGAGCTCAATTTTAGCTCTTTATAATATTTTGAAAAATTTGCCTAGTGTCTGCAATTAAGGTAAGAAAAATAGCCCAGCAGAGTTTTAGCTTTTTGTCAATAGCTCACTGATGCTTTTCAGTGGTTTGAATGGTGGCACATATGAATAATCAATTTTGAATTGATAATTAACTTGTTATTTTAAGTCGCAGTAAACAGACAACAGCTACCAGTATGTCCAGACCTACTCTCTCACCTTCTAAGAAAACTCTATCATTATTTGGTGATAATGTTGGACATGGTGTACCACTAACAGATGAAGATGCTATCTTGTCCCATTTTGACAGTTTCTGTGGTAGAATTAGACAGTTGTTAGATGTGATGAACACTATGTCTCAATATTCTAGGTAATTATTGATTCTGAATCAACTTTTTTTGTATTTATCAGAATTTTGTTTACCAGACCTTTAGAGGATGGTGGCCTTTTGACAATACTGCAATTATGTTTAAGACACTCTACAGTAGCAAGAAATCTAGCATCAGACACACATAATGAGGCAAAGCAATTTCTGCACATGCTGGTACAACTAAAAGGATATACAGTTCCCTTTTTCGTAATTTGATTGCAACTATACAATCTTAGATATTGAAAATAAGAATCTTTTGTCATAAGATATAAATGTATTATTTATTCATGAAATTGTTTGAAAACTTTAAAGGTTGTGCATGTATATGTCGTCTTTAAGTCCAATAAGTTTGTATAAATATGTTATATTTTTCTATATATAGAATGGTATCAGTGTCCACTGGTATACCTAGACCAAGAAAGGAAGATTTAGTGATAGAAGAACCTGAACAAGATGAGAAATATAGGTATAAAAAGGAAGCTCAAGAAAAGAAAGCTCAAGGTTAGTTGGAGAGTCAATCTTATAATGATGGAAAGAATTGACCCTTAATTATAATTGTCAAAATTGATTTTGAAGTTTTTGTTTTTTTTATTTGCTGCAGATATGTACAATAAATTGGTATGATAGACATAATATATTCTTAATCAACTTTTTTGTGCTATACATTATCAATCAATTTGTTTGACTTGTACTTGATATGCAGAGTTATGCTATTTATTGCCCTACAATTTTAATTTGAATGTTGTAGTTATTCATCATGTTATTTGGAATGTTATACTTATAGGGCTATGCTATCTATTACCCTACAATTTAATTTGAATGTTGTATTTATTCATCATGTTATTTGGAATATTATACTTATAGGGCTATGCTATCTATTACCCTACAATTTTATTTTGGATGTTGTAGTTATTCATCATGTTATTTGGAATGTTATAGGGCTATGCTATCTATTACCCTACAATTTTAATTTGAATGTTGTAGTTATTCATCATGTTATTTGTAATGTTATAGAGCTATGCTATCTATTACCCTACAATTTTAATTTGAATGTTGTAGTTCTTCATCGTGTTATTTGGAATGTTGTAGAGTTAAAAGAAGAATACAGTAAAACACCAGTGTTAGATTTAAATATTGATAGAAATCAACTAGGTGCAATAGCTGAAGATGAAGAAACTATTGATGATGATAAAAAAGAAGAGGAAGGCAAGAAAATCTCCCACAATGATCATGGAGATGAGATATTTGATGTAGTCAACACTAAAAATGGTCTTACTGAAGAAGAACTTGCAATTATTCGTAAGTGTTGCTTTATCTTTAGTCAGCTCAGCTACATATATAAAGAAGGCTGATATATTGATGATGATGAAGGACCTAGTATTAGTAGTATAATTATATGATGTTATTATTTATCTAGGTCGATATTATAATGATTATGAAGGACCTAGTATTAGTAGTATAATTATATGATATTATTATTTATCTAGGTCGATATTATAATGATTATGAAGGACCTAGTATTAGTAGTATAATTATATGATGTTATTATTTATCTAGGTCGATATTATAATGATTATGAAGGACCTTGTATTAGTAGTATAATTATATGATGTTATTATTTATCTAGGTCGATATTATAATGATTATGAAGGACCTTGTATTAGTAGTATAATTATATGATGTTATTATTTATATAGGTCGACATTATAATGATTATGAAGGACCTAGTATTAGTAGTATAATTATATGATGTTATTATTTATCTAGGTCGATATTATAATGATTATGAAGGACCTAGTATTAATAGTATAATTATATGATATTATTATTTATCTAGGTCGATATTATAATGATTATGAAGGACCTTGTATTAGTAGTATAATTATATGATGTTATTATTTATCTAGGTCGATATTATAATGATTATGAAGGACCTTGTATTAGTAGTGTGATTATATGATGTTATTATTTATATAGGTCGACATTATAATGATTATGAAGGACCTAGTATTAGTAGTATAATTATATGATGTTATTATTTATCTAGGTCGATATTATAATGATTATGAAGGACCTAGTATTAGTAGTATAATTATATGATGTTATTATTTATCTAGGTCGATATTATAATGATTATGAAGGACCTAGTATTAGTAGTATAATTATATGATGTTATTATTTATCTAGGTCGATATTATAATGAAGATGATGAAGATGAAGGACCTAGTATTAGTAGTATAATAGAAGAACAAGTGTCCAACATGACTAAGTCTATGAGTGAAAATGTCACCACTAAAACTCTGCTAGATGTTGAATCAAAGGTAATGTTATTTGAACTGAACTTGGAAATATGAATTATAAATATTGAGCATTCTTGCAGATCCAAATCAGTAAATAAAATGTTTGTGGCAGAAGTCTTTGAAGAATTGCTTAATTCAAAATCCTGTCCATATAAATCAACATGAAATATGTTTGATGTTTGATAACCACCTAAAATTAAACAAATTTCAATACACAAGTATTACTTTAAAAAAGATCGCAATAAGGTTAAATTTAGTTCACCTTTTATGTATTTTGAGTTGAATTTTGTTACAGGATAAAGAGAAATTTGATCATCATTATAATAGTTACATAAATATTGTACAAGAATTAGAGAAGTTTCTAGCAGCCTATATGCATGCTATATTTGTTAGAAAGATGAAAACACAACAAGGATTAGAGATCATTACAAAGTAAGAATTAATTATCTATAACATACAAATATTTCATCAAAATAAATTATTGAAAGTCTGTTAGTGCGATTGTAATCATTTTGCCAGTGTTTATTTCCTTAACACATATTTTTGTTTAAAAACTTTCTTAGACTAGTTTATTTTTTCTTTTCAAAGGTTTGCTCCCATTCAGAGTCGACCTGGTATAAGAGGTACTATTTCTGATAAATTTGTAGAAGTTTTTAATTGGTATGAATCAGATTTAGAAGATGTTCAGAAAATTTATGAGAAAAATAAAGTAAGTTTCAATAATGTTGGAAAGTAGTTTTATGATTACAAATATAATGCAAAGTGACCACTATTTTGACTCTCCATGTACTAAGAAAAATTTACTTTTTACATTCAATGAGATCGCTAGTGCTAGTAGAAATATTGCCCTTCTCATTCTTTTCTGTTCCGTGAATTTTGCTTAAATTTTACCATTATTATTTGTTATTGTATAGGATCATCCATTGACAGTACGTAATGCACCACCAGTAGCTGGAGCCATCTATTGGTCACGTCAATTATTAAAACGTATAGAAGATCCAATGAAAGTATTTCGAGATATTAAAGCTGTCACTCAGTTAACAGAGTATGGTAGAATAGTTAGGATTTATAACAGACTAGCTACAGCTCTAGTTACATTTGAAAGTCTCTGGTTTACCCAGTGGAAGAACAGAATAGATCTAGCTAAAAGTGGTCTGAGAGCTACATTATTTGTCTATCACCCTGATACTAATGAAGTTGTTGTCAACTCTGATGAGAGGTAGGCTGCTCATCCACATTGTTTTTTGACAATGACATCAGGTGTCTTTATGGCTTATAAATCTGCACAATTAGTATCAATAATTCAATGTTGCAGATATTAACTTGATTGGCACCATTGGTTATCGGCATGAGAAAATGACTTTACAAAGGAGAAATCTTTCTTTGCATATAATGCTGACAACATTAGCATATTCATTTTGTAAGGTCTTGTAATTGATTTATATTAACAGAGTATTAGAGTTAATACATGAAGCTAAATGGTTAACAAGATTAGATATACAGATACCAGAATCAGCTATGAATATAATGCAGCAAGAAGAAAGATTTAAAAGTTATAAAGGACATTTAGAATTGGTATTAAATGAATATAGATCAGTTTGCGAGTCTATACCTGAATCTTTACGTGATTTATTTACACCACATATAGAGAATGTACAACAACAATTACAGCCTGGTCTTAATACACTAGCTTGGAATAGTATGAATATTGGTTAGTTAAATAAAATTTTGACCTTTTTGCAGAATTTTTTTTAAACATTTTTATGCTGGTATTGCTTGGATGGTTGTCTCCTTATCTATCTGTCCAGAATTTCTACCATGATTAGTTGAATTTACACAGAAACACAATTATGAAACGGCTCATCAATTTATGATCAAAACCTTAACATTTGAGGCTTAATTAGTTACTCTCCAAAGGGAGACAACTTTCATTATATTTGTATAAGGACCACAATGATAGTTGTGTGTAATTCTTTTTATGTTAAATCCCATATAAACTTACCATTGTGAGAATGCATGATCTTGGCATCAATATATTATTATCATCAAATGCCCTCTGAATTGACCATGTATTTGTTATTTCAGATGCTTTCCTACATCAGATACATACAGCTACTAGTAAACTACAGAATTTAGAGGAGAAAGTCAACGAATTAATGGATAATAAAGTACTAGGTGTTATTGGTACTATTAGTCAATTTTATCTATATGATAGTCAACTAGCATTTTCTCAAACATGGGTAAGTTTCTACTATATTTCCACAAAGTATAATGTTGTTTCCCTGATTTTGATACAAATTTGATATGCTTGTGCATATTGCTGAAATCCTATTTTAGTTATTTTCTTTGACTAGACCTGAATATGTCAAAATTGGTATGTTTGTGATGGAAATTTTCATATTATTTTCGATAATGTTATTTTATATTGGTAAGGTCCCAGATTAGTTAAAATTTGATCATTTTTCTTTCAATGGCTGCCTAAAATATTTCTTACAATCTAATTAAACTATGAAAAAAACCAAGTACAAACTATCCAAACTACAAAATGAAACCTAAAATTCAAAATAACTGTTTGGTACATTGGTAGCAGTTTTCATATAATGCTTCCTCAATGAGTAAATCAGCCTGCAAAAAGCCAAATGAATTTATAATGGTTTAATGACATTTGAAAATTATTTCTTCTAGTCACCAGTCGAGTTCCGAGATAAAATGTTAGAAGGTATAGAGGATAGATCTCAACAGCTACATCAATATGTACAGACAGTAGTAGAAGGTTTACAGAGTGTGGCTAACTTACTCAGTACCAAAAAGGTTAGTCAACTCTAGTGATTAGCTGAATCTTCCTTCATTCTCTTGATGTCTCTGTATAGAATTTGGTGGTATGGTACTCTAGTTTAGCCTTGTATTGCACAGATCTATAGTATAAGCAACCATCCCAACAGCACCAACTGATCTTGAGAAATAAACTAGGAGCAGAAATTGGTTATGCAAGTATTACAAATCATAATTTTCACACAATGGACCAAATTTTGGACCACATTAGTTCAATCCATTGTATGAAGCCTATGAATTGTGATATTCCCATTACTGGTTTTAGCTCAAATTTTTACTAAAAATCTTGTACTATCAATCAATATTTTCACAACCTAAATAGATATCTTCAAATATCACTTTTATCATTTTTAGAAAATAAACGGCACTGATAGTAAGAAAAAGGTATAAACTGTAGACTAGTGTTTTGAGTTTTAGAACTAAAGACTTAGTCAAGATTCAAAATTCAATTGTTTCAGTAGTGTAGTGATCTAGTCTTTCACCTTTCTATGCAATGCTAAGCTTAATTTTTTATTTCTGTACCATGTTTGGAATTTTTCAATAAATTGTTGCTGAAATTATTCATTTATAATTTTGCCAAGCCTCAGCAATATAATGGAAATTCAAGTTTCCCCTTTCAATAAAGTTTAGAAAGTAAAAGATTAGCATTGTTATTCTCCATATGCAGAAGAATGAAAAAAATATAATTGATCATAGTCTGATTTTGAAGAGTCATTATCATGATTTTGAATAATCATTATCTTATTTTATTTAAATAATCATTATCTGATTTTTTAAATAATCATGCTGTCAGATTTTGAATAATCATGCTGTCTGATTTTATTTGAATAATCATTAACTGATTTTATATAATCATTATCTTATTCTATTTAGATAATCATTATCTGATTTTATTTAAATAATTATCTGATTTTATATAGATGATTATTATCTGATTTGATTTAGATAATTATTATCTGATTTTATTTAGATAATTATTATCTGATTTTATTTAGATAATTATCTGATTTTATTTAGATAATTATCTGATTTTATTTAGATAATTATCTGATTTTATTTAGATAATTATTATCTGATTTGATTTAGATAATTATTATCTAATTTGATTTAGATAATTATTATCTGATTTTATTTAGATAATTATTATCTGATTTTATTTAGATAATTATTATCTGATTTTATTTAGATAATTATTATCTGATTTTGAACAATCATTGTCTGATTTTGAGCAATTATATTTTTATTCCTGCAAATTATCTTCTTTTTTTCGCTTTGTTTGCTTCTAACCCACTTCTGGCTTTCAGGATTACTCTATTACCATGAAAAGTTCCAATAATTCCAAGATGTCTCTTCAGTCAAAATCCAGAAATACAAAACCCAAGAATGAGAAAAATTTGCTGAAATCTGTAGGAGGATTATTTTCCAAGAGAAAACAAAGTCTAGTTTGTATTTATTCTCTATTTATGTATGCAATGTTGATTGGATTTATCAAATTTTAATAGGAAATTCTTTGTGTTCCTTCAATCCTACTACATTAACAAAATCTTACTTTCTTATATATTTCACATTTCAGTTTCTTACTTTTAAATTATTCAAATATTGCTTTCTGTTGTTTTGCGTTTTTTCATTAAATTGATTGATATAAAAAGGTTTTCTAAATCTAGCAATTAGACACTTTTAAATCTTTGACACTAAAACAACTCATAAGGTAGCAGTTTTAAAAAGCATACAGAGTATAAATGTTCTGTCTGATAGCTTTAGCATTCCAAAAGGTTTATCAAAGAGGTGAGACAAAATTCAAAATTGAATTATATGATCATTTGAGATCATGTGAAAATCAGAATAAAGATATACAGATGATGTTAATTATTGATGAAGTAATTAAAGTATAATATTTATATTAATATATAGGGTGAATCAGGTAGAAATAAAGATAAAAAGATGATGTTAATTATTGATGAAGTAATTAAAGTATAATATTTATATTAATATATAGGGTGAATCAGGTAGAAATAAAGATATACAGATGATGTTAATTATTGATGAAGTAGTTAAAGTATAATATTTATAATAATATATAGGGTGAATCAGGTAGAAATAAAGATAAAAAGATGATGTTAATTATTGATGAAGTAATTAAAGTATAATATTTATATTAATATATAGGGTGAATCAGGTAGAAATAAAGATATACAGATGATGTTAATTATTGATGAAGTAGTTAAAGTATAATATTTATATTAATATATAGGGTGAATCAGGTAGAAATAAAGATAAAAAGATGATGTTAATTATTGATGAGGAAGAAGTACAGAGAGAGAAAGAGAAAGCTGTATTAGAGGAAGCTTTAGTTTATAAACTCATAGGTAATGATATTTGTCATCAATATTCTTGGACTGTAGTAGTCTTTGTGGCTAAGTTGAATCCAAAGTCAAGAAAGTCTCTTTGTAAACCCCAATCATGTGTACACCTTAAAACAAAGTTAGTCTGAGAAAGGGTTTTAACCAAACTGCCAGATATAAAGAAATGTGCTTGATATTAAAATGTGTACCAGTTGTTCAGATGATGTGCACAATATGTTAGTTTTAGATATTTGAATTTTTACTTCATATTTATTTAGATATTTTATGTTTTAGCATATTACCATGATCAAGTCTATGAAGCTGTATTGAGTTCTGTCTGTAGATCATTATCAACATTAGCTGATGCTTCAGGCTGTACAGTAGAACAACTCCGACCTATTACACCAGGATCAACTTTCTCCAGTGAGGGTACAATATCACCTCGCCCTGGTAGTAGACGAGATACACCCTATAGTCGATTAGGATCAGCTCTATCAGACCGACCTGATACCGGTATGTCTATGTTATCTAATATGACATGGTCTGGTGATAGTAAAGATCCTTCAGAAGTTACACATTTACAGTAAGTTTTTTGACTTCATCCTTTGTTAATTTAATTGGTTTGGATTGAAATGAGTATTCACATGAAGTGTCCACATGTCTGTTACCAAATACAGGATAAGTCAGAAGTGATTAAATGGAATATTATTTTGTTATAGGTTTGAAATTCAAGTCAAATTTAATATACCTAATATAATAGTAGAGCCAGAATTAAATGTGGTACAGAAAGCTATTACTGATGTCTCTAATGCTATAATGCAGGCTAATAAAAGTAAGTATCTTATGGATGTCAATGAGAAATCCCATTTCAAATTATCTAAGTCATGACATAGATGAATTTTTTAATCTAAAATATGAAGTCGTTAAATATTTAAATCTGTTACATTCCCTTGAACGTTCCACGTTTATATGAACTTTGGAACTTGTTCTTCTCTTTCTTGTTCTTCTGAAATTGCTATAATTTTGTTGTAGATATAAGCTGGTTAGGTAGTCATGGTGATGAAGAATTTTATCCTGAGATATCAACTGATGATACAGTGATACAATTACAACAACAGTTATCTTCTGTTATAGAAGGTTTGTCTTCTTTTCATCTTTAGTCATGAAGCTGATGGCTAAGAGCCCATCTAGGGTTAGGTTTGGGTGATCCCTTCTGATTTTAGGTGGACTGAATTGCAGAAATATTTAGTTCTTGGCTTGAGACAAGGAACTGTAGATTCATAATCCACAGGCACTGATTAATCTTTTTTTTTTCAGAACTAGAAAACTACGTTCATAAACATCTGTATCACTTTAGTTACTATAATTTTCTATGGAAAGATGATATGCATGGTAATTTCCATGAATTTATTGCTGCGGACCCTGGTATTGTTGCTATCAAGAGAGAAGTGGAGAGATTTCTATCTATAGAGAAGAAAGTATTGAATATACCCACTATATTACCAGTTGGATCAGTCTGTCTCTATACAGACCCTATTAAAGATGCTCTTCATGGATTTGCTATGGCGTGGAAAACTAAATTTGCTACAGTTCTACATGAAGAAGCGAAGGTTTGTAAATTCTTTTTTTATGAATTGATTTGACATTCATTTGAATTTTATCTGAATTGTGTGAATAAGTCAAACCATACATCAAATTTATCATTAACATTCTTTTGTTTTCGGAAAATTATTTCTGTGGAAAAATATTAAAAAAATCTTTCATGAGCAGAAGTTTGCCTTTGTTTCCCTCTTAAAGTATTTTATATATCAATTGTATGGAATGTTTCTTCACATAGCTTAATTTAGACAACTGCTAGAATTGAAAAGACATTTTTAGGGGCAAGAAACTCTCTATATTAGAATTACAGAACGTGACTAGTATAATAATAGATTAATATATTACTCTGTACTCCTATTTCAGAAAAAGTTGGACAGTGCAGTAAGTTATAGAGAGAATGTGAAGAAGAGATTAGAACAATTTGTACAATCATTAGATCAGTTAAACAGTTCATTACATCTATTAGAAGATCTACGTGATATGGAAAATAAAATAGATGCTGTTTATTTACCTATTGAAACTATGTACTCTAAACTAAGGTATGATCAAGTTTACTTTTACTTTACTTATGTAACTGTGTGTGGCCTTTCAAAGTATTTTCTGGCAAGACTTTCCGACATGATTTCTAGATTCTGTGTTAAAATGAAATATTATGAGCTCTGTTGGGCAGGCTACAAATTTTTGTAATCTTATGTATGATATACACTGGAAATGTTTTTCTTAATGTGTCGTTAAATCGAAGTGCATTAAACATCATGAGTTCTTCAAAAACGTTGATGGTGCTTCTGATAAAACAGCTATCAATCAACTGAGTTGAGTCAAGGTCTTGGCATCGAAAGATATCAAAATATGACTGCTCGACGCTCGTCTGTTTTCAATAAATATTGATCTGGGGATGATTATTATAATTACAGAGAATTTGAGTTACGTTTACCACGTAATGAGGTAGAACAAGTTGATGAATTAAGAGAGAAATGGCAAGAATTGATAGAATTAGCTGATCAAGTTCGAGAAGTATTATTAAAGGAAAGGAGAGGAGCATTTGAACAAGAACTAGATAAACAAGTCAAGGTAATCATGTTTTTAATTATAATGATAATATTGAACTCAGCAAAAGAGTTAACTGTGTGAACACTCACAATTCTAATTCATTATAATCTTTCGGAGCTAACTTTTTAAAGCCATTTTTATCAATTATTTTATGAGTCAATATTATGTTCTTTTTTTACAGCCTTCAAGTATAAAGATTATATTTATTTCTGTGCTAACAAATTCCTTTCTTTTATTTAGACATTTGTAGTAGAAGTCATACAGTTCCGAAATGCATTTGATGCACAAGGACCAGCAGTTCCTGGTATCCCACCAGCTGAAGCTGTATCTAGATTACAAGACTTCCAGAATAGATATACCCAGTATGATGCCAAACGAAAGACTTTAGATTCTGTCTCCAAATTATTTGGTATTCCATGTAAACCATTCCCTGAATTAGACAAAACAGGCGAGGTAAAGTTTTCATATGAATCTATTGAGTTATGTGAAAGGGATTCTGTGTTGACAAATGCACTAAAAATGTGGACATTCCTGTCAGCGTCACTAACCACAATAATTATTGTATTGAAGCTCTACCATTAGCTATAAGAAAGCTGTGCTAATGACAGTTGGCCTATCTAGGAGCATTGGATTTTCGTAGGTCTGCTATCAACTGGAAGCATCCAGGAAAATCTGATCAATCACTGGATTTAGTTACCTGAGTATACTGATGAATGAAGAAAAATTAGTGATTATAAGGTGAAATTCCTGTCTTTGTTATTTTAATTTCAGGAATTAGATTTATTAAGTCAGCTGTATGGATTGTTCCAGAAGTTTATTAAATTTGACAATAAATTTAGAGATACGTTATGGGCTGATGTTGATCTAGAAGCTGCTTCAATGGAGGTAAATATTATGTGTATATATTTCATCCTTTGTATCATGGCTTTTTTTTTTTAAATTAAAACATGGACAATCTCCCTCGTGACTCCAACCAGGGTTTGAACTAATCATAACCAAGTATTATTTTGTTTCATTTTGTGTTTTTTTTTTGATTATGTTGCATTGTACTGTTTATAGTAGAGAAGAGTTCCTATCAATATTCTCACAGAGTTGACTGATGAATACTAATGAGACTTTCAAAGTATATGAAGGGTATATTTAGCCTGTATCTTTGTTATTATTTTTAGACTGAGACCTACTGGGATGAATGTTTAGCTCTACCAAGTAAACTCAAAGATTGGGATGCCTATAATGATTTAAAAACTAAACTACAAACATATCTAGAAGTATTTCCTCTACTACATAATCTTGCTTCAAAGGTTGGTTTTATATTTATCTTGATTATTGTAGTTGTCTTTTGATTGAAATTCTGTTTGAGTTTGTCGAAAATCAAGATGTTTTGAAAATAATTGTATTTTGAATGAGGTTTTTTTGCTCACCAATGTGGAGTTGAGTATAGCTTAACATCAATTTAATATATAAGAAATATTGTAGCTAATGCATTGGTTGATTTATCTTAATAGCAATATTAACCATTAAATTCTGACCTTTCTAAAAACAAGCCCTAATATTTCAACCAAAATGAAATTAAGAAAGAATAATGTCTGATGTCGAAAGCTTGGAGGTTTGGATGTGAATGAGTGAATGTTGTTTTCATATTGTTTACTGTTTTCTAGAAAAAAGATGAACATTTTCAACTCACTGTGAGTAATGATATAAGAGAAATATAGGTTTTTATTAGTTAGTCAAGGGTCTGCAAATTATTTGCTTCTGGTATTATACACGTCTTCAGCACAAAAAGACCTGGCAAGACAAAAACAATTTTGGTCCATCCCTTGAACCTACATCACAAATTGTCCCTGCTTTATTAACATGGGTCTGCAATATCTATAAGCCTATCACAGCACCATTCACTATTATACTGATAACATATGATAAATAAATAATTGGTATTTTTATATATATATATATATTTTTATTATTATTTATGCTTCATAGAGGAAACAGGTAGTGCTTTCAATTTTCATTTTGGAAAAAAAAAAACAAGTTAGAATTTGTGTAGATTTTTGACCAATTTTGTGTTGTCCAACATACTAGGATTTTTAAACTTTAGATGAATTAAAAAATATTAAGGCTGCTCAATACAATTTTCTTTCTGTATTTATCCCTATTAGCTATCCTGATGAAGAATTTATACCTGAAATATGCTTAAAATATATGACCTGTTGCCAAGTAGTAAGTGCATATTACTATGTCTTGTACAAAAACTGATATATCGTCTGGTTTTTCAGGAAATAAGAAATCGTCATTGGTTACAAGTGATGCAGGTGACAGGAAGTTCATTCCAGTTAGAGGCTAATGTATTTAAATTATGTCATCTATTAGATATTGAATTAATCAAGTAAGTTTCCTAACACATTATACGCCTTGATGACTTAGCATGCTTGCTGGCTGATATGAAGGTGCAGGATTCAACTTTGCCAGTTTTTTCTCTCTCAGTAGTAAAGGTTTTGGCGTGTGATAAGCATAAAGAATCTAAGATTCAGATACAACAAAAAAATCCAAATCTCTAATTCTTGATTTTACTGAGACAGTCTAAGATTGTAAATGTCTGCACACAAATTCCTTTAAAGTCTGAATAGCAACTACCCACCTTGCCCAGTACATCGCTTAAAGACTATCAAAACACAGAGACTGTTATTTCTGGTTGATAAGCATTTCATTTGATTTTTGAAATATTTTATTTTGATATATGACTGTATATTTATCTAGATATAAATCAGAAATAGAAGATATCTGTCGTGGTGCTAGTAGAGAATTAGAACTTGAAATTAAAATGAGACAGACAGAAGAAGAATGGACAGAACAAGTCTTGAATTTTGAACATTACAAAAAACGTGGCCCCATGTATTTAGATAAAGCATTTACTGAGCGTTTATTGGAGCAGTTAGAAGATGCTCAAGCTCTGTTGGCTGGTATGTTAACATCAAGATATATTGGTCCATTACGAGATGAAGCTGCATCTTGGGCTGAGAAATTAAAAGAAGTGGCAGAAGTATTAGAGTTGTGGTTAGAAGTACAAGATGTATGGCAGTATCTAGAAGCTGTTTTTAGCAATTCTCTAGCTGTTAAAGTAAGACACTTGTATCTTATTGTAATTTTAATATTGTACTTTGATCAAGTTTGGTTAAGCTTTGTATTTTAAAGGACCCTCATGAAATATTCTTTTGACATGTGGAAATGAATTGGAATCTTTGTCCAGACAAAAATAGGCAGAACTAGAGAGTACAAACCATAACACATTTCATTTCTTCCCTTTGATGGTGTTAAATATTAGTTAAGAAAGACGATTTTACATGAGCTGTTATATTGAGAAAATGGCTTTCTCAATTGATCTTTAAGACTTCTAAGATAGATTATCAGTATGTGGTAAAACAAAACATTTGAAATTATTCAGGAGTTGCCTCAAGAAGCCAAGAGATTTTCTAGAATAGATAAAGGTTGGACTAAGATGATGAAAAGAGCCTTTGATACCAGAAATGTTCTTCAAGTAAGTTTAAACAGGAAAAATAAATAATGTGTAAATATTAAAGGCAAACATAAAGGATATAGTCCTCAAAACGTTTTCTATGCCAGCTGATAATGCTTGATGTTTGCTTCGTATTAGAACATTTAAAATGTCTCCTACAATCTGACAAATACTTACCAGATTCCTGTATCAATATTGTGTTAACAATGGCAGGGAAAAGTTAGCAGTCCTTACTATTAGATATATTTTGTTGTATTGTAGAACTTAGTCATCTGCTAAATTTGTATTATTATTGTTGATTTTTCAGTGTTGTTACGGTGGAGAAGTACCTAAAGGGGTTGTATTAAGACATATGCAAGAAGAGTTAGAGATCTGTTTTAAATCATTAGTTATATATTTAGACAATAAAAGAAAAGCCTTTCCCAGGTTTTATTTTGTCTCTGATACTATATTATTATCTATATTAAGTCGACCAAATGATCTGGAGTCTGTTAGACCTCACTTACGGTAAGTACTTTAAGATTTGTAGATCTGTCAAATGCCATATCAATTGTCAAAGCTCTCTGTCAAATGCCCTATCACTCTACTGTCCTGTCAAATGTCCTAATAGATTTGTCAAATCTTTGGTGATTATTGCTTCTCTGAATTGTTTTGTTTAGAAATTGAAAAGTTTCTTGTGGAACTTCCTGATATATTTCTCAATAATTTAATGTTCTAATCATAATGTTTAATAAGCTTGCTGAGAAATAATATTGAAGCCATTTTGTACCTTATTCACAATCATTTCATTGGTTGTTTTCAGATCTATCTTCAGTCAGATACATGATGTTAAACTGGAGAAATGTGGTGATAATAATAATGATGATGATAGCGATGAAGTATTAAGTTCTGGTAGGAAAACATCACCTCGTACCCGTACACCTAGTATTATATCACCATTATCAGCACGTACCAATACACCACCCAAAATAGATAAACGTCTAGCACAAGTACACGTAAGTTTCACATCTTTTCAGTTGTGTTATTTCATTTATTTCTTCACTTTTAAATTTATGAAATTATGAAGTTTTCAGAACCAATTAGATTGAAGGATAACACATCACAGATGTCATTATATTTTGTAATGTGTTTTATACAGTAATGCTCTTTCAATATGAATCAGTATCCCTGATGATCTGCAGTTACGTTAAAAATAAAAACCAAAGATTCGAGCTTTTCATAAATAAGCAACTCTGATTTTTATATGTATAATTCATCTACATCTCTACATAGACTTTCAAATATTTATACCACTTTAAGTAACTTGCATAACTTGCATTGATCTAAATGTATAGACTGGGTAAGGTTAATGAATTCAATATTCCTCTTGAGGATCATATTGTTGCTGAAAGTAGGCTAATGATTTATGACCTTACCTTAATAGGATGTATATGGTGATGAGGTAAACATGTAATAGATATATCAGCTTTCAGCACTGTAGATTTCTAGACCATTGTCATATATTGTACTTATTCTCTTTCCTCTTCCATGAAGCATTTTTATGACAGTTTCTATGGAGAGCTTCAAATATTTTCAATGTTCACAATCATCAGTTTAAAGCTATCATGTTTAAAGTATGATATAGATTTAGAATAGTTAACTGACTATACTTTTATATTCTAAAAGCTGCTATTTTATAGTCTAATGGCAAGGCAAAATTTACCATAACAAATCTGACAAACAGTTGTGTGAAAAATAGAATAAACATGTTTTTTTCAAATAAAAAAAATAAAAAAAAACAGGAACAAATCATACTCCAATTAAAAGATGATAGCTTTAAGTATGATTAGAGATTATAATAGGTGGTAGAAATGCTCTTTTTGCAATCAATTTTTATTTCATAGGAAATTAGAAAAAATTCTTGTCATTTCTTGAATCTTTACTGTCAGGTCTTAGCTTTGTCTTTTTATGGTTAAGGTCTTTATTCATTTATAGCATTTTGCGTTGTGATCATTGGTGATATCAAAATTTCCCTCATAACCCACTATTAAGACTGTCTGCAGCTAAGTAAGATATAAAATTAATTTCTTTATCTAAGGACAAGAAAAAAGGTGCTAAGAAATCATCAGGGCAAACAAAATCTAGAACAAGTCAAGATACATCTAGATCTGTAAGAAATATGTTATATGTTGATGTTGTTATTTATTATATATGCTTTACAAACTTTTATTCAGTTTTGATGACACATTTGAAACTAAACATATTCTGGAAAGAAATTGAAGAGTGATTTTTGACAGTGTTGAATTCTGAATCACGTGTGATCTGAAATTGCACACTATTAATTCAATATCTATTGAATTTAGAGCTATGTTCTATGATATATTAGTTGCATGCATATATTATATATCCTCTAAAGTATTGTATTGGTACAGATGTATGATGTTTACTGTTAATTATTACTGTTTGTTTTACCTTGATTTAGTTTATTTATTGGTTTTAGGTTCAAATTTGTTTTTTTTTTATTTTGCTACAAGAAATATGATAAGGCAAGGAATTTAATGTCAATAATTATTTGAATATAAAATCACTTTCAACCTTCTTCTTAAGATAATCAGCATCTCCTTTGAAATTTCTCATAATATTAATATAATCTGATGTATTTAATATAGAGTTTAAATCCAGCCTCACTACAGAACATACCTACTATGTTACCATCAGAAGGACTAGTAGATGATGTTATTATAATGGATGCTAAAGCTGTACATAGTTCTGATGGAGAAACATTAATTTTACAAGATCAGGTACAATTATACTGTATCATAGCTTTTCTTCTTTGTGTCTTCTGGTAATGATAAAAAAGTTCATTAGAAGATAGACTGGATGAGCCATATAATTCAAAATGCAAAACTTACTCATTGGTTGCATCCATTTTTTTGGCCATACAAGAAAAAATAATTTTTCACTCTTACTTTCTAATCAAAGTGTTAAAAATGAGTTTGTTTTATAGGTAACATTAACTGATGGTGTAGAAAGTTGGTTGTATAAGTTAAAAGAATCAGTAGGTAAAACTCTACACCAGATGAATCTAAGTATTATCAATGATTGTAATAGTGGTATAGCAATGGATGAATGGGCTTCTAAGGTAAATATATATTTCACTCTTATTTTACATATCATAAGATTGTGTACTTCTTTTGGAACCCTAGTGGTTCATTTTCAAATCATTAGGTGGGGTACTTGGGCACTATTCATCTTCATCAGAATTTGTCCTGTTAGGAACTGTTAAAGGTTGTTTCAGGCTGATAATCAGGGCTGTTCACTGCTGGAAATTGACGATGGTAAGTAAAACCAAATGATCTCTATTCCCTTCTATTTTGCCCATATTAGTTGAAAACTAATAGTTCTTATGGTTATATGTCCATTGTTTACAATTACCTCATGCAGTGCCAGTCTTCATTGATCTGATGATCTGTTTCATTTCATTATAGTACCCAGCTCAAGTATGTCGTATGGGAATGTTATATCATTGGACTAAAGAATGTGAAACTGGTATTAGTGAAGTAAAATATGATCGTAAAGCACTACAGGGTACACTGAGGAAATATGTCTCCCATACCAGTAAACTATCCTCTATTTTATCACGTGGAGCTTGGAAGGGTATTGATGAAGCAATGTTACCTGTACATAAAGGTCGTTTAGAATGTATGGTAGCTGTAAGTATGGATAATCTGTATTTAGTGATTGCACATGTTTACTTAAATGTATTGTCTTGGCTGCAAAATTTTAAATTTCACTTGAAAATGATGATCATAGTGTAAGAGACCAAATGAATTTGGTCGGTTGCAAATTCTTGTCCAAAACATCTACAGTTCTCATGGGTTGAGCAAAACATATAGTCAGACTCACAAACACCAGCCCCATTCCATAAGTCATGCCTTGTGTTTATGATGATATATTTGTTTAAATTGTGCTGGTGCTGTGATCACCTTCTATAATGCTGAAAAGCTTAAAGAAATGGACATTTTTTGTTTTCAGCAATCTCTGTTCTTACGAGATATTCTAGAGAATCTATCTAGCAGAAAGTTACGAGAAGTTACAGATTTTGAATGGAGAAGAAGTATTAGATGTTATTTACATCCTGTTGGTATGTGAATTAATTCTGCCTCATCAAGTTGAAATTAATCTAATATTAGATAATATGTGGTTAGTGATGCTGTGGCAATGAATGGAGTTGCTTATCTTCAGTAGCCAACAGGAGAAAAAGTAACACTGTACTAAACAAATAACTTTACAACCTTAATGAAGTCTAGTTATATTTTCTTTCTTTTTCTTCTGCAGACGACAAACCAGAGCCATTAATATGGATATTAGATAATAGTTATGATTATGGTAATGAGTTCTATGGTAGTGATATAGGTGTAGCATTAACACCATTAACAGAGAGATGTTTCTTAACTATGTCCCAAGCTTTAAAACAATACCATGGTAGTTCTATTACTGGTCCAGTTGGAGTCGGAAAAACAGAAACAGTCAAGGTACAGTAGATATTATAATACAGCAGATGTCTTTCTTGATTCATATCAAGCTCATGATTTTTGTAAAAAACTAACAATTGACTGGTTTCAGATTGCCATATATTTTATTAAAAAGATACGTTAGTCTATTTGTGATTTTGGCATCTTGTTTGTTTTCTATTTGATTAAAATTCCATTTCTATTTCAGGGTTTGGCAAACATCCTAGGCAACTTTCTTGGAATGTTCCACTGTTCTACAACGTTCAACCCTGGAAGTCTAGGCAAAATAGTACAAGGCTTAGCCATGGTAAATTTTCATGACTTAGTATATTTTACTTATCCTTGCAGTACATGATGACTATTGCTAATTTAGAAGATAAATCATAATGTTTGTTTGTACTCTCAAGTGGTACTATGTTGAGAGCTGGTGATAAAGTGTCTAACTTACCTTAAATAAAAAAAAAACACTTCTTCATTTTACAAATGACAAAATAATAATTTTTGTATATTACACTTATTTCAAACAGGATGGTTGTTGGGGTTGTTTTGATGAAGCTCAGAATTTAAATAGTGAAGCAATAGCTGTATTAATGGAATGTGCTCAGAAAGTCTTGTTATCATTAAGATCTAGTATATTAACAACTAGTCTCATGGAAGGACAGGATGTAAGTATACAGTGTTATCATTAAGATCTAGTATATTAACAACTAGTCTTATGGAAGGACAGGATGTAAGTATACAGTGCTATCATTACGATCTAGTATATTAACAACTAGTCTTATGGAAGGACAGGATGTAAGTATACAGTGTTATCATTAAGATCTAGTATATTAACAACAAGTCTTATGGAAGGACAGGATGTAAGTATACAGTGTTATCATTAAGATCTAGTATATTAACAACAAGTCTTATGGAAGGACAGGATGTAAGTATACAGTGTTATCATTAAGATCTAGTATATTAACAACAAGTCTTATGGAAGGACAGGATGTAAGTATACAGTGTTATCATTAAGATCTAGTATATTAACAACAAGTCTTATGGAAGGACAAGATGTAACGTAAGTATCTGAATTTTTAAACTAGAAGATTTTAATTGGTTCAGATTAGTTCTCAATTGCTAAATTCATCAGCCATTTTGTATAATCTTTGCTTTTCCATAATGATACTATAATATAAAAAAAAAATTAAAATTACCGGTTACATATTTCAGATCTATATCAAGACAACTGTCGGATTATTTATGACAGTTAACCCAGACGTAACACCACCTCGTTGTTCCCTACCTAATGAACTACGCTCTAGTTTCCGTACAGTATCATTAATACGACCAGATATTGGTCAGATATTAAAATGTAAATGTTCAGCTTTAGGATTCCGGGCTCCTGGTATATTAGCTAATAGACTCAAAGTTTTATCAGAATTGGTTAAAGATCAGTTGTAAGTTACTTCATGTTATTATTTTGTTTACATACTCATATAGTTTCCAGAAGTTCAGAATATTAATTTCAAACAGATTTCCTGATATTGCTTATACAAAAACATTTCTTTTGCACCTTTGTAAACCTGAAGTCTAAACTATAGATTATGTATAATACATATCCTGAATGCTAGTCTAAAGCCTAATGCAGCATGTGCCTATTAAATAATGTTTGCTTTTGGTTTTCAATTTAGTTTTTGAAATGATTTTGTCCTCAATATTGTTGTGTAAAGTTGTTATATATGTTTTTGTAAAATTTCAGACCACATGAGTTCCACTATCATTTCACCATATCATCTCTAGTTGGAGTATTAAAGAGAGCTTGTCAGAAACGAAGATATCTGAGAGATGAGAAATCAACAGAAAAAGATAAACGTGAAGAATCAAGATCAGAAAGTGTAGCCTCAGAAGCTACAGTTAAACTCAATATGCCATTACAATCTAGTAGGTTATCACTTATTTAAAAGTTTTCATTTTTTTGTCACAAATTTGTTAACAAAACTGCAACTTGATTTTATGAAAGGAGCAATGTAAGTTTTAGGTGGTTTTGTCTTTAGATATTCTGTACTATCTCACTTTGGATGGTTTGAATGTTAAACTGTGGTAAATGTGGTAACCTTTGATCTGTTGAATAGTCTCATGTTCAATGGCAGCTAAGTAAGATAGCATGCAAATCTATCTTTCTTGTTTGCAGGTGGACCAAGTGGTATGGGAAGTCTAGCTAAATTACCAGGTCAGGCTCAGACACGTAAAGCTGGTACACCTAATCCAATGACTGCTGCTGGTAAATTAGATCATTCAGTAGTCTGTAATACTATAGAGGAGGTGTTAGGACCTAGGATGACTGCTACAGTAAGTATTTTAAAACTGTCTATTTGGAATCAAATCAATATAAAATTTTGATGGGTAAAAAGAAATAGAGGTTTACTTTACTTTTTCTGCTTGTGTCTCAGCTATTGAAGAGGATGGAGAAAATGATGAGACATATTATCTTATGTAGGTTGATATTGTAAATGTAAGTTGGTACCAAATTGCAAAAATGGCAATTCTAGACTAGATAGCTGTCTGTCAATTCTATCTATTTCAGGATCTAGCTCAGTTTAAAGTGATATTAAAAGAAGTATTTAATGGTTTACCTGAAGTACCTACAACTAGAAATGTTCTCTCAGCTAAATCTCGAGGATTTGATCTAGAAGTAGCATTAGAAAATAAAGCAGCAGATTCAGGATTAATAGCCACCAAACCTTGGATTAATAGATGTGTTCAGTTACATAATCTATCACAAGTTTCTAATGGTAAGATATTCAGTTCATTGGACCAGCTCATTGTGATTTGGAGTCTGATCTGTGTCAGAAATGTCAAAAGCAATTCTTGATAAATGCCAAGTCGACTGTCTGAAAGGGATGCCTCATTTTACATTTCACCTTGGTTTACCGTGGTTGGCAAGATTTGCAACCTTTTTTTTGTCAGCCAATGGATGATGTCTAAGTTTCTGAATTAATGAACGTATGAACAAATTTGTCATTTCTTTATAGGTATTATAGTGGCTGGTGCTCCAGGTAGTGGTAAATCAACCTGTATACAGACATTAGTAGATGCTCTATGTGTACAACCTCGTGGACTCTCTAGACAATCACATATATCTAATCGCAGTAATACCAGTAAACCCATTGAAACTAACCATAAATTATTACGTATTAATCCACTAGTTGTGGATGATTCATCATTAATGTTTGGATATTTGAATCAGAATAATGATTGGGTGGATGGTATTTTTACGTCTGCTTGTAAAAAAGCTAATAGGGTAAGTTTAGTATTCTGTATTTTTTAACTGTAGTTCATTTGACCGCAATTGATAGTAGTAAATTTCTTTGATGGCACATTGCATTGCAAAACTTGAAAGGTTTATGTTGGGTTCAAACTTATCTTGACTTTGTGACAATATTGTATCAGATTTTATAGATGAACTGTAAATATGACAGTGAATTTTATTGTATGAACACTTTATATTTTAGAATATGAGCACTACATGGTTATGTTTAGATGGACCACTGATACCAAGTTGGGCTGATAATTTCAATAGTGTTTTAGCTGGAGAAAAGGTAACTTAATGTCATATAATGTTGGTTATTTAGGTTCTCATAATACAGAGACTGTCCTTAGTACAGCGGTGTGTAGTTTGCAAAAATAAAAATTTGATTAATGAAATGTTAGTAAAATGTTATATTGTTATTTCTAGGTGTTACATTTAAAGAATGGTGATATGTTATTCTTATCTGATAATGTTATATTGTTATTTCTAGGTGTTACATTTAAAGAATGGTGATAAGTTATTCCTATTTGATAATGTTATATTGTTATTTCTAGGTGTTACATTTAAAGAATGGTGATATGTTATTCCTATTTGATAATGTTATATTGTTATTTCTAGGTGTTACATTTAAAGAATGGTGATAAGTTATTCCTATTTGATAATGTTATATTGTTATTTCTAGGTGTTACATTTAAAGAATGGTGATATGTTATTCCTATCTGATAATGTTATATTGTTATTTCTAGGTGTTACATTTAAAGAATGGTGATAAGTTATTCCTATTTGATAATGTTATATTGTTATTTCTAGGTGTTACATTTAAAGAATGGTGATATGTTAATCCTATTTGATAATGTTATATTGTTATTTCTAGGTGTTACATTTAAAGAATGGTGATATCTTATTCCTATTTGATAATGTTATATTGTTATTTCTAGGTGTTACATTTAAAGAATGGTGATAAGTTATTCCTATTTGATAATGTTATATTGTTATTTCTAGGTGTTACATTTAAAGAATGGTGATAAGTTATTCCTATCTGATAATGTTATATTGTTATTTCTAGGTGTTACATTTAAAGAATGGTGATAAGTTATTCCTATCTGATAATGTTATATTGTTATTTCTAGGTGTTACATTTAAAGAATGGTGATAAGTTATTCCTATTTGATAATGTTATATTGTTATTTCTAGGTGTTACATTTAAAGAATGGTGATAAGTTATTCCTATTTGATAATGTTATATTGTTATTTCTAGGTGTTACATTTAAAGAATGGTGATAAGTTATTCCTATTTGATAATGTTATATTGTTCCTATCTGATAATGTTATATTGTTATTTCTAGGTGTTACATTTAAAGAATGGTGATAAGTTATTCCTATCTGATAATGTTATATTGTTATTTCTAGGTGTTACATTTAAAGAATGGTGATATGTTATTCCTATTTGATAATGTTATATTGTTATTTCTAGGTGTTACATTTAAAGAATGGTGATAAGTTATTCCTATTTGGTAATGTTATATTGTTATTTCTAGGTGTTACATTTAAAGAATGGTGATATGTTATTCCTATTTGATAATGTTATATTGTTATTTCTAGGTGTTACATTTAAAGAATGGTGATATGTTATTCCTATTTGATAATGTTATATTGTTATTTCTAGGTGTTACATTTAAAGAATGGTGATAAGTTATTCCTATCTGATAATGTTATATTGTTATTTGAAACTGATAGTCTATGTGATAGTTCACCATCTACTATAGCCAGAACGGTAAGTTAGCCATGGTAAAACAGGTATTTGTGGTCAGTAATGCAGGTTGGAGGGGCTGGCTTAGAAAATGTATCGAATCATATGGACAGGATAATTAAACAAGTCTTGTGAGCTCTTGTCAGTTTCAAAAAGATTGCCTAAGTGTTGTAAATCAAAATAGTCTCAGCTATTGAAAAAAAATTTGCGTCATTGTACACAGTATGGTGTTGCCTATCTTCATAAACAATATTTTAGTGCCACAAGAAAAAATGTATGCGTATTTGTCTTCTTTTGTCTTAATTGTTTGAAAAAAGTTACCCTTGGACAATATTATGAAAATTTGAATATATTTGTAGGGTATAGTGTATCTAGATAAAGATGTTGTAGGTTGGAAACCAATAGCTAAAGCATGGTTAGAGAATAGAACACAACAAGAAGCTCATGTAAGTTATCAACAAATCAAAATTTTACTTAGATTTTTAAGATTTGGTACAGTGAACCCTTCATTATTTGTGGGAGCTCAATGTTTAGGACTGATTTCTGTTACCATTCTAACTAGCTTTTTATATGAACAAAGAACATTTGCAGAAGAGCTTGCTTAATGCAAGTCTTAAATCCAGAACTAAGGTCAACAGTTCAAAATATCATCAGTTAACTTTCATTTATTTCACTACATTAATTCTATCAATTTTATTAGGTACAAGTTGCTCGAAAGGAAGTATTATTTATATCCAATTTCACTTCATTGCACATGTCTTGTTCATTCTTGTTCGTTCTATTTAATTTGCACGTGTTCATGTTGATGTTCACTTGATTTTAATATTCTTGTATTAAGCTGCTCACAATTTATGATAAAAATGGAAGTACTAAGAAGGTAATCAGTTCATGTTGTCATTAATCTTGTTTTTCTGTGTTTAAGGAATATTGTCTATTGATTTTGGCATTATGGCACATTATATCTCAATTTGACTAAGTTTGGTGTGTTAAACTAAGTTTTGACTATTATTCACTGGAATATATTTCTTTAATAACTTAATACACTTCTTAATTGTTTATAATTGCTATATTCTATGTTATATACTGATGACATAGAAAATGAATATTTACAGTCTTTCTGGCTCAAATCAAATCAAATCATTTAGTGACTGTGATACAAGGAAAGTGCTTAATGATGTCAAGGTATGAGACGCAATAGCTTGACATTGTGAAGATTGAATTGTTGACAAATTGAGAATGTGGAAACTAAACTGTTTTGAGATTCAGGCTTCAGTCTCTGTGGAAGTAAAGCCACTAAAGGTGAACATTGTATGTATGCTAAACTATAAAGTAAATGCAGGAATGTCTCTAATGAAATTCTTTCACCATCTTGTTGACTCTATCATTTAGTTAGAAGACAAATTGCAGTTATTTAAAAATATCATGTGCTAGAACTTAGATATTTATATTTACAGGTATTACAAAGAGCTTTCCAGAAATGTTTAGATCCTATCATCAACTTTGTTTTCCATGATTGCAAGTAAGTCACTTGGGACATACATATGCTTTCAAATACACATATTTTATACTGACAGTTTCTCTTTAATATTATGTTTAGGGGGTTTGTTAAGGATTCAGACAGATAACATGTATTTAAGGCTATTGTCCTTCCAGGGCAAATTAGCATGGGACAGAACTCTGCCTGACTAAAAGGAAGGTTACTCTTGTTAAAAAGTTATTCCAGACTACAATATGACATTGCTTTTTATTATTAATCTAATATTTTGTGTGTTTGATTTTATTTTTGTAGACCCAAATTAAAACTTTGTGAAGTAGGACTGTTTAAGACCTGTCTAGGATTGCTATCAGCTATGTTAGCAGATAATATAGAAATTGGTGGTGAAATGCATATAGAGAGAATGTTTTTGTTTTGTTTGATATGGACATTTGGTGGACTATTAGATCAACATGATAGAAAAGCTTTTAGTGATTTATTAAAAACATTGTCATCAGCGTATGTTTTCTATTATGTTTACTAGTTTATACCATTTTGGGAAATGTAACAAAATGCAATCTAATTGAAAAGCAGAAGTGTTAATCGTTAAAGGTTTTTGCTTCTGGTGGTTACTACATTTTCCATCCATGATGTGACAAAGTTATTGTTTTAATCATGTTTTGCCGAATTTTGTCCCAATATCAAATGTGGTAATAAATACTAATCAATATTACTGTTAAGAGTGGGATGACATAAAAGGTTGATTTCTTTTTCCCTGTGTTCTACATAATATGGATATTGCATAGCCTAGAGACGCGTATTAATTTGGGCAGATCATTGAAAGTAAGTGGAGAAACTAATAAAAAAAAATATGAATGAAGCATCCAGAAATGCATTGATGCCTTATATGATAATGTCTTCCACTGTGCTATAAGGAATAATGTAACATGTTAATATTTCACTATAATGTTTACTATGTAACATTGTTTTGTATATTATGATATTTAGATTACCAGATGATGACCATGATATCAGTGTATTTGATTATTATGTTGATGAATCTGGAGAATGGGATCCCTGGCATTCAAGGTAACTCCTTATTCTTCTTATCTTGATACTGATACTATATGGCTATGAGATACAAATGAGATATTTGGATATAAGATTTCCCTTTCTCTCAAGTCATGGTCTGGAGGTGAATGGTTATGAAAAGTTGACTGTGTGATGTTTTCAGTGTTTAAAAACTGTCTTAGTTAAATATATACATAATTACATTTATTTAGAGTACCAGAAGCTGTGTTTGTTGATAATCAAGATATGTTAGGTGAAGTCTTCATTGATTCTGTTAACTCAGTAAGTTCTTTTTTTACTACGATGGCCCACTCGCGACAGCAACAAGCATGGAATAGGACATTTATGAGAAAGGGATTCAAGTCCAACCATCTGACTGGCTACAATTTGATTTTCTTTAGGGCAGTGTGACTTACCATACACCTTGTCTAAGTATCTCTTATATTTGTGATGTTATTATTTTAATATTATTGTAGATAAGAACTAGAATATTGATGGAGTTTGCTGCAGCTTCTGGTCAGAATGTACTACTAGTAGGACCACATGGTTCAGGAAAAACTAGTTTAATCAATGAGTTCATAGATCTTCAAGGTAAATCATTTACAGATACTTCAAATATTAAAGATCAATATAGTTCAACAGTTTGTGACAGTTAGTTGAATAAAAATTTGTACAAAATGACTGAAATGATCTCCTGAAATGTGTTGAAATTATTGAATATTCATTACATACTGTTGTACTGATTTGTCAATAAAGCTTTATGTGTTGTTTTTTTTATTTTTCAGATCAACAAACAACAATATGTAAACGTTTGGTATTTTCTGGTGCCTCTACAGCTAGTCAATTACAACAATTTATAGAATCTAATATTTATCATAGACAAGGTAGGAAACTTTCGGTTCATTTTCCAATTAATGACCTCTTGATGCCAAACATAGAACATATTTTGGTCAAGTGTTTATATTGGAATACGACAAATTGTAGTGACTATCTATATGCTGTAGTAATTTAGTATACCGGTATCTAACTGTCATATTACATGTGTCTATTTTACACTATGTTACTATGACAACTCTTGACTTTAGACATGCAAACTTTAGACGAGAAATTGTCATAAGTTTTAACTGTAGTAATATACTTCACACAGTTATGAAATGTTAAAAATTTTGTTTTTTTCTAATTATTTCAGGATTTGTGTATGGAGCAAGAGATAATAAGAAATTAAGAGTGTTTATAGATGATGTTAATTTACCAGTACCAGATGATTATAATGTACAGAGATCTAATGAGGTAATAGAACAAGTTAAGATCAGTGGTGTTTCCTCTCGGGGTAGGGGGGCCCAAAAACTGAGGCCCACCCCACACACCCCCTGCTTTCAAATCATCTTAATGTTTTACATTGGGAAAGAAATGCTTGTGACCCCCCTATAACATGTGATTCATAGAAGAGCCAATGGTCTTCATAGGATTATTTTGAAAGCATTTTGCTTTGTAACAGTTGGTTGATGGCTTTACCTTTATTCTATTTACAGTTATTACGTCAATTGTTAGATGAGAAGGTATTGTGTACACTACAGAAACCATTTGAATGGAGATCTATAGAGGGTTTAACAGTATTGTCAGGAATGGCGCTAAGTGATTATCCTGGTTTTAACAATAGAACTATATCAGAACGACTACTGGTAGGTTCAACAAATATTTCTGGTTAATTATTGTTAAAAGACAATTTCAACTAACAAATTTTTATCATAATATTGTTTAAGATTTGAGAGTTAGGTGTTTACAAATTATGGACATTTAGATTTAGGTATTATTATAAGTCCTTTGAGCAAATGTTTATTTATTGATGTTTCTGTTTCTGATTTAAGCGCCATTTTGCTGTATTCCATCTACCAGCACCACAAGATGAAGCTTTGAAGTCTATTGTTAATGGTATATTAGATGTAAGTAGCTTAATTTAGTTCAGATTCAATGTTTGATTGTCACTCTTCTTGTATTTTTGATATTCTGTTTTCACATGAGATAAAGGTGTAAATGGCTGACAATGCTCCGTTTCATTTACCTTAAACTCTTACATAAAGCAATCCTTACCTACTAATTATTTTCTCTTACAGTCCAATATGACAGATCAAGATGCTACTGGTCTAGATTTAGATCTACATAACGGTTTAGTTCAGGCATCGTGTGAATTATTAACAGAAATACAGAGTGTATTAAGACCTACACCAATGCCAGGCCGATATCACTATCTCTTCACATTAAAAGATATTACTAAATGTTTCCAGGTATGTTAACAATGACATTCATTTGACTATTTCTTTTCATTTTAATCACTATTTTTAATAATTTTGTGAAGAATGATAGCATGCTTTTTAGTTCTAAAGGGGAGCTCTGATTCGCCTTTTAACTGACTGCCATTGAATATAGACTCAAAAATATGCTTGTATCTTACAGTGTTTACAAAGACTTGCTGATGAAAGTAAAGCTGATGATCTGATGGTAATATCACTATGGAAACATGAAACACAGAGAATAATGAGAGATAGAATCTGTAGAACTTCAGATTTGAATTGGTTTGATGATAAATTAGATAAACTTATTGAAAAGGTAAGTTATCGTGTGGTTTTGTATGATATTAGCCATTGTGAAATTGACCATTGTGAATTTTGACCATTTATTTTACTATGCAATGATGCAGACTGCTCTTGTTAAATTTGAAAACTTCAGAGTACTCTATTATGACTAGAAACTATTTTGTAAATGTTATTGATCACATGAAAACTTTTATTTCAGATATTCCCTAAACTGGAGGGCAATCTTCATGAACATTTTGTAACATTTCCCATAGATTCCAGAATGTATCAAAGACCAATGACGTCTGCTCCAAGTAAACAGATAAAAGTGAGCCTATTGTATATTGTTTTTTAAAAATGATTGACAGTTATAATCATTAGCTGTATAGGTCATAGATTTCCTAGCTATTCCAGCCAAAGTGAAGTTGGAGAGTTGGAGAAGAATAATTTGCGTTTTTGTTTTGCAGAATTTCCCATATTGCCCACAGTGTTTCAGAAAATTAGGATGTTGAAATTATTTTATATACATACATCCATCCATTGTAATTTCACTAAGAATATTAGGATATATTATATATTGTGCTATATTTCAGGTAAACTTACAACCAATAGATAAACTAAGTGATATACATACTTGTTTAAATAGTCATTTAACACGGTATAATGAAGAGTTTGGTAATGTAAGATTAGATATAATGTTATCTGACTATGTTATAGCTCATGTTGTTAAAATGCATCGAATTCTGAGCTTCCACCATGGGTAAGTTAAATCTTTTGACTTACTTTGGAATTTGACAATGATGACTTAAAATTTGTTTGTGGAGTAACTTCTGTCATAAAAGAAGAAATATTGAAAAACTGAGTTTTTAGATTTTTTACCTCTTGCAATATTTGTTGAATAAAACAAATGCCGAAAGTGTTGAATCTCTATATAATGGTTCTGAGCTATGGCTGATAGGAATTTTTCTGGATAAATTAGAGAGTTATCATCAATTTTAAGCTGTCTGTCACTTCACTTGATACAGATTTTATATATTTATATGACTCCTTATTATTTGTTTTTGTATTTCAGTGGTAACATGTTATTAATTGGAGCTGTGGGATGTCATCTATCTACTCTATGTAAATTAGCATTACATGTAGCTAATATTGGTATACATAAAGTAGATAACAGTAAACAGAGTAGTTTCTTTGATGGTTTAAGATCAGCTGTTAGAATGAGTGGTTCAGAAAACAAGATTATAACATTATTATTTACGGTAGGTAGAGTCAAGTTGATAATAAGTTCACATCTAGGGACACTATAGGTTTTCTATATATTAAAGCAGTTGAAGGAATAATGAACATAAAATAGATCTGGCTTGTATGGTTCCTAATAATATGTATTTTACCCTATATTGAATTGCTTGTGTATCTGTTTGAATCACCTCAGGATGTTCACAAGTACATTTATTATTCTATCATTATTTAATTTTGATCATCTATTCACATGTTTGTAGGATTTTTTGATATTGTATAATGATGTTATTTGTTATTTTAGTCCCGAGATCTAAGTGAACCAGTATATTTAGATGCTATAAATAGTTTATTAATTAGTGGTGAATATCCTCATCTATTCTCTAATGATGAAATGGAAGGCCTTCTCCAGGTATATAATATATTTTGATACAGACATATTCAATATTCTATGCTGCACACTATATATGTTATATTGTTGCTAGAGACAACTGAAAGCTTCAAATAGTAAAATATAAAGCTTGTTATTACTGCTTCTAATAAAAAAATTCCCATCATTGAACACTGAATGGTGGTTTTGTCCTCATTACTGTGGTCCAGTGCAATCCTGAGACTTAAAGTGGTAGTTTAATTTACCAGCTGATAGAGCTCAATTTCAATTAGCTGTATCAGTTTTCATAATTAAAATAGCTGAATTTGAGATCTATCAGCCAGGAAAACGTATCTAGATAATTACAGTTGACAGTTTGATTTAATGGATATACTTGCATTTTTCAGTCGGGTATTTGATCTTGAAATCTGAAAGAACTTTATAATATAATTGTAGGCAATACATCCAGCCATGAAGAGAGAATTCCCCACTATGTCTGTTGATCCTATGAAATATTTTGTATCCAGAGTCAAGTGTAATTTACATATTATATTATGTTTACCACCAAATTATACTTTACTACAATCAGCATCAGAGTAAGTATATTATTGAGCATTTTAACGGCACAGGCACTCTTTGAAAACATCAATGTGGCCTGTGATCACCTTGAAATTTTCAGCATGCTGAGGATTTGTTTCTTGCTGTTTAGTTAAGATATCACTACCTTGTACAGGGCCAAGAATCCATATGTCTACTTAATTCTTGTCACAGTTTTTATATAACAGTTTTAAGTTCAGATGCATTTTTCAAATTTTGATTCAACTTATTTGAAATGTGTTATGTAAATGAAAGGAAATATATATATTGTATTATAGATTATATCCTGGTATATTAAATGGTTGTCAAAGTATCTGGATGTGTGACTGGCCGCATGAAGGTTTAATGGGTGAAGCATCATACTTTATCACCAAACATCAACTTACTGAGGAATTTGAAAATCTGAGGTAAATTTTTATCATATAATGCAGTTTAAAATCTAAATAAGCATTATTTCAGATCCTCTTATTTTAATCTTTTTACCAGATCTATCAATCTATCTGCATTTGTAAATCTAATTTTGATTTGACCTTCCAAGAATATACTATTTTGTGCACAACATGTTTTTGCTTGGTTTTAAATGTAAATGACAATAATAATATTTATAAATTTTTTCATTCAGTGTTGGGGTAACAAGTTGCCTGGCCAATATACATAGTTTTGTATTACGTGACTGCAAACAGATGCCATGGGCTGGTGAACTAGGACCAGATATTAATATGACTATGTTCCGAGTCAATGAAAAGAAGAAAGATCAGTTGAAATTAAGTACAGTAAAAGTTCCTAATCTACCTTATTCTAAACTGATCTTACAAGAACGTATCAAGTAAGTTTAAGAATTTCTTTAGCTTCATTTTTACACAAGTGAAGATTCTATTAAATCATAAAAATGAAGTTAAATCATAAAAATGGAGTATATATTATATTTCAGATTAAATGGATTATATATTATATTTCAGATTAAATGGAGTAGATATTATATTTCAGATTAAATCGATTATATATTATATTTCAGATTAAATAGATTATATATTATAATTCAGATTAAATGGAGTAGATATTATATTTCAGATTAAATGGATTATATATTATATTTCAGATTAAATGGAGTAGATATTATATTTCAGATTAAATGGATTATATATTATATTTCAGATTAAATGGATTATATGTTATATTTCAGATTAAATGGAGTAGATATTATATTTCAGATTAAATCATAACATGGAGTATATATTATATTTCAGATTAAATGGAGTAGATATTATATTTCAGATTAAATGGATTATATATTATATTTCAGATTAAATGGAGTAGATATTATATTTCAGATTAAATGGATTATATATTATATTTCCGATTGAATGGAGTAGATATTATATTTCAGATTAAATCATAACATGGAGTATATATTATATTTCAGATTAAATGGATTATATATTATATTTCAGATTAAATGGATTATATATTATATTTCAGATTAAATGGATTATATATTATATTTCAGATTAAATGGAGTAGATATTATATTTCAGATTAAATGGATTATATATTATATTTCAGATTAAATGGATTATATATTATATTTCAGATTAAATGGATTATATGTTATATTTCAGATTAAATGGAGTAGATATTATATTTCAGATTAAATCATAACATGGAGTATATATTATATTTCAGATTAAATGGAGTAGATATTATATTTCAGATTAAATGGATTATATATTATATTTCAGATTAAATGGAGTAGATATTATATTTCAGATTAAATCATAACATGGAGTATATATTATATTTCAGATTAAATGGATTATATATTATATTTTAGATTAAATGGAGTATATATTATATTTCAGATCAAATTATAGAAATGGAGTATATGGTATATTTCAGATTAAATAAAAAATAAATGAACCATTGGTATATATTGTATTTCAGATTAAATCATAGAGATAATGAGAATCCTGGTAAAAATGAAGTATATGTTGGACCTACTACCTATCGTAGATTTAAAGAATCATTCCGATGGTTATATAATATCAAATCTAAAGAAAGAACACAAGTGGTAGAACAACTCAAGTAAGTGATGCTAAAAGCCATATTAAAAACACAGTTTGTTAACGCTTTGTTATGAGATAAGGTGGTTGTGGGTTCTAATCTCAGTTGGCATGTGAAAGTCTGGTTACTTGAATAAGTCATCTTTCCTCTTTTCAAGCATTGATCTTAAAAAAATTCCCAAAAAAATCAGCAAGACCAATTGTGAAAGAGGCATAAGGGGTACTAATTGAATGTTGTGATAATCAAAATTATTTGATTCAAGTTACTTTCTATCTGTTACCACTTGATTTTCTTTTTTCAGAAAAGTTTTAGGAACTCTAGATCAAACCAGAGTTGATTCTAAAATTATGAAGAAAGCTATCAAATCAACTAATGTAAAGTTTGATGATGCTAGAAAGAATACAGCTAATTTACTCCATCAGCTAACAATGAAAGCTACAGTTCTAGAGAAACTGAAAGCTAAAGTAGGGCTTAGTAAATCTCTGAATGCTTATCTACATCTGACTGAATTAGAAGCTGATGAAATTGAAGAGGATGAACTCTTAAAACAAGGTAAGATTTATTACATGGCTATCTTCTGCATTTCATTGTAAACACATAACTTCTCCATTGTCATTGATTTATATTTACATCATCATAAACTATTACTACTTGAAAGGAACAGTGCAGTGGAGCTTTCGGCCAAGCCAAGCTTGGTGGTTTTTATAGTTATAGTTTGCTGTCTGTAGATGTTTGTTTTAGTTACTTTGGAAACAGTTTTGAACTGTCATCACTATTTACCAGTGTTAAGTTATTGTCTTTTTGACTATTTATTTGTAGAAGAATATGATGATTATGATGCAGAGTTTGATAAAATGAGAGAAGCTAATTTAAAAACTAGACATATTCAAGCTAAAGAAGAATATACGCTAGCTGTTAAAGCTGTAGAAGATTGTAAACATAGATTAGAACACAGTAAATCTCAGGTATAGTGTCTATTATGTAGGGCTTGATTGGTTAGTTCTGAACAGGTTCAGTCTGTTCTCTGTTCCAATTCTGGCTTCAACCAAACGGTACATAAAAAGATATGTCAACATTCAAATCTTATCTATCTTATCTTCTGTTCATTTCTCCTCCATTTTGAATTCTGTCTACTTTTTTTGGAACAGTTTGAACACATTCTGAACCCTTTTCCAAATTGTTTTATTGATTTGTTTCCCTTAGCTTTTAAATCAGATGGGGACAGGTTTGTTTTAAAATGTTCAGTATCAGAGATAGTGTACATTCCTTCTTTAGTATCAAAATGGAATAGGAAAGCTCATGTTGATGTTCTGACAAAAGTTCCCTCATTGTACACTGTCTTCAATAGTCATGCAGCATTTAGACATAAAACTTATTGTATTTTAGGTAACAGAATGGAAGAATAAGATAGATAGATCATGTATAGAAACTATAAGATCTATGTCTAATCCACCAATGTTAGTGGGACAGGTGATGGAGATGGTGATGACATTGATTGGTAAACGTCTACCATCACAGAGAATAGTAGAAGTTCGCGAACATACCGGCAAGGAAGACATGTCAAGTAGGATATCTTCTAGTTCTAGTAGTACTAAACATCTAGTTAAAAAATGTAAGTATAGTTTATTTATTATTTAGTCTCAAATCTTCATCTGTCCCTTGTTTAATTTTTTGTACAGAAGTATTGACATACCAGTAGGCCTATATGTATTCCTGAATCTCTTGGAACTTATTGATAAAAACCATTCACCATGAGACCACTTGTCAAATATAGATACAGGACACATTGTTCAACAGCCTTATAATATAGGTTTTTTTTAGTAATATTGTGTATGTTTAACAGTTGTATATCTTATTTTCATTATCTTACTGAATTGTTAATAAAAAAAATATATTTTTCTTTTGTTCCAGTTTAAAATTAGTTAATTTTATGTGAGATCTTTCTATTTTGCCAAAAATAACAAATTTTTAGCTTTCATTGTCTTAGACAGTTGACATGAAAACACTAAGTAGATTTTATTGAAGAGTAGTTTATAGAATTTATCTGAATCTTCAACATTAGTGACAATAGTTCATCAACAATACTTTCATTTGAATTTTGTCTTTCTTACCATCAGATTTACATTTAAATCTTTAGTTGAAAAAAAAATAATGTAGAAGTTGTTAGTCATACTGATGCAAAAACAAAATGTCATTTGCAAATTATTAAAATTAATCTCCCCTTATTTTATAATGGATATGAATGAATATTTTAAAGAATAAATCTTGAAAACTAGAAATATTAAAACAAAACAACTATTTTTATTTTCTAATGTTTACTTCATTCAGTCAATTGTATAATGGTATTACATCACATTAAATCTAACTAGAAATGGAAAAAAGAAATTTTATCAAACTTTTTGTCTCAATGTTAAACTAATTGATGTTATATATTTTATACAGCTAAACAGAAAGAAGGAGAAAGGTTTGATAGATCTGTTTGGAAGGGAATGTTATTAACTATGAGTGATTCTGTCAAGTTTGTTGATATGGTACGCAATGTACCCTGGGAAGATGGTTTACCAGAAGATGTCCTCAGAGGTAACTTTCTTTTCTTACTGGTTGATACTTGTGCCTTAAATACTTGCTATATTGAATCTGATAAGTTTGATTATATCTGGCTAATATTAAGACTTGGTCACAGTTTAATACATTAAGAATCATATTGTTTATTACAGCTGTTGAGAGTTATTTAGCTATCAGTAAAGATGGTCAACTAGGAGTATATGGTGATGCCTCAATGTTAGATACATCAGGTAATATTCAATAACTTATTCAGTAACTCATACCACTTCTTCTTTTTAATCAAGCTTTAAACCTTAGATAAACAATTTTCATCATGGTCATGGATGTTAATCAGGATTTAAAAGTTTGTAACCTTGAATAATTCAGATGTCTTTATTATTACAGTTCATCTAACTGTATATGTTTAGAGACCAAAATTCATATCCAAAGTTGTTGTCCTTGAAAATCGTTATGTTTCTTTTTCAGATAAACATAAACGCACCCCATCACCAGATGGTAGACAAGCTGGTATTACTATTGCAGCTGCTAAATATTCTAATGAAGACTGTGCTACTTTAGTTAATTATAGTATAGCTATCGTAGAGTACTGTCGATTGTGTTCACCATTGAAGGCAGCTAAAGAACGTCAACAAGAGCTAGCAAGAGAAATAGAAGAAAATGAAAGAAAACAACGTCAACAAGAAGAAGAAGTAAGTAAATTGTCTTATTGTGTTGTGTTGATATAGTTGAAATATATTTGGGTTCGTATAGTATATGCTATGGCTATACTAATGCAAATGATGCATGTTTTTGCTATGCTATGGGATATAGCTTTTAATAGTCAGACTAGTATATATAATAAAGACCACAGTATTAAACTGAATGAGGATGCTCTTGTTCATTAGTTCAAGGGAAAATTATAGTTTTGACCCCAAAAAGTATGGAAGTTAAATGTTTTACCTTTAAATATTTAGGAAAGGCTTAAAAATCAGGTAATGAGTAGATGCTTTTTAAAGTATTTTATTTGTAGCAGCAATTTACATATAACTGGCTTTAATTGTATTATTTATTTATTTGTTTACATCAAAATATTGATAGAAATTGTATTTTTTAAAGTAACATATCTGTATTGAAGTACTGTTTACTCTATTTCTATAATCAATAACAATTATTTAATATATTTCTGAATATATACTCTTTTATCTAGAATTTCAATTTAAAGTATGGATTTGTATCTAGGGTTTGTATTAATATCCATGTGTAGCTCCAGTATTTTAGTAGTATATAGTGGTATAAATTAATACTTTAACAACTGACAGAGCTCAATTTCAGCATCTGTAACACTTCCAGTTCGTCAACAATTGATGATAACATTTCATGAAATCAAAGCTTTATCTGGTGTTAAGACAATATTTTGAAGATTATAAAAAAAACACATCCACTGCCCATTTTTTATTTATTTTCTTTCCCTTGATTTTATTTATCTAAGAAATAATAAGGTTATAAATGTAGGAAAGATGGATTTTTATCTTTTTTCTTGTGGATGTTTGTCCTTTGTTAGCATAACTTAGCTAGTTTACCTATTTAAATGGTTTCTTTGAATTCACTCAATATTTGCTAAATAGCTGATCCTCACATTTAAAAAATTTAATCACAACTGTAACTTAAATGATTATAGTGGTTTTGATTATCTCAATATTTGTTGTATTTTAAATTTCTGTGAAGACAGACTGTACAAAGCTTACTTATATATAATCATTATGATCTAATTACAATAGTAATATATTAAAAACATAAGGTTCCTGAGACATCAGCTACAGAGAATAATTATTGCTTCATTATATAACTAAGTTTTATAGTACATTGACAGGCTTTTAAAAAATTTATAATTTCTTCCAAAGTATACAAAATTCTGGTCTTGCATATGGAATTTTTAATTTCTTTTAGCCTGAAAATGATGATCAGCCTAATGCAGTAGATGAAAATCTAACTGAAGATGATTTACCTAGAATACAAGAAGAAGAAAATGGTTTGCAACGTAAATTTGATGAGGCAGTGATGGAAAAACATTCTCTAGAAATGGAATTACAATCTATGAATGAGAGGTTAAAAGCTGCTACTGAACTGGTTGAAAGGTGACTAGATTCTTTCTTTTAAAAGCTATGATATGTTTAACCTCAACCAAGCATGCCAAGATTGAAACTACTATACTACTACAGCGCTTGTTCAGTAGTCATAACTATAAAATCACACTGTGATATTTGACTGAATGGAGCCCTTTTGTCAGAAACCAGAAAAAATTTCAAGAAACCAGATAACTAAATGGTGTCTTTACAGTTGTATAATGCATAATGCAGGTGTTGATATTACAAAGCAGGTGTGTATTAAGGATCTATGCAATTGTAAAAAGAACATTTGTGGCCTTATTTTATGATGTTTAGAACATAAGAATTTATAAATTTGATCTAAATTTATTACTGTAGTTTAAAGGGACAAGAAGAAGAATGGAGACAATATGTTAAAGATAATGATAGTAATGAATTATTATTAGCTAATTGTTTAACTGCTGCAGCCTTTTTAACTTACTGTGGTGCCACCAACATTGATACTAGGTAAGTTCAGTTCACTTCAACTCTCTTAATGATTCCTGTACCATCTTTCATCTCTTGTCATCAATTTGAATTTGAGTTTTATCAAATCATTCCACTTCGCCTCCCTTTCAGTGAATCTGCTAGCATTGCTCCTCCTCATACAATCAAGTACCATTTTAATATTTTTAATAAAATTCATCCTAAAATATTGTACAGATTCATTCAAAAACTGGGTCTTTGTCTGAAGAAGCACATCCAAGTCTATTTTTATCTATTGAAAAGTATCTTTTTGATTGTCAATCAGATTTTTTAATCATTTTCTGTTTAAAATTTAGAAAAAGAATGGGAGAATTCTCAATGCAAGTTTGTGAACATCATGGATTACCATTACATAAACAGTTATTATTTAAAAATATAGAATTGATAGATTTCTTATATACTCCTGTAAGTAGTACTTCTCTTTTAAAGATTATACCAAAAGTCGTCAGATACCTGAAATTAAACTCTATCAGTTGGCAACACTAATATTCTGATGGCTTAAAAAGGGATATCTTGTATAATTACATATTGGTTAATGATGTTATATTTGTTTTAATTAATTTTTTTCACAGCTGGATGAGATGGAACTCAAGATAATGCAGTTACCAACAACTCAACTGATGTTAGAGAATTCATGTTTCTTGATGCAAGAAGAGACGACTACAGCTTGGCCATTAATCTGTGATCCTACTAGTAGAGTTATAGAGTGGTTAAAACTTAGATTTCAATCAAAAGGTCTAGTGGAAGTCAAATATCATGTAAGCAATAATTCTAAACATTTCTTGAAAATGATACTTTTCAATGACTTTAGAGTCATTTTCAGCTTGTCATAAATCTGAAATAAATTCTTGAATCTTAAATATGGAGTCAATATTGTTGTTTGTGATATTTATATATTGTATTATATTGTAGGCATTAAGATCACAAGTAATTTGTTTTCATTAAGATCACAAGTAATTTGTTTTTATATGACAATTCGTCTTGTGATAACAAAAACAAAATAGATCACAATTAGTTCATTAAAAATGTTTGTGATGTTAATATTTCTGAATTAAATATCGCAAATTGTTTATTTATTAGTTGTGATATACATTTAGTACAGGAATTAAGATCACACTTGTGAATTTTGTTGTACCGGTATGTAATAAAAATCACAAAATTCAGTTTACTATATATATGATTGTGATATTTATTTTGCAGGAACTTAGATCACAGCTAGATAATTGTCTATCTGAAGGTATTCCACTGTTAGTCACAGATTGTGATGTAGTAGCATTAAAAACAGATAAAAGATTCCATGATACTATACAGAACTGTCGACAATTTACTAGTGGTAAAACCAGATTTAAAGTCATTGTAAGTATTGATTATAAGTTGTAAATTAAGATTTAGAAGTGGGTGTGTGGAAGAATCAATTTTTTGTATTTTGATGCCTTAGCTCTTTTGATTTTGGTTTTGAGAGGTTTCAACTGTCAATGTTCATGGAAATTCACATATCAAGCTATTACAAACTCTGTCTAATACTCTGACTTTATTAGACATTTTCATGTACTTTGATTAGGTTGTTTGCTAACAAATCATATTGCTGAATATACAAACTCCTGTGATATAATAAAAATGCGTAGGGCCTAATGAGTTTGTAATGCCTTTACATTTAGACATTTAGACATGTAAAAGTGCTTACATGACTAGTGGTCATGAAAATCTATTACAGTGTTATTTGATGTGTAAATTGATACATGTATGTATATTGATAAGTTTTGGCCATTTTTTTAGGTTGAAGATCATGAAGTAGAATGTGAACCAGGCTTTAGATTATATTTACATACAACAGTAGAACCACATGTTGTACCACAGAAACTAGCAGCTTATACATCAGTATTATACTATCAACAATCACGATATTGTGTTGAAGAGGAATTACTGGATACCTTTATGAAACACGAAAAATCACGATTAGAAAATGAAAGAATTCAGCTTAGACAGGTAACAGTTTTGTTTTGTATTTTGCTTTTCAAGACCCTTCATTGAACCCTTGAAATACAATCGTCAGCTCGAAACATGAGCTATTATATCATATAGTCAAATTGAACAATGTTCACTCTTACCTTAATTGTTCAACTATTTTGCAATTGACTGCCAGAAATTCTTATAAAGATATATATAGTCTTATAGTCATACAATAATTATCTTTATGTCTTTTCCAAGATGATATTTAAAAATTCCTGTTTCAAGAAGGGTACATAGATAGATCTGCGAAGAATTCTGAATGTTGTGATGAATGATTTTCAGGAGAAATTTGAGAATATGAAGTTGTTAGATAGATTAGAAAAACAGATGAAAGATTTATTATCATCAGATATTGTTTTATTAAAAGATTTACAATCAACTAAACGTCTGGCTGATTTTAAAAAACAATTTGATGAAACTCTGGAAAGGTAAGTTTAATACTGAACAATCTATATTCATTACTGTAATAGTGTCACTTTTCAAACCTGCTGTAGAAATATAGTAGCAGAAAACGGCTGCAGACAGACACATGTTTTTAGATACAGAATCCTTATTAGGACATCTAGTTTTGGAAGTGGGGTTATCTTCAGACACAGCAATGAGCAAACAAACCAACTGAACAAGTCTTCAGTAAAAATGGCTCTCAACTTATTTTGGAAGTTATTGTTGAGACTATGGACAGTATGAATTTAAAATTCATTTCACTTATTTTCAGTCAATATCGTATAGATATCAGTGTGGAGTCTATTAGGAAGGCTAGAGAAGGATTTAGAAGTATAGCACAGAGAGCTGCTGTCTGTTTTGATACCACACAGTACATGAGAGAAATCAACCCTTTGTATCAGATATCATTTAAACAATATCTTTCATTGTATGAAGGTGCCATTAGTCATTCAGAAAGGTAAGCTATCTTTAAACCATAGTGCTTAATGTGCTTATAAGTACTGTCTGTGGGGTTTTCTATTGTAGAATTCATTTTGACCAATTTTGTTTTAGCCATGGTAATTTGTTCTTGTAGGCATCTTTTCTATCCTATCACATGACCAAGAGTCAAACAAGTTAGATCCTCAGTGACTTGCCTCAAAAAAGTTATAGATTTGTATGTGGTTGGTAATAAACTAGTGTCCAAAAGAAACGATACCAACTTATTTTCAAAATTGTTTTTTACTAAGTGAATTGTCTAATATGAAAACATGCCAATTTGTATTGCACATCCCAAACACAGCATAGTCGATAAAAATACCGGGAACACGTGATCACTTTCATGTAAGTGACATTTCCCTCTCTAGCATGTTCTGCACGTGCATAAAAACTGTATAAAACGGCTGATCAGACACGTTGATATCACAGTAACAAAAACAACACAAGATATGCCACGTTTGACAGCCATCGAGAGAGAGAGAGAGCCGTTGGAATGGTCCGTCGCCAGAAGGTTGGGCTGCGCACGCATCACTATCACCAGGTTGATGCAGCGGTTACGTCAGACAGGTCAGACGTCAGACAGGCCCAGGAGTGGAAGACCACGAGTAACCACGCCTCGTGAAGATTGTTACATTCGGGTATTACACCTGAGGAACCGCACCGTAACAGCGACGTCCACGGTGGCTTCAGCACTGGGACACAGGATCAGTCGACAGACCGTCTACAGGAGACTACGGCAGTATGGTATCCGGCCACATCATCCCTACCGCGGACCGCTCCTGACGCCTCGACACCGGAACAACAGACTGATCTGGGCCAGGCGAGTTCGACGTTGGTAACGGCGGGACTGGGCACATGTTATGTTCTCTGATGAGAGCAGATTCCTCATCTTCAAAAACGATGGACGGCAGCTTGTATACCTACGATTTGGTGAACGTTTGGTGCCTAACTGTATCCAACAGGTCCGGCCGTTTGGAGGTGGAGGGTTAATGATTTAGGGTGGCATATGTGGTGACATCAAAACGAGGCTTGTCGTAATTCGTGGAAACCTGAATGCACAGCGTTATATTGATGACATCCTACGGCCTGTTGTGGTGCCCTTTATTCAGCAACAGCCTCGTGGACTCCTTTTCCAACATGCAAGGCCACATACAGCAAGATTGGCACAGAACTTCCTTGCCAACGCCAACGTACAGGTTTTGCCATGGCCCGCATGTTCACCGGACATGAATCCCATCGAGCACTTATGGGACCACCTCGATCGGCAAATCCGACGTCGCCGTGTGCCTCAAGTCAACGTCCATGACTTGGAACGATGTCTCCTCGAGGAATGGCAACGCATCACTCCCAACGTCATCATACGTTTGACGGCATCAGTCCGTAGGCGTGTTCTGGCATGTATTGATGCTCACGGTGGACATACCCGCTACTGACTTGACTTTGTGACGTGTGGTGTGACATTTCCCGTTGTTTCTGTGATCAGTGTTCTAACGAAATGTTCTTTTTTTGACCCCACCCATCTTTAAAGGCTTGTCATATTGGTTGTACAGATTTTATTGAAATGAAATTTTTGTACAGATGTTGTGAAAGGATTTCTCAAAAGCATAACACCAATCCTAAACTTCTGCATTGTTTAGTTTTTCTTTTATGTCATTGCAAACAGGTGGTTTCTTTTGGACACTAGTTTACATTGTTTTGTATGAATTCACTGTTAAGTTGAATTGAATCGAGTTAGTTCACATGTTTGGACTGAAGAACACAAAAATCATAGTTCAATAAGATTAGTAAGGCATTGTTATATGATATAAATTATAAAACTGATATATAATATTTCAGGTCTGCTATAAAAGCTGTAATAGAGAAGATCACAAGTAGCTCATTTTTCTCTACAGCTAGAGGTTTACTAGAGAAAGATAGACAGATATATGCGCTACTATTAGCTATTGAGGTAGGAAGAGTACTGGTACAACATTATTGAAACATTTACATACTTCCCCTAATTCATAGTAAGATGATGTCAGAGTGGACTATTGTTAATGTCTAATTGATTTTGATATATTGTTTTGATGATGTGTTGATTTTTCAATTATGTCTTACTGTAGGTTGAAGAATCACACGGTCATGTGGGACCAGGTGAAAGAGAATTTATTATTTCACCTAATTTTGGGTCAGTTGTGATGTCAGCCTTTACTGCAGGTCATAGTGTAGATAGTAAAGTATTACAAGCTAAAAAACCATTTGATTGGATGACAGATGACCAATTCCATAATCTACAAGTCTTGGCATCACATTTTGATTGGTTTCAAGAAATGTTTGACAGAATGCCTAAAGATGGTCGTGAAACACAGTGGCGTAATCTATGTGAAAGTGATAATCCTGAAACTGTACCATTACCCGATAAAATGGATGAATTTTTTAAACCTATCCAGAGATTATGTATAATACGTGCTATAAGGAGTGATAGATTATTACAAGCCTCTACTTTATTCATACAGAATGTTCTGGGCAAGAAGTATGTATTTTATGTTTAATATTTTGGTATTAAGACAAGGATTGCAGGATTAAACATTGTTGATTTCTTGATAACTAAAACTAGGTGTTTACAATTTCAAATCAAACTTAAACCCTGAGTTGTGTGAAATAACTATCACAAAGAACCTTGAATAGGTTTTGCACATGCAAGGTCATGTAACGCTTCTGACTAAAAATTGGAATAGTACAAATCAATGACATCATTGTGCTTTCAAGAGATAAGTTATAAACTTCAACTTTTTATCTAGACTGCTGTTACTTATTTTTCAGATTCTTTGGTGAAATACCACTAGACCTGCCTAGTTTATTGAGACAGAGTAGTACCAGTATACCTATTATATTGTTGTTTAGTTTTGAGGGTGATCTAGCTAGTAAACTGTTTACTGATTTCGCTAATCGTAAACAAGCTAAATCTATTGTCATCAACCTAACTGACTATTCACCAGCTACTGATAAATATGTTAAAAAACAAATACAGAAAGCAATGGCTGAGGTAATTACCCTACTCCCTAGTTTCATATCTATTCATGATTAGACTATGTAGTGTTCAAAATGCTTTCAAATACAAGTGCCCATGAACAAAAAAGTAATTTTTTTTAAATCATACCTTTGAAATCCCATTATTATTCAATGTAACCACCCATTTCAAAAGAAAATTCTGCTTATATTTAAACTTAATGGATAGCCCTATGGAAGTTCTTAGCATCAATTTTGCTTTTGATGTGTTTATAAGTACTTTCCATAATTTGTAAATCATCATCTTGCTACATTTGCAACTCTTTCTATATTGAGAAGAAAAAATTAGGCCTGTTTGACACTAATTTTACTTATGTGGGTGTCGTTTAAAAGAGCCTTTTGTGTATTCATTGAAATGTGTTCAACTAATTTCAGGGCTCCTGGATTCTGCTACATAATGCTCACAATGCTGGTGGATTATTGCTGATTATAGAACAGTTATTAAGTGAAGGCAGTCAACAATGTGATCAACAGTTTAGATTGTGGATATCATCTCAAACAACACCTCAAATTATACCCAATAGATTATTACAACAATCTGTTAAAACAGTTATAGATACACCCAAGGTGAGTATATTCAAGAACACAATTGAGAATAGAATTAATAGAATGAAAAGAATGACAGCATCTGTAACTTTTCTCTTGAAAGCAACATACAACTATTTCCTTAAACTTATTTTGGCCATTGTGTCATGGCCCCTATCTCCAGCCTGTGATAAGTCTTATTTGGATGTGAAAATTAAGCCCTCAAAATGCTCAGGCCTTCTGTTGGCTCTGGGAAGCCTCAGGACTTGCCTCATTTTTTGCCCCCTCTCGGGCATTATCAATATATTACCCTGGCTTTGTTATCTGATTGTAACATGGCATAGTAAATATAGGACACTAGCTACAAGTATTTAATGCTACATTATGACTTTGATAATGTGACAATCTCTACAGGAAGTACTGGTAAACATGTTCACAATGGTCAGACTGCTAGCAGAACTATCTCTTAATTATTTTAACAGTAATTGTATCATTAATAATATTTTACTGCATTCCAGACAATGAGAGATAGTTTAGTTCGATCATTTGCATCGTTAGATTATGATGTATTAAAACAGGGTAATAGAGCTGAGTGGCCTATTATATTACATAATCTATGTTACCTACATGCTACTATACAGTTACGAGCTAGATTTGGTCAAGGTGGATGGAATTGTCCACAAGATTTCAAACAAATTGGTTTTATTGAACTCCAGGTTAGTATTATATGGAATTTTATATATACCCTGACTACTTATTGATAGAGCATAACAGTATTTGAATTTAACTGTTTAAACACCAGCAGCTGAACAATTGAATACCAAAGAACTGGATATATACACAGTTGGCCTCTTGAGCCTCAACATTAACATTGTAAGCTATTATAGTTTTTCTCAGGCTTAACTGGTCATGAAATTGTATTCTGCTTTATTCTTTGGGCACAGTTGACAGAATATTTTTGATTTACAGGAAGGACTAAGGTTTACTGCTAGTGAATTTAAAGATCCTATAGTCTCAGTTGGAGCAGACGGTTCCAATGTTACCAGATCTACCTCTTGGACTGGTGCTAGATACATCTTATCAGAGGTTCTATATGGTAGTCATATAACAGACAGCTATGATCAACAAAGTCTATGTGCTATTGTGGACTACTGGCTGTCACCACAGGCTATCAAGAAAGATTTTGAAGTTGCCAGATGTAAGTATCAACTGTTCTTGAACAAAAACAATTCTTCAAACTTGAATAACAAATATAATCTTTAAGGGAGTGTAATAAACAAAACACAAAACTTCAAACAAGGAGGTTTGTAAACATGATTTAAATCAATAAGAATCAAATGCATCAACAAACACCTTCACAAAGGTTCCTCCATTTTGATTTTGAAAGCTTGAGTTATTTTATGTCTTGTTTAATTTCAGTGAAGTATCGTGTACCATCAGCATTCTTTAATACCAATGTCAGATTGAACACTTTGATACAGGCTTTAGATGGTATTAATCATCATTATTTAGATGTACCTGAAGCATGTCATCTTCATCCTAATGTAGAGGTATATATATTTAGTTATTTAAGTCCTTTTTCCTCATTTCTTTGTACCAGTCAACCAGATGTAAATGGGAAAAATCTGAAAAAAAAAAATTATCAAGAGGCTGGTCCAATTTCTGCTATGTACATAGTGATCACCAGTTTCATTTGGTTGTGAATAAGAATAGCAGTTATAAGTTTCACATGCAATTATTGTACAACACAAGACCACTTTCTTTATATTGTATATTAGTTATTCGGACTATGGTCTGAGATAACCTTACAGAGATCCTCGAGAACCTATTATTTATTCTTTCCTTTCCTTCATTGGAAAAATCTCTTATGTATAAATCAGATATCTGGATTGATAACATAAAATATTTCCACAAATATCTCTTCAAAATGCACGCTTTCCTATATATGTAGTTCAAAGCACCCTTAACTGGCTTGATGTAATGAAATTATGTGTATTCATTATTTTCTCTATAGGACATAGAAAACTGGGTTTGTTTCCTTTTCTTGCTATTTAGATATTTTTGTAGATTGTACCTTGTTGTAAAATAGCTAGTGTAGATTTTTTAATTCTTAATGTTAAGAGACATTTTTAGGTAGATAAGAAGTAAAATAATATATCTAAAAATAAAGTGACACAAAAGTAGTATACTATCAGAAAACTTTTAATTTCATGTTAGAATAGCAATATTTATTGACATTTAATAAAGCTTGTATGCATGACAAAAGTGTTGGATGTTTGATAGAATTACAAACATATATCAATATGACTGGTGAAAATTGTACTATGTAAAAGAAACATATACATATTATTTATTTGTAAGATCTCACAATTTCAGTTTACCTTTTTTCTTCATTTATCTACAAAGTTTTCATCTATTATTTTGAAGTCTTAATCTAAAGTCTTGTAATGACAATCTGACTTTAACAAAAATATATCTGAATGTTAATCTATAAAATATAAAATTAGCGATATGGGCATCTTCAATTGACTATACTTTGGGAATAACTAATACCTTATATTGATGTGTACATTATCACTCAATTTATCGTTAAAAAAAAGGAAAACAATAGGATATCATAAAATTATGGAGCCAGGTTCCTGGTCTCATTCAGTAAAATCTATAAATTTATTTTCTATATTTCAGACTCTACTAGGAGATGATCAGTACATCTTTACAAGATTAAATAAAATATTTGATGCAATGCCATCTTCACCTACTTTAACTCATAAATTATTCCCTAGACCACCAACACCTTTTAAAGGTAACTTCTTAATTATAACTATAATAGATTATTCCTTAGAATCTCAAAACTTACATCCCAGTAATATTATGTTCACAAGATACAGAAAAGTTTATATGTAAAATTTTGGCATTGTGAAAAAAAAATTCATAAATTATCATTCATTGTGATTAATATTTAATATTTTTTTTTTTTAGGACCACCATTAGCTGGAATTAGTTCTCAAAGTAATAATCCGTCTGTGGTGGGACAGGGAGTATTTGCTACAGCAAGTTATGCTACGTTTAAAATGAGGAAGGATGTGGAATTATGGGAAATATGTCATACCATGTTATCCAAGGTTCCAAAAGCTTATACCAAGGTATGATTTACTGATTATTTCTGGTTAATATACATCAGTGCGTTGTTGTGTGATTTTCTTATAGTTTAATGTGTAAAGTCTTGAAATTGAAAATAAGATTTTTAGTTACTGATTTTATAACTTAATAATTGTAGACATTTAAACATATAGGTAGATTAGATTATTATGTACACATTCAAGTTTAATTGTAAATTGTAATGATTATTATTTCAGGAGTTTATTAATGACAAATTAAAGAAGATAGGAGGTTTTACACCTTTTAATAACTTCATTGTTAGAGAGTTAGAAACTATGTATAAATTATTGACAGAAATTAAGGGATCTATGCAGGTAAGTTTCTTGGTTTTGTTTCATACATACTTATAATGCAGCAATGCTTGTACAAGTAAGACTCTGCTTTTGGGAATTATTTTTGTCTATTTTTCATGTTTTAATTACATAAATATACTCAATTCATAATCCTTATTTCTGAAGGCGAAACAAAGTTGTATACACATCTATTTACTTATTTTGCATAATGGCTATGATATTTTGTAATTTGAAGGAATTTGATCTGATTGTTGCATCTTTAAATCACAAATTTTGCAATGATTTTTCTTGCAGGCGATCAAACTGGCAACTGAGACAAACATACTGGGTGATCAAGTCTCAAACCATATATTATCTGTAGCAGACGACTTGTACCATTTCCGTATTCCCCAAATATGGTGTGACATGTCTGGTGTGTCTGCTCCACCATTGACCTGGGGTTTAGGACAATGGTTGACAGAATTACAGAATAGATGTTATCATTTTGAGAAAATATTAACTTTGGTAAGTAGTCAGTTTTGAAACAATAACTAAAACTTTCATAATTTATGGTTGGTCACTGTAGTTTTAATAAGCATATAGTTATAGTAATAGTAATATAGTAATAGTAATATAGTAATAGTGATATTGTAATAAATCTAGTTTTGGAGGTTATTCAGATGACCTTCCCAGTCCCATCCATTTATTTCTTTAATGTAGTTATTATTAGCAGTTATTTGTATAATGTTTATAGAATTTGAATATGAACATTACAGGGTAGAGAAAAGATGCCAGCATATTGGTTAGGAGCCTTCTTTAATCCTAGAGGTTTACTCAGTCTATTAAAACAAGAATATACCAAACAATTCTCTGGTGAAAGATCTGGAAATTTTGAACAATTCACATTTCAAACAGAGGTTACTTCTAGAGATAAAGATCACGTAAGTAGTAATAGATTCTCCTATTATAACCTCATTTCATAAGGACTTTTAAAAGTTTTAAGATATTCTGTAAAGTAAATAGGTTTTGTCTGCCTACAGCCTGGCATCTTACCATTTAAGCTTACAACTTACTGTGACAAAACAATTATTGTGGTCTGAGATATCAATTCGTATTTGGTACTTGTTTCCCTTGCAACAATGCAATCATTAGACATCCTTTTAAGTTTTACCTCATAAATGCCACCAGACCGTAGCAGAGTTTTTAAGATGTCCAAATTGAAATTCATATTATTTTCTAGTTACGTGATCCTCCCCACGAAGGAATGTTTATTTATGGTATATATATGTGGGGCTGTGCCTGGGAGAAAACAACCGGAGAACTACAAGATGCTCCACCACGTACTAGCTGTGCTACCTTACCAGTTGTTCATCTGACATGTTTACCGGTTACTGAAAAACATGGTGCTCAAGACTCTACTAAATCTTATGAAACCTACCAATGTCCGGTATATAATTCGCGTATAGCCTCTAGAGATCCTGTGATGGAAATGGATGTCAGACGTGAGGGAGTAGCAGCCTCACGCTGGGCTTTACGTGGATTATCTGCCACCATACGACCATATTAGATATTGAGCTGATATATTGTTGATAATTAAGTTATATTTTTAATTGTTTCAAGTTGTGATATTTTATTTATTGTTTTTCCTGACCGAGTTTTCTTATTTATAATTCATACAGTGAATTACAGAATTAACTAAAACAAAAAAAAAATTCTATTTTTTCATAAAAAAAAAGCTTATATTACGTGTGGCGTTTGTAATTGAAAAAATATCTTACTTGCCAAATGGAACTTTTTTTCAATTAAACAGAACTTAAAGAAATTCGGACAAATTTTATCTCACAAAACATTCAGTAATAAGTAATTATTTAGCATTTAGTAATTCTTCCTAATTCAGAAATGAGCAATTATTCAGAAAAAAGTAATTATTCAGAAAAAAGTAGTTATTCAGAAATAAGTAATTATTCAGAAATGAAAAATTATTCAAAAATTAGTAAAATATTACAGAAATAGTATTCAGATTCAAATTTGACTAGTTCCTCATGGTAATTATTAAGACACACCTACTTCTTCATAAGTTTGATGAAAAGTTATTTTTATTCTTAAAAATGCCAGGGAAATTTCCAGCGTTCTAGCCAATACATTTTGTTATAAATCAGTATTTAAGCCAAAATCTTATGTTATAAATCAGCATTCCATCCAAAGAACTATAAAATCAGCATTCCGTCCGAATCAATTTCGTCAAAATGTACCTTCGGATCCATATATCTTTGTATTATTTTTTACAATATTTCATACCATTACCATAGTTTATTATTATTGTTGTTTTTCATGTCATTCTGTATTAATATTAAACTGATGTGTTATATAACTTATGATCTTTAAAGGACATTTTACGCAAGAAACATTTAACTAAAGTCTGATCTAGAAATAGACTATGATCTGATCTAGAAGACATTAGACTATGATCTGATCTAGAAGACATTAGACTATGATCTGATCTAGAAAGTCTGATCTAGAAAGTCTGATCTAAAAGACATTAGACTATGAACTTTTAATTTTTAAATACTCGACGGTGTTTGGCTTTTCAAAAATATAGAATATTTAACACCAAATCATTTCATATCGAACAACTCAATATATGGAAATTTATTAATTCATACATAATTGGAATTATTTAAATGTGAAATCTTATTAGTAAAATATATATATAGGATGTTATGTCATCTATAGAGTTATATATAAGGTATATCTCTATTGATAGTTGACCGACTTAAACCTGTCAGGTTATTGATGTTTACACAAGTTAACGACATGTTAGAACTTGACCATTACAAGTCATTTAATTTAATTACTTAATGATTGATTGATTCATACTTAAAATCTCACATCGTTAAATCAAACGATTTTGGGATGAACAAAATTATACTTAAAGGTGCGCATAATAACACCATTAACCTGTAAATATTCTATTTTCATCCACGAAGACTGTATTTTCTGTAATTACCGGTACTGTAAATCTTAGTAAGATATGATAGTGTAAATATCGCTATCATAAGGTTTTCTGTGCGATCTTAACGGCTATCACTTTATTACGTAGGCCTATCCTCGATACTCAATAGGTCAATAAACAAAAGAAAATTAAATTCCTTTCAGACTACTTATTTTTATTTTATTTTTTTACTTGGTCAACGATCTGTTACGTACGTCACTAGGTTATAATAGATTGGTCATATTAGTGCAGCTCGACCTCTTACGTCTGCTAATACAACATGTAGTCCAAAACCTATTGATTTTATACGCAAATTACCTGTCTGTGCGGCATGCTTTCAAACAACCGGATATGACGCTAGTGAATTATATATGTGAGTGAAATCATAGATAAGCTTTAGTAGGCCTTTGCGTTATTCTGTTTTGGCTAAAGAACAATGGTAATTTGAGTTTCCAAAAACACGAAAAATATTGAATATATGCCAGAAATTCTGTCTCTAGTCGCTGGGAATAGCTTAATGTCAGAAATACCTCTCGTTGGCGCGTTTTGTACATCAAGCCCAATAATATCAGAAGGTTGTAAGTAATCCAGAAGGGTCAATAAGTTAATTCTTTACGACGGATATTATGGAATTAGAGAGTATGCTGTAATATTACCCGGTCGTATGGTGCAGCTTATACGTGTGACATAAGATTAACATTTTCCAATCGAGTTTATTGATAGGGTCATAATAGATTTATAGACTCAAATTACAGAAAATTATATCAAATTATCTTCTTTTATAGTAAATTATATTATAATATTGCCATATAATTGAAAATGGAGTACGTAAATCATCCTCTGTGTAGGACTGACTATTTAAATTTCACTCAATTATATAGTGGATTATATATCAGAAATGGCAGCGTATACTATTTGATGTTGATACCAGCGCCGTATTCATCCTAAAAGAGAATTTAGAAACAATCACTTCAGATACATCTCAGATGAGGCTAACAGTTCACATATCCATATCTTCAATATTGATTTGAATGGTTTTCACGATAGTGACATCATAATCTGCTTTTGGTTTCATAGTATTACAAGGTGACTGCAAACCTCAGGCTGGCCGAAAATAAGAAATTATGTATAAACAAACTGTAATTTAAGTGTCCATACACATACATCAGCTACAAAACTATTTTGCAATCCCGTCACATGAACTGGCAGATGTGGGCGAAATTATTTTCGTCTAATTGAGAGCCTAATTTTGTTTAATGTAAAATATTTATAACAGAAATTACTTAATAAAACCTAAGTCTTTATTTCTTACGGCCTGACGAGTTGTATCATAAGTTTTTTTGCAGACGTCGTGATGGGAGTTTCAAAGACAAAGGACTGCTCGAAAGCCGGAAGTAGAAAGCACGAAGCAGAAATAATGTAACGTGACTGGTATAATGAATCAATATATTATATAAAGTATAAAGCTGTGATAATATTCATTGATGATTATACATTATGATTGCCACCCACTACTGGTAAATCCTATTTCCGTTTGACCACCGTCTGAAACAGCAGGAATATCTTAAAGCAGCAGCCTACTTATCTGGACTGATATTGGTTGAAACAATGGTGTCATTTCTTATCCTGCCCACAAAACAATTGACAGCAATATCATAACGAACTGAAAATAATGCATTAAATTCGGTTGTAGTCTTAATTTGGCGTATGATGGACGAGGAGGGATACCATGGGCAACAATACATCAAAAAGATAAGAATGTTCTCATCTGAACAATGGCAAGCTACTGCGAACTTCATTTTATGCTCCTTTCCTTAATCATGGAATGTAGCCATATGATTGGATTGTACGCCAGCGAATACAACCAATCATAACCCTCGACAGACCGACTGTTAATATCGTCGCTTTTTAGTTAGGGATTTTCTTTCGAGATCTCTGATTGAATGTATTCACTAACGTACAACTCAACCAAATCAATGCATTTACAAACTTTCGAGATACTTGAAAGGTGACTATTGCAGTATAAGACGAAGCTCATAGCTTGACATTGTAAAGATAGATTGTTTGTAGCGCCAACTAATTATTATTAATTACTGCTAACTGTTTATTATATGGCTTCATTTTTGCGTGGGATGGTGTCTCTTTAAAAAAACAGAAAGTTCCAGACGTCGATGTTTACTATTATTAATTATATTAATGGACACAAATATATTGATTATTTCCTTAAATAAGGGTGTTTTTTCCAGAAATAGATTTAACCCCAGGGCTACCATGTGTCGTTTTCACAGACTTCATTAATAAATTATATTTTGACCGTTTTTAATTATAACAGATCGTCTTCGTGTCCCGACAATTATTTTTATTATTATGATCTATAATCAGTTGAGATTCGCAAACATATGAATGCACATCTAGTTACTGCGTCATTTACACTAGTACGATTTCCTGTCCAAGGCGTGCGATTCTTCTGAAGCCCTAGAAAATTGATTATGATTACTTTCAGAAAAAAGAGCATTTGCAAAAGTTCTTTTTAAAAAATATTTTATTCTGGGGATTACAGGAACCCCGTGAAATTGATAATAATAAGTTAATCAGTAAGTTTTTGAGTTTCACAACCGTAGTAACTGTTTTATTAGTTGATGACCAGATGAACTATGTCCGTGTTATTGTCATTCAGAATTTAAAATTACTAATTTTTTTTATAGAAGTAAAGGAATGGAATGGTGTGCAAGATCATGAAATCGTGGTGTATTAATAGTCTAAAGTGTTCTTCAATTTGTCACATCATGTGAATTCGACTTGTGTAATAATAATCTCTTATCTTCTCCCACTCCTACCACACCGTGTTAAAATACTTCAACTGTTTTCTTTAAGTCTTATTCACACTTTCTGTAATATCAATGAGTTTCTCTGCAGTGGCGGAGCCAAAGGAGTGGCAGAGGGGACAGGCGCTCCGAGTGGATAATTCCCTGAACTGCAAGTAGATGATTCCAAAAGCTGTGAGGATATAATTCCCTGAACTGAATTCTTGTGCTCTGTTTTATTTGCAAACTATTAAACTAATTTCAGTAATTTGCCATGTGGTGAAGTCTAATATGTAATATTGAGACCTGTATTTAATAGATATATATTCTTTATAATTTTGGTTCCTCGATGGTGAAATTACCGCAGACATTAGTTGAAGACCATCCTACTTTCAGTTTAGTTTACAGGTAAGTTCTGGGGTTCAAGGCTTAAGTTTTATTTTTAAAAGCTAGGACCAAAATAACATTATACTAGATGTGAGTAAAGTCGGTTAATCAGCTAGAAAATACAATTCTATATACCCGCTAGATATTGGTGATCTTAAAATATACTTCTTGTTTCCTAAAATATCACTCATTATAATCATAATTTTTGTATTCGTATCAATATTGTTGTTAGTGTGTTTGTGATAACTAAGCTTCTGGTGCCATACTACGATTGGGAAGTTCAATACTAAATGATAGGGGAAAATCGAACTAGACAGGTGAAAAACGGATGAATCTTATCAAGTCTCCAATCTTTGATCTTTCAGCTACATGTACAGGTAGTGGTCTCATTTGCGCAAGGCATTTAAAGCAGGCATGTATACGATTGTAAAGGTTTTCTGATAGTTGACAGTATTGAATGATTGAAAAAATACATTGCTATTTTCAAGGTTGGCACACTTTTGTAGGGCCCGGACATACAGAATCATTACACCAAATGACTGGGTCTCGGACTGAAACCAGAATTTTATATCTTTTGTCTTTTCAAAATGCTATAAACAATAGTTTGTGTTGAGAACCCATTGATATCCATCTTTTTATGATTACATTGATAAACCTTTTCTTGTGATAAACAAAATCAATCAAGTAATAATGAGAGTCGAAAGTCATCTTTGGTGTGAGAAAATGGGTTAAATTGCTAATTAGTAAAAGTTATTGTGAAAGATAAATACCAAAGTTGAAATAGATTGATTTTAAGCGTCCAGGGATTACATCAATCTGATGAATATCTTACATCTTGACGTGGTCGGTCTTCTGTAGGAGTTATAGTCAGAAAAACAAACTATCATTGCATCATTCCAAAACGAGTCGATATTCTTATTCCATGATAGAACTTGTGATTCAGAAATCATTGTGATTCAATTAGTCGCTTGTTAGCTACTCTGAAGGCGGGGAGTTAGATCCCGTTACAAGGCCCCCATTGTTGTCCCGGTTTTCATTGCCAGTGATACAGACTGATATGGGAAAGGCTGCAAAATGAAATGATATGTAAGGAATGGAGTTATACGTCCTACTTTTCTGCACCATGTGTGCTAATGAAGACGGGCAACGCCATGCAGGGTGCACTTATGGAAATTTTGCCAGGCCAGCGGCATTAGCCTGCTCTTTTTCGATTTCCAACTATCGAGGGATCTTTAACGTGCACAGCCTGTAGCACATGGGGCCTCGGTTTAATGTCCCATCCGAACGACTAGACGCTTTATCCATGTCAGCCCCTCAGCAAGGTCAGCACGATTTGACCTCGAGACAAACAGAATCTGAGAACAACTTGGTTTTTCAACAGTTACGACAACTTTGACGTATTTAGGGGATGATCCAGTACTGTTGATCACAGTATGAGCAGTTAGTTGATTGTCTTGGTGGTGTTAATGGAGAGAACAACTGTATGGTGTAAACAACACTGAATGGATTTAACATGTTTACATCAGCGTATACACGTACTTCCTTTGACCGACTTGTCATGTACAACGTGAGTTTTGTCTGTGAAAATAATTACATAATATTAAAATCCAATTATAACCAAATTAATGGAATAGAGAAATAAATACGATATCATGACATCTCAACTTTAATTAACTTCGTGACTGACGGATGTAGTTGAGATTTCTTTGACTGAAACCAATCCTTTTGTTTGGTGTTAGTTTTGTCCAGTATTTCCTCAAACGCATTTCTGCTTGGAACAGACAATTATTTTTTTACAAATACTAATATAGTTAATTGTTAATTAATTAATAAAGTTTGCATTTTTATGCTCATCAAAAGATTATTTGTTATACTATAAAAAATTATATTGGTTGTCAAAAACCATGTCGACATTCCAGTCACAATTCAAGTGGATGTACTCAGATCGAGTCAAGTAACCAGAAGTATGTAATCGTAAATGTAATGTGATGACTACCGACGGACAGGCTTACACCACGTCGCGGGATCTTTACCATGTTCAACTTTATGCACACGGAGTTTTTCCCAATGCGAACCACTAGACATATCTTAGATATTAAGGAGAACAAGGAGGGGAAACCAGAAATCATGACCTGCGTCGGAATCGGACTCAGGTAACCGAGTCGCTGCGTCTAAATAAAATATGAATATGAAATCATAATACAGCAATAAACTTTATAGTCTTCAGAAGTATTAGAAATGGACGAAGGTCGTTAAATTCCCTCAAAAATATCTCAAATTTCTTTTTCTATACATGTCTTTTCTATAAAGTGTAGTGTAGGACACAGGTGGATTAGAAAGGTCCAATTTCGCCGTTGAGCTGTTAATGATTGACTAAGCGAAAAAAAAAAAAACCCGTTTCCGAGACTAAAGTATGATTGGTCAAAAATGGCACAACTCTAAAGCTGTTTATTTCCAATACTCAAATTTGATGTTTCAGCGCTTTATCAAATTAACATTTGTGTAACCTTGCTTGAAATGTCCTATATCTAATTAATATGCCGGTACATTGCTATCATATTTTAACATGCATATAATAATTTATCTATTACATTTCATTGATTTTTTAATCAAACTGTACTGAGCTGTCTGAAAATATCACCAGCTGATCAAATTACGTTTATAAATAAACAGTTCTGTATAACCAAAACTATGCTAAATACATGTTAAATAACGTGCATTATTTGTCTTTTTGCTTCTTTATAAGAAAAACAATAATAAAAAAAATTCTTAAGTTAGTCGAAGTTTGGATGTCGGCTATTCTTCTAGTCCCGTTTTGGAACCTTGACTACTGGATGTCGGATATTCTTCTAGTCCCGTTCTGGAACCTTGACTACTGGATGTCGACTATTCTTCTAGTCCCGTTCTGGAACCTTGGCTACTGGATGTCGGCTATTCTTCTAGTCCCGTTCTGGAACCTTGACTACTGGATGTCGGCTATTCTTCTAGTCCCGTTCTGGAACCTTGACTACTGGATGTCGACTATTCTTCTAGTCCCGTTCTGGAACCTTGACGACTGGATGTCGACTATTCTTCTAGTCCCGTTATGGAACCTTGACTACTGGATGTCGACTTTTCTTCTAGTCCCGTTCTGGAACCTTGACTACTGGATGTCGACTTTTCTTCTAGTCCTGGAACCTTGACTACTTGGTTTCGTTCTTTCTTTTCGGTCAGTTCTTGAAGCTTGACAACTGGATGTCAGTTATTCTTCTCTATCAGCTCTATAACCTTGACTACCGGACGTCAGCTATAATTCTCCTTCTGCTCTGGAACCTTTACTACGCTATTCTTGTCGGTCAGTTCTGGAACCTTGACCACTGGATGTCAGGTATTCTTCTCGGCCAATGCTAGAACCCTGACTACCGTGTGTTGGCTATTCTTCTGGGTCATATCTGCATTATTGATAACTTAACTCTTTGACAAAACGTCAATAGAAGAAGGTTGTCTTGCCTATGCTTCGATTATAACAGAACCTTGTTGATTGAACAATTTCATCGATCAAATATTTTCAGGAATGAGATAATATTTCACCCCTTAACTACTAATAACTAACAGTAGGTAAATCACCCTTTCAAAAGAAATTCCAAGATGCTGGTTGACTAAATGGATTTTTAAAAAAAAATTAAAGGATGGTGTACGTTTTGAAAAAAGGTAAAATATAGCCTTGTATTATCTCCAATATGTACTTCAACAACTTCTACGACTTTGCTATCGACAATCGGATTAGTTGAAATATAATTTCTGAAGCTTTACAGTGTTTGTCGACACGATTTGAAGCTTTAGAAACAAATCATAATAACCACTAAGTGTAATCAGTATAAACCGTAAACAAATGTTAAAAAAAAATTAAAAACACGAATTAAAATTTAATGAAGTAAATAGGTATAAAAAATAAATCATTAAGATTATACAAATACTGAAAAATTATCTGCCAAATAGATAATATCTTAATAATATTAGAGTTATATCGTGCTTGTAGGATTAAATTTATAATCATATTTATTCTAATTCTTAATACATTGAATGTTTAAGACAATTCCGTTTATAGTCCTCTTAAGTGGAGGGCGAAATTAAAAAGAAATATTCTTGTTTACAGTATGCATGCTCTAAAGGAAACTCTTATGTCCATCGGTAGTAAGTCAAGACCATCAGGATACAAGTCCAGAACAAGTATATTGTCTTTATTGTCACCATAACAGTAAAAAGTATGACCAAGAACAAAAAGGTCTATTTTTATAAACGATTTGGTTATCTCTGGACTAAGAGGTAGAGAGGAAGGAACAACAGACAAGTGGTAGTAGAATAGAACAAATAAACAATGATTTGTCGAAGTAGAGGGAAGGTCGAAGTAGAGGGAAGGGAGAAGCGAAAATGAGAAGTGGAGAGAAGAGGGAGAGAGAAAATGGGAAGTAAGAAGAGAACATGAGAAGAAGAGGAACGATTGAAAAGTATAGAGGAAGTAGGGAAACAAGGGGAATAGAAGGTCGAAAGGAGAGTAATACATGTACATGTAAATTAGCGAGGGAGAATATTAATCAGAGAGAGAGAAGGGACGGGAGTATTGGATAAAGGGTAGTGAATTATCAGAGGCAGAGATGGATACAGATATACAGAGAGAGAAGGTACTGGACCAATGAGATAGTGTGAGGAAGAAGAGGTCAGAGTGGATGGTGGAAAGAAGTGTTTCAAAGAGAGAAGCTTTCATAGGATGTTACTAAAGAGGGGCACTACAAGAAGAATATGAGGAATTCACATGGCGGTGGGTGGATCAGGCAGGAGTGGTGAACAGAGAGGATAATATGGGTTTTATTACCCCCTTAAGGCATCGCACCGTAGATCATAGTGACAATTTACATTGAATTAAACAATTTTCATAAGCATCCTCAATGGTCAAATGAAATTGTCGAGAATTCTTCCCCTTGAAACAAAACGTATATAAAACGTTACAATTTGATTTGATTTGTACATCGTCGTGGTAAATATAATTCACTGTTTTCGCAATACAGTTTGGTTTTATTCTTCTTGATCATTTGCAGAAAAGTAGGACATGAAACTCAATTCAATTATTTTTCAGTTCGTTTTATTAGTCTGTGTTCCCATGGTTAGCAAACCTTTTTTTCAAATTAATGACATAAGAACCTACGTAATAAATTTCCAGCATGTGTCTTACATCGTGTACATTCAAAAGTCACAACAATGCGCGTGTTCAAAATCTCAACTTATTTTTTTTTTTCATCTTGTTAACCTAGTTTGTGTGTTATAAGGGAAAATAAGATGCGTGACGTATGTTGGTTGTGTGCTGTAGTTTACAGCTGTTCAAATCAATATTATATATTATTTATTGATTGCTTATCAAAAAATATTGTCAAGGTTGCATTTTCTACTTAATAACATTTTTTGATAATACAGCGCCTTGAATAGAAGGCTTGATTTAAAATTTAAAAAAGTTTGATCAGGAAGCCTTGAGACAAGATAATACCTTTGCTAATTCAAACCAAAATGTTCACTACTCTCTGCAGCTTGTAATTGTTTTTGCTAGAAATCTTGTCGGATGATGGCCATTCTTTAAAATTCTCCTTACTGTTTCCAACGGGCAAATCTATAATTCGGTGATCTCTATTCTAACATAATTATAATATTCGGTAAGCTGCTAAGCAACAAATGAACCCTTTAACGTGTTTTGTCGACCTTTTCACTTTTTTGAATTATATTGCATTATGCACTTGATGGGCTGATGATACTGGTTATGACGTCATAAAGAATCACATAACTTCAAAAAAATCTATCAAAAATTCACAATCTATATTTGGATTTTCAGATGTCAAATTTGAGAACATGTATTTTTAAAATTAAATCCTTTGAAATGATTCCATAGGGTAAAAATCTATATTTGTCTTTCTATGATTAAGAGAAAAAAAAAACATGACGTCAGAAGATAATTGGCCTTAAAAACTGATATTCAGTGGAAATAAGGCAAATTCAAAGATAGAAAAAAAAAACATAGAAATCATAGAGAGTTTTAGAATATCAGAAGTCACACTGCAGTGTTTTGAAAGCGAAGTTTGCGAAAGCGAAATGTGAATATTCACCAGAATCTAAGATTTAAAAGAATAATGGAAGGCCTACATGCAGAAATATTCTAAATTATTTCATCACGGTAATTTACATAAAAAAGGTTAGGATATTGTAATTGTTAGCGCCTACACTGTTGAATAGATCAATTTATTTAACCTAAATATTTAGGTGAATTAATGCATAAACTATAACTTGCGAAGTATCGTCACATATATTATGATTACATAGTGGGACAACAAGATTGGCACTCATATCACTCTGCGACTGGGTTTATCAATTGAATTATGGTTACAGAGTCCACAAACCTAATAGCATTTTAAGCAGCTGAAAAGGGAAACCGAAGTCATAGGGCTACAAAAATCTGCAAAATCTGCAAGATCTGAATCCAATTTGATTTAATATGTTTCACTTCCCACTCATACTGTCCACATTTCTTATAAATGTTGAAAAATTAGTTTAGATTAGATTAAAACTAGCCTGGAACAGTGTAGCGCTTGCTTCTACTATCATCTACTCCGTTTTTATTTCTTTGGATAGCAAGTCAAATCAGGCTGGTAAACCTGTGAATAGATATGGTGTCCGGTGTATTATAAGCGGGAGTTACTGTAGAAGTATAGGAGGTGAATTCGGCATCGTGTCAGACAGCACCGAGCAATGTATCACGTCTATTACTCCCTTGACAGCGTGACTTTATTACATAAGTATTCGTTTCAAAATAATTAACCAACACCCTACCCCACCACCTGCTGGTACGTCACTGTGACTTGACAAAGTTACGCCACTGAATAATAATTTTTATTCTCTAATTCATAATTGCAATACATTTAGACGTCATAATGTTCTGAGTGGCCATTGTTGTGTGGGATGGATTTAATATACATGTAATTATTGTTTACAAGTATACTGTCTCCCAATAGAACAAATTATCTGTATAATACTGAATACCAAATATATATAACACTTATACTGTCCATTAACCGACTTTAGATTTAATATTTCAAAATAACATTTCTTCAAAGAAATCTATGTGAACAGAATAAACAAAATTATATTTATAAGGTTTACGGTAGGTTTTGTCCATTTGTTAAATCTTTAACAATAAAACAATTTTGATTCTGTGTCCAAAACTCGAATGAAGATCCGACAGAATCAAACATTGACAGCGCCAGTGGTGGCACGGAGTGGGGGATGGGTGGTACCCACAATTCATTTCTAACAAAATATGATTTTTATATGTTTACGCCTTAAAATATGCGTTAGAATGCACCACGTTGATTCTTAATTTCCTTGGAAAAACTCACCCAGAGACACCATGGGGTACTTGCGCCTATGCTACTTCCACATAGCTTCCGCATTTGGAATCTCAACCTCGAAGATAGTTTTCTCCTCATTAAGTAAGTCTGCCCCCTCTTCGTACCCCCAACTTCGGAAGGCTCGGAAGGTTTTATTCAGACTCCCCGGTATAAAATTGTTAGAAATTCAATATGTTTCAGTCACTGTATCGGAATAGGTGATATAATCTATCTTTTTTTAATAGTGCATAATTATGCTAAATTTCTCGAGGGAGAACCATAAATACACAAAATGGATACCTGGTTAAGAAGGCGTAGAAATGTTATATCAATAGGCTTATCAATCATCTATTTGATTTTTTAATAATGTATTGTTTTATATTTAAAGAATGATAACCTAGAAATTCAATATTACATAACTTTGGAAACGAAAAAGGAACATGACATAGCATGGAATGAATATCAAAGCGACACTTGCATTATTTATTCTGATCTTGAACATCTTAAAATCAACGTGTCTCCATGAAAGTACTATAATAAGTCAATGTATTGCCAACTGTCCATAAATTATAACAAATATTTTAAAAACTATAACAAATAGTTATTTCACAGATTATTTCACACGTTACAAAAAAAACGGATCATTTCATTGAAGACAATCCTACTTTAAGTGTAGTCAACGATAACGTACTTCTTTTAACAAATAAAAAGTGCAATGAACTTCATAATATATGAAAGAAATGCATTATATAGTTTAATTTAGGCGTTGTTCATTTGATTATAGGTGTAACTTTGTCACGATTTAAATTTTTAAAACACTTAACCAACGATAAGAAAACTTGACTTTTCACTTTTGGAATAAAGTTTACAATCTAGGAAAAACTAGGAGTTTGAAGAGGCTACACATCTTGTTTGATTTTTTTTTAGACAAAATATGCTAATAGAGAGCATGCTACATTGTAAATATAGCCGAATAGATTGTTAATTCGAGTGACAATAGGTTTCATTGCACCGAAGAGATATAAATATTGTCGAGAAATAAAAGTACTTGTATGATGGAGGACAAACTTTTAGATATTATGTTTGAAGTGATTTGAATTTTGATTTGACCCAATATCAAGAAATGGTTACTTTCATAGTTTAAATGGGTCCAATTTAATTGGTTATAATGTGTCCAATTAATTAATAGGCAAGATGTGTCTAATGTTTGAAAAGTCTAAAAATTTGCATTATTTCTTTTAAAAGTTAATTGTGTCTTTTTCTATATATAGTTAAAATGGAAAAAGTGTATCTATCTAAATATGTTAATGTAGCACTTATAGTTGTCTGGTTGTGTACATTTTCATAGTCTCAAAGAGTCAATATTTTTTTATTTAAAGGGAAACATTCGTTCGACCAATTATCATACCTTAGTCTCCGAAACATGATTTTATTTAGCTTAGCAGGTCAATAGCTTAATAGCGTTCATATCTCACCGTCGAAATTTAATCATTCGAGAATCATGTTTGAAAGTTAAAATGACGACTCTTCTTTTCTTGAGACTACATCTTATATAAAGATAGGAAGTGAAAATTCTTGTTTGGCGTATATTCGAAGGAATTATGCGATTTTCGTACAGTCCTAGTACTTCTGAAGACTATTAACATATATTCATGGCCAAAATCAACCCCGAAAATGCCGACTATTTCCCGTTAAGTTTAAATATGTTCATTTTTAAAAGAAACTGATATGTTTCCATTTAAATGCATTCTCCCTTAAGATCAGCTGGGTCTCTAATTAACGATTCTGAGATGATGAAGTTGATTTAACAGGTAAATGATATATTCAACGTTAAAAATTCAATTGCAAGAATACTTTTAAGGTATAAAAACTGTGTATAAAAGTCAGAAATAGTTATATTTGTTTATATGTTTAAGTGCAATATTGACTTTCTAAATAGATTGCAATTAATCCATTAACTTTTCTTATCGTCAGAGAATCAATATCTATTTATATAGACTTTACATTTTACCTTCTGAATTAACTTTCAATATTGAAAAATAAAAAATAGACAATAAAATTCACAGATGTTAAAAAGATTGGTGCATTTCACATTGACATGTTATATCCAAACAGATTAACAAGAATTAGATGAAACCTGCGAAAGTAAAGACCTGTATAGTTGTCATCACGTAATATTCCAATCGTTTTTCTCGAGTTTAACATTATAAACGCCTTATCATTATTAAGAAAGACATTTCTCTTTTGTATAAAGGAGCTCGAGTCGACTGGAGATTCAGAACATATATTTACAGTAAATATTTCATGATCAACTATGATTAACTGAATGATCGCAGATTCCGTCCGCTCAGGTCGACAGAACATGAGCTACTGTTTGCAATTTGACGCTCTTAATCCATAAATTGAAATTAAGATGTGCAACTTTAAGTTACTGCAAGCTACTACACTTGACATCCAAGTGAAGCAGCTTCGAGATTGGCATTTTAATCAGGTTGCTTAATCCAGCTACAAATTAGTGAAGATTCTCCCAGCTGATGCCAGTAGTCGTTGCAATTCCAGTTCTCTGAGATTCTGCTCATCGCGTGGTCGAAATAAGCTCCCATTTAGAAATGGACAATGACTCTAAATGGATACAGTTTGGAGTGCTTTTAGGAATCCAATGACAGCTGAAATCAAACTGTGAGAATACCTCCGTTGATGCGTTTGATTACTACAGTAAACTTAATAAGTTTGTTGGTTTGTAGTCAGGCTTCGTTCTCAAATTCGTATGTACATGAACACATTTTGTTTTGTCTGGACTCATCATTGCAAAGAACGAACCAGAGCTTTCTATAATAACACTGAGATCAAACCATTGATCGTGGTACTAGGCACTCTGACCTGTTATAAAATCTTCCAAGCTATTATCTTGTATAAACAACATAATGTTTATTTGTATATGGTTATATTTAATAACAGTGAATATGATGTATAAGATAAACAAACAATACTTATAACAATATAATGGTCATTAGATTCTACATTAACAATATTAGTTGATATAATCTGGCGGCTTGCCACACTTTATAATCATTACAAATAATCATTTAACAACAGTGTTATTAACCGTTGAATGTTCTACGTCATTTACAATATTAATTAACATTAAGTTGTAGCATCCTGTATAGAAACCATGATAACACATCATGCATAGATATATTAAAGGTATTCCTGGAATAAATGACGTATTAGTAGGTAACGATAATGAAGGGAAATAGTTTTTCCGATGTGCTGATGGAGCAGTTTATTTCCAGTAATAATCTATGAAGCGTCCTGATTCAGCCCTGTACCAGACATGTTCCTTTAGTAGCAGTGTGATATGATAAACGCCGAACAAAATGAACATGTATGGTACAAAGCTTATTGGACACTATCCCCTACATCGCAAGCCTTTTACTTGTATCCAGGTACAAGTTGTTGATGTGAGAGAGCCCTACAATGTAGTCTGAAAGAGTTGACCACCCACACTTTTTACATACAATATGGTGTCAGGTAGAGTCAGATTATCTTTCAACAAAATAGGATTATTAGTGATAGAACAGATGCCGCATATCAGCTTATCTTCAATCAATATTATACTATTTATTATTAAAGGGATACTGTAGTCTAAATATTCGGCGTGCTTAAATGAATAAAACAGTCGTTTATTTCACAAGCTCTTGAACTCTCGTTCTCTGTGGAGAGATTTTTTCAGTTTGGTACTCCTTCGCCCAGCCACAGGGGATAATTTTTAATTTTTTCGAAGGGTAATTGTTCTGTTCAGTCAGGCAGTATCATAAAAGAAAATCACAAAATAGTAAGGATTAATAGAGGAAAGGGGTAATGAAATCGATCAAGGATCCAAAAAAAGTTGAAAACACCTGCCCTTCATATAAAAAAAAAATGAAAAACAAAGAGTGCTGAAGTTATACAGTTGACAGGCTACTGAGTGCAAACAGAGATGAATATCTTGACCGTTATTTACAAACCAACAGCCTTTCAGGAACCCCTATGGTACTCTCACTGTTATCTCTAAGGCGTTTATTGACGGTCCAGAACTTTTTATAATCTACCAAGGATAGAACTTAAGAAACAACTGGCACATGTGGTTGTTTTGTTCTCAATTCCGAACTCTATTCGACCTGATCATTCTAAATACTCTTAACATTGAAGTTGATAATGGGATGTTTATGATTATTTTGGAAACCAATTTATAGTCATATAAAGCATAATAAAGACGACACGATCTAAAAAACGTATTTTCCCCTCTTTTTTTGTCCCTCGATATAGAGTAGACTTACATCTAATTAATATTTAATTTATAACAATCAATATCATTCACATAGTATTAGCCTTGTTAATATTAAAATAGGATTGGTTATGGAGCAGCTGTACAGACATAACGGGAGTTATTTAAACAGGATGTCTGTTTTTTGGTTTCCAATTGGATCTATTTTCCGGACATCTTGAGAGGATGGCAACTATTAGAGCTTCGAGTATATATATAGCCCTAATTATCGCTTAAGTCGAAGATTTAATAATATGGGTGCAAACGATTCTACTATAGCTTTAGTCCTAAGCATTTTGACTTCTTAAGATAACCAGTGAGTAGTATACATCTCAGGATATTGTCTCGGAGGCTTCGGTACTACCAGAGGTATTCGTCGTTGCCCTCTAATTCCCTAAATTGGGGACCAGGGCACAACAGACTCATGGCAACTGCGTTGTCATTAGAGAGCTTAAAAAGCTATTTCATTTCAGTATCATTATATACATTCTACTACTATGCTATGATTGTATTTGGTAAATCGTTGACCAATTACTTTGAAATTACAATTACTGAGCGATGAAGTCATTTACCTATAAAATGTCAATATGTATATAAAAACTAAGCAAAAGGTAAAATATCAAAGAGTAGATCAATGCTTTGGATTATACGTGATGGTCGGCACTAAGTAGGAAATCCTGTTGAAGATTTTCTCTTAATGATTTTAACTGCTTGTCTTGATATTATCTTGTAATGAAATTTAACTCGAGGTTATTGACTTCATGATAAAATACGCCTGTAAATCTTAACGGTATTACTTCCAAACTAATTACTTTTCTTTTATTTCTTTGATAACATTGTGAATCAAAATGCAAATCATAGACACATACACATGTAAATGGAATGTAATTATAGTTTTTACATTGTAAATTTAAAGATTCAAAAATTAAATTCTTTATGACTCTACTGTTTAAGGTTGTATCAGATTGTACAGTCTACTACTGTTTATGGTTGTATCAGATTGTACAGTCTACTACTATGTATGGTTGTATCCGATTATAAAGCCTACTACTATTTATGGTTGTATCATATTTTACAGCCTACTACTGTCTAAGGTTGTATCCGATTATAAAGCCTGCTACTATTTATGGTTGTATCCGATTATGCAGCCTACTACCGTTTATGGTTGTATCAGATTGTACAGCCTACTACTATTTGTATCAGATTGTACAGCCTGCTACTGTTTATGGTTGTATAATATTATACAGACTACTTCTATTTATGGTTGTATCAGATTGTACGGCCTACTACTAATTATGGTTGTATAAGATTGTACAGCCTACTACTGTTTATGGTTGTATCATATTGTACGGCCTACTACTAATTATGGTTGTATAAGATTGTACAGCCTACTACTGTTTAAGGTTTATCAGATTGTACAGCCTGCTACTGTTTATGGTTGTATAATATTATACAGACTACTTCTATTTATGGTTGTATCAGATTGTATAGCCTACTACTGTTTATGGTTGTATCATATTGTACGGCCTACTACTAATTATGGTTGTATAAGATTGTACAGCCTACTACTGTTTATGGTTGTATCATATTGTACGGCCTACTACTAATTATGGTTGTATAAGATTGTACAGCCTACTACTGTTTAAGGTTTATCAGATTGTACAGCCTGCTACTGTTTATGGTTGTAACCGTTTGTACAGCCTACTACCGTTTATGGTTGTATCAGATTGTATAGCCTACTACTATTTATGGTTGTAACAGATTGTACAGCCTACTACTATTTATGGTTGTACAAGATTGTACAGCCTACTACTGTTTAAGGTTGTATCAGATTGTATAGCCTACTACCGTTTATGGTTGTATCATATTGTACAGTCTACTACTATTTATGGTTGTATAAGATTGTACAGCCTACTACTGTTTATGGTTGTATCATATTGTATAGCCTACTACTGTTTATGGTTGTATCATATTGTACAGTCTACTACTATTTATGGTTGTATCATATTGTACAGTCTACTACTATTTATGGTTGTATAAGATTGTACAGCCTACTACTGTTTAAGGTTGTATCAGATTGTACAGCCTACTACTGTTTATGGTTGTATCATATTGTATAGCCTACTACTATTTATGGTTGTATCATATTGTACAGTCTACTACTATTTATGGTTTTACAACATACTACTATTATAGTTGTATAAGATTGTACATCCGACTACTCTTTATGGTAGGATCAGATTGTACATCCGACTACTCTTTATGGTAGGATCAGATTGTACAGCTTTTCATTGTTTACGGTAGGATCAGATTGTACAGCCCTCCACTGTTTATGGTAGGATCAGATTGTACAGCCCTCCACTGTTTACGGTAGGATCAGATTGTACAGCCCTCCACTGTTTAAGGTAGGATCAGATTGTACAACCCAGTATTGTTTATGGAAATAAAACTGTACTTAATAGACTAAAGAAAATTATCGGTTTTGTAATTTCAACATGTTAAGAGACAGAAGGTGATAATGTGTTATGAGTATTTAAGAAAAAAAACTGTTTATTGTCAGAGAGAAGTGAAATTGACATTTATTAAATGAACAATGTTAGCTATAATGGTAATCGATGGTAATATGTTAAACCACTGTTCAGAATTATTTAGCTTCATTAAAGAGGGTTTTATAGCAATTGTCTTGTATCGAGGATATATATAGATTCTATCTGCTCCTTTCTGACGTCTGTGGTTCTCAAGATACCTAATTGATCAAAAATGACGTCACTATCAAGAAAATCATTCAGCTCAAACCTAAATGCGACTGTGGCAAAATAATCTGACCTAGATTTTCTGGTAATCGATTACCTCAACAGTGGCGTTTCTATGAATCATTTGGCGAAAGGGCTGAATAGGGGCCAAAGAATGGTCAAAAGATGTGGGGGGATTGTGACAGATGCCACTTGATCTCAACGTATAGATACCTTTTACCTGATATTATGCTACTATCCCTTTAGTCAGTTCAACCTACACGAGTTCTAATATTATGAAACTAATTCAGATAAACCGATACCAATTAATATTGAATATATATTTTCATTGTTGTTCAAACGCCTACGTTTCATTACAACTTGAATGTCTCGAATGGGACCAGTTGTACTAGAATCTATCAATAATTTCACTCGAAACTCGGTAAGAAATTCAATTTCACGTTTGGTTTACCCCATCTAATTGACAGCGACCGGAATTGCTTTAAACTCACTACATTATATTATCTTGGAAGATTTATCAATAACCTCACAGAGATGTCCTTGAGACGCCAGTTTTTTGTTTCATTGACGTAATTCTGTGAATAAAAGACAAGGAAGTTGATGCTGTCAGAATTTGTTGCCCCCGGTTCAGGACCCTTCTTCATTGGTAGGTTTTGGTTCCATGTACATATATCGACTCAAAATTAAATGTTATCGTAGCAATCTTGTTTCTGTAAATGAAAACAGACCTTATTTAGAGGTTATCTCATCAGTCTTACTACCCTTTTTTCTGTTAATTGAACCAAAGGTTTTTGTACCAATCTTGATTTTGATTCTGTAAAATCAAACAGAGGTTATGTACTACTTTTGTTTCTGTAAATTAATACGCAGGTTATCGAACCCCACTTTTATCCGGAAAATGAAACATGTTAGTACCAATCTTGTTGCTCTGAAATGGAACAGAACCACTCTTGTATCTGTAAAATGAAACAGAGGTCATTTTACCACTCTTGTATCTATAAAATGAAGCAGGTTAGAGTACCACTGTTGTATCTGTAAAATGAAACAGAGATCATTCTACCAATCTTGTTTCTGTAAAATGAAACAGTTGTTATCTTACCACTCTTGTTTCATTTTACCAAGCTTTGATTCTGTCAAATGAAGGTTAGTGTACCAATCTTGTTTGTGGACATGAAACAGGTTAAATCGTGCATCTGTTATCAACGTATTACCAAACCTTTCAAACACCTTATCTTTCATGAAAATAAATGGGAAACCGTAATTACAATGTTAAAAAACAATGGAAATATCACAGTGTAAGGAGTATAAACATCAGTTTCCATATTTGGAATCATTATTGTCAAGAGAAGTTATTTGTGGAATGACGACAGTTAAACTCAGATACTATGTAACATAATAATAGTTCTTTTGACTAATTTCAATGGATAGGAGTCTATTTACGTACATTCTAAACTTATCAATAATAAGAGCTGTTAAACACATGCCGGGCCGATATTCCATTATCGCAAAATATCGACCGCTTCTCTGACGTTAGTAGTTGAGCCAGCTGATTTACTTTAACAAACAAGGATAGTACGCAAGTAGTGAATGAATCCTTTTCACTCGTTGTAATATTTCGCCATAAATATAGTTCGGTGATTTTGTGTCTATGATATACAGTTATATCGCTGCATGTGGTGAAATCGCTTAAGTTGAACAGATTTATTGAAATGATAAACATTTCTTTTGCGAAATGCGTAAAATACACCGCGGATATTAAATGAATAGCATAGCGGATATATCACTACACTCATGAATATTAATGAGATCGAGGTTTATATTAACCTTCACTCTGCCTACACAATAATCAAGAAGAACCTTGATAGTAGAAACTTGCTTTAACTCGGAGCTTAGATCTTATAGAACCAAAACATTCCTTTTTATATGCGAGGACATTCATCATTACAGTCACCAAGGATTAAGTTTTCTGTTTAGTGGAATATTTATGAAATTTATAAAGGTTTGTTCATTTTTTTCTATATAGTTTTGCAGTTTGTCGCTCTTTTTAGCAGACGAATGTTTGCATACAAATTGGTTTGACTGTATACCATATGGTTAGGATTCTTGACTTGTATCCCATATTTCTACTCATTGTCTCGATACCTTTCCATTTTTTCTCTTTACCCTATTTATTTTCAAGTATCATAATATTGTTGTTGTTGTTATTTTGTGGCTTTCTATTTCTATTCCTTACACCATACATGGGTTTGCGTTGAGTTCGAGTCGATTTACTGGCAATTACGTTCCATGTGCGTCACAGAGTTCTGTATTGGGCTTGATGCCAGATGAAAATATATTGTTTTACATATAATCTCATGGAATATTTGTGAATAAACGTTTTATGATGCAACTGTTTAGATATCAGTGACATTTACCAGACAGATTCATTTACATCTTAGAATAGCAATTTTGTGGTATAACCAAGCAATAATAAAGCATGAGATAATATCATAACTTTTGGACTTTTCAAGTAGACATATACAGTCTCAAAGTAATATTTGGTGATGAGAAAAGATAGGCATACCCAAGTTGCTTACTGGAATACCGTGGCACTGGATACAACTATATAAGTTCATGTATTTGTCTATGAATTTTCCTTTAAACTATTTCATAACTTTAACTGATTTGTGTTGTGTCATCGAGTTAAAGATGGGGTGATATTCATCTGATAACGCCCGGACGTGTTACAAGTGTTTTCCTTGTTAACTTCTCCTAATTGGAAAATGTGACAATGTAACGAGTAACAATTGCAAGGCGTATAAATCTTGTTAAAAGTCGATGAAGTTATCGATAGAAGCATGAGAAGAAGTCGTATTTCTTCATTTCATTTGTTGTAAGCAAGTTGAATCTCAATTGTTATATCATGCAAAGTAGTGAAAGATACTATAATCTGAAAATATTCAGCACATAACATTCAGTAGTGGACTCAGCATATCGAACGTATGGTTCATCTTTTAATCTTACAACAATCCATTTGCGAATTTTCATCTTGATAAATTGGTTTGAAACAATGTATTAAACAACTGGTCATGAAGGCAGATTTGACGAATTGCTTCTGAAGGCACTTGACAAGGGAAAGTAAAATTAAAAGAAACACAGTTTTTGAGATAATTGCCATGTACCCAAGGCAACATATTTCAATTACAACATGTTTACAGCAAGAGGGTTGTGATGAATTTAACCTTCATATGTTTCTTTATCACTTAATTAACACTTTTACTAATCTTCCCTTAGTCACAGCTGTTACCTTTACAAACAATCAAAAAGTTTCCTTACTTAAAAACATGCGAACATGATTAAACGAGCGTCAACCTCAGATGAGAACTCAATTGCAACCCGTGTTGGTCGAATCTTACATTTTTAACCCTTTCATGAACACTTCAGTTTTATTCCATTTATGTATTCATTCATATATCCATTCATTAATTCATTTAATATTTATTCATTCAGTTGTGCATTTATTCATCATTTTATTGCAGTATACAGGTGTTGATCAACAATGAATAAGACGTACATCTTTTCTACTTGGTATGTTGCAGAAGTCGGTTTAACTCAATAGTTAAGAAAACCATAAATAATTAGTTATCATCAGTGATTAGCATTACGCGCATTGACGTCATGAATGATAGGCGGTGATATATAATATGTAAGAATTGATGAAACGTATTGATTTCTATATACATAATAAATAAAATATGAGAAAAATAGGATACTATTGAATTATAACTAATGGACAATAAAAACTGTTGATTTAAAGCCAATAATAACATAGAGTCTTTACTTTTAAACTTAAACACTTATTAACATTTAAATCTTGACTCGAATGTTTTGATCTACAAAATTTAAGAAAAAGGTCAAAAAAGAGAATTTTCATACTATAACAATTTGATTGTCTGTTCAAAATTTACTGATGAATTGAATTAGGTATAAGGTTACAGCAAGCCATACATTAAGACGACCAAATTAACTTCGTCAAATACAATGCTCTAGTTTGATTTGCTTCATCATCTTTAAATTCTCTCAAGAAATTAACTGAATTTAAACTGCAGGTTATCAATCATTGTTTTTCATTTCCTACAAGGATAACTTGATATTCCTGGAGAATGATTTCCAACTTCATTACATTCACGAACTCATTTTGTATCATTTAATATAACATTGACAATGATTTGGTATCTAAACTCATTACATCGAGAATGATTTGGAATATAAGTTCATGGCATCGAGAATGATTTGGTATCTAAGATCATAACATCGAGAATGATTTGGAATCTAAGTTCATTGAATCAAGAATGATTTGGAATATAAGTTCAAGTTTACTGAATCGATAATGATTTGGTATCTAAGTGGAATCTAGGTTTACTGAATCGATAATGATTTGGTATCTAAGTTCAAAGCATCGAGAATGATTTGCAATCTAAGTTCATTGAATCGAGAATGATTTGCAATCTAAGTTCATTGAATCGAGAATGATTTGGAATATAAGTTCATGACATCGATAATGATTTGGTATCTAAGTTCATAGCATCGAGAATGATTTGCAATCTAAGTTCATTGAATCGAGAATGATTTGGAATATAAGTTCATTGAATCGAGAATGATTTGGTATATAAGTTCATGACATCGAGAATGATTTGGTATCTAAGTTCATAATATCGAGAATAATTTCGTATGCAAGTTCATAACATCGAGAATAATTTGGAATCTAAGTTCATTGAATCGAGAATGATTTGGTACCCAAGTTCAACAAAAAAATTGATAGCGTTACATATGGTCCATGTCTGATACGCTAAGTATGAGATAAACCTAGTTTAAAATAACGATTTAATATTATTTCATAAAGTTTTATAACTTTCGCCTAAAGCGTAGGTGTTATGAAAAGGAAATTTACCGGCAAGTATATTCGAGGTTATTTGAAATAATAATAATAATAATAATAATTAAAGGAAAGTGGCTGTAAGGAATTTATCGATTCAATAATATTATATATCCTGAAATATATCTATATTGTAATATTCATTCTCTACATGACACCGTGACACATGCGACATGTGGTAAAGTATTCTCTTCAAATATTTGTGCTGCTTTTGTGCGGGCGCAGAGTTGCGATTTCTGTTCTCCTCTTGTCAACTTTGGTACTGTATTTTAAGTACTTGCATGAAGGATGATCTAACCTAAATATGATGTTCAATGCTTTTGCATTACCAGAATAAAAGACTGACAGGAACCTAAACAATATTGTTCTCTTTCAATTATGACAAAATGCGGCAACATTGAATATTAGCCTCAATTGCCTGCTGAAAGAGATCATTGTGTCAGCACAAAACTTATTCTGGATTACATTTAGGTTGGAACTATTCCTATTATTTTATTTTCTTTATATAGCCTTATTTTTAAATTGTTAATGTCACTTTGCAAGTGTGACCTCGACATGCATGAGTTTATATAACATATATTCACTATATATGTGTTTGGGTTTTGGCTTTGATAATGTCTTTATTGCATATCTACTCGGCGTTTCCTAAAGAATGCTTAATTGATTTATGTTCGATCATTTAGAGTAATTTAAATGCAGATATCATATTCTGTCAGTTATTGTGGGTATTCCAACAAAATACCCTATAACTTATTGAGGTACAAAAAAACGATCAACCTCATAGAAACCAAATCGGATCAACTGAGTGGTGTATACGTCAAAGTGACGTTCTGTGACGTACTTAATGTTATTCTTTTATCAATAAACTGAATATAAAAATATCTTTAACTTCAATCTAATAAAATTCTGAAACAGATGTCACTGAATACTGTTATGTAAATCGCGATATATTATCGAACCGAATTACAAGACAAGTCTATTATAATGAGGAAAAAATGAAATAATTTTTTTTAAAAAAAGACGAGTTTTGCTGATGCAGTTAACAAAGTGTGAAGCAAAATAATTGAAGCTGTATGTTTATTAAAAGATATCAATCTACAAAGATCCGGTTTACAATCATTGTCTTTCGGAATTTTGAAATTATTTCAGCAAATGTTTAAATTGTCAATACTATGCTTGGGAGCTTAAGAAAAATGCACGAACAATTTCAATACATGATCCATATTGTGAAAAAAACATCAAGTAAGGCTAGTTATTGGTTGTGAGAAGAGAATAACATCCCTGACATAAGAGACAGGTGGTGAATTACCGTTAGTAGTTATAAAATGTCGGGAAATTTAGCAAGGCCTTTGACTGAAAGGGCGTTTATATAAGTTTTTTAGGCCTGCATGATGTCAATAAAATTTGCCTTGATATAGTTATTTTATCTATCTTTGTGCTTGTTTGGTGTTTGAGGGCAACTTGTATGTCTTCTAACCTATCATTTCATTCATTCTGTTTGTTGGAGTGGTGGAACATAACTTTATATTATATTCAATTTAGAAAGTGACATTTATATGTCATATTGTAGAATAATTCAATTAATTTTTCTATTTCAAGCATAACTTATTATGATAAATTCTTTAATTTATTCTTGATTAATGATATCGTCATGCCAATGAATAAGGTTATATTATACACACTTTTTCTAAAATTGCAAAAAGTTTTCATTTCATTTATGTCAATTTAATAAAGTTTTTTAGTAGGTTGTTGAGTTTACAAGATAGGTAAAAATCAGGGTGTGTTTCAAGTTTGTTGGATGTAGAAGGCCATTTGGGTAGGAAAGATTTATTTTGTTATTAGTTCTAGTTGGTAAAGCGAGTTTGTCTGACAGTGTGGGTGTTTGGGTAAGGTAAGCATATCGATGAAAAATAGTTGGCACTTGTTTGGTAGAATTGATTAACGATAGGTGAGTAAACTTAGTGAATGTTTAACTTTGTTGGTCCTCAATTCACCTTCATTTCACATTGTAGCCAATTTCTACAGTTTCTTTTGGCTGGAAGGTTCATATAACAACATTCGGGGATGAAAAAATATTGACACTTTTAAGGGCAATCATATAGAACAAATTGTTTACTGTACATTAATACAAACATTCTACCTAATTTTCACAAATAGGTTGATGTAGAAGACAACAATCAAAATACTGCAAATTTATTATTTGAATACAGAAACATAGAGACAAGATAACAAATATTTACAGAGTTACCAGGATAGCTTGGCACATATATCTGTGATTGCCCTTGAAACTACAGAATAGGCATTCTGATTAAACCTTGACATTTCTACTTACACTTTATGAAGATGCTTTACACTTCGCTAGAATAATGACGATATTATATGAGCTTTATCAATTTGAACCGTTTGACATTTGATAAACTTTAATTACTATTCACTATTCAGTCTATAACATTCAAAGTGTCAGGTCGTTCTCTTAGAGATAAGTATATGAAGAGTTTCCATATCAGTTCTGGACGGATTTTTATTATGGAAAGAGATTGAATCAGATAAGATTGTCTGAGTGGGTCTTATTAGACAAGGTAAACTTTTCATTCGGTCTGCTTCGTTTTATTGTGGGTGGTGGTTACCGTAAACCCTATGTATAGCGGTCAGTCATAATTGAAGATTTGACTGAACGCCTTTGTAAGTTAAACTCATATATATTCGTAAGTAAATTGAGGTTGATTTTCAGTAAGTTTTTGGAACAAAGGTTCAATTCCTGTCGAGGGTTTCAGTTTGGTTTGTATCCGTTTGTATTAAATGCATCTGAAATGTTTCCTAGTTGCAATAACCTTCAGCTTAATTCTGCTCTATTCCTGATATTTTGATAGGTTTAAATGTCCACTTTCTTATTTTGTCTGCGATATTTTGCATTCCAGACCGTGACCTACATAATTTTCTGACCCGGGATAGCGGGCAACAAGGTTTGTTTTTTTATCATCAGCTTAAAACGAGGGAATTTGATTGTTTTCAATATTTGATTTTAACATTGATTTCTTAATACAAAACATTCGTTTTCAGGCACGACAAGCTAAACATAAGTATTGTTGTTAAACTTTTATTTCCCTGATGTTTTGATTGTGATAAACAACAATCCTTTATTTATACCAATCTATAGGTTCAACAGACAAATATTAAATATTTAAAATATAAACTAAGTGTCTATCAGAAACATTTTAATATTGAACCTTTTGTTAGAGTTTAACTTTTGTTTCAGTTATTCATTATATTCATAATTCATTTATTCATTCATTTACCCTTTAATTCATTCATCATGTCATGTTTTTCTATTCTCTAGAATCACCCTCAACCTTCTTTCTATCATCTTATCGTCAACTATCAACTTCTTTCACAGGTGATTGTCTCCTATTATTTCTTTTATTTATGCCATTCGACGAAACCTGATGACTGCCGTTTAGTCCAAACTTATATAGTGTACCATGCAGGCATTTGGCTAAGGCTGTCTTAAACCCAATGTCAATGTACCACGTATGTCTACATGGCTGTCTTACAATTTAAGTCAACGTACCATGACCGTCAAAACGTACGTAAACATGTACATGTAAAGTAGACAGAGATTTGACTACGTGGGCGCCTTAAAGCCTGACGTTAACTTACCGTAAGGATACCTGGCTATAAAGGCTATGAAAACAAACCTACTTGTCAAATTCTATAACTAAAATGATTGTCCTCTTGTCTAGACAGAACCCAAAACATTGTAAATTAGCCTCGGGAATAGGAACTACTTGGTGCAGTTAAACATGTAAAACATATTCTATCTGCTCTGCACATTGACGTTCAATGTATTAAGTATTTAATCTAAAATCCCCGCCAATGTGTGCACAGTAAAAAACCATCGTGTCTGCTCACCGGAATGTGTATTAGCAGCAAATACGATCTGCGATCACTTTAGAAATATGCTGCTAACATGTTTTTAATCAGGCCTAAATAATCCCCGCCTGTAAGGTCACTTTTTATTTTGGGTAGGTTTAGTAGACATAATGCCTGCCTTTATCTTATTACCAATAACTGTCACAGTTTAAGACAAATCGATATATTTATTGAGATGATTCATTGCTTTTTTACTTTTTTAGCTCGTCGCTGATCAGTGAAGCGAAGCTAATGTCATGCCAGGGGTAATGACACCTCACATGCACAAGACATTTATATTTTCTTTATGATTAAAGAAATAATATAAAACATTTTGTTCATGAAATAATTGACAGACTTATGTGAACCTGCAAGCGGGAATCCAGTGCTTTTCAACGCCCCTTTTAGAAAATAAAATAGATGTATCTGTATTGTATATTATCTTCTATTTCAGTGACTGGAAAGTTGAGTTTAAAGAAACGTAGTGTAATCAAGTACAGCCCAACACAATTTTGGTGAAGAGTAGAGTTTTAAGCCAGGATTAGATTATCTCAAGTGTTTTATCTGAATTAGTTCCAAGTCCAACATTCTCTTAAAGTGACACACCGACCGCCATAATGCACGTTGAAGTTTCAGTAGCGTTAAATTTTGTGATATCATACCTGTACAGTAAATTACCCCGACGACGAGTCGATATGCTCGCTGACGAATTAGAGCGTGGACTCAAGAAAAAATTTGAAGGTCATTGGTACCCTGATATGCCTTGTAAGGGTTCCGGATACCGATGTGTTAAGGTAAATGGGGAAAAGGTCGATCCGGTTATTCTCATGGCTGCTTACAATGTCGGTTTGGATGCAGACGAAATTAAAAATGCTTTACCCGCTGAGCTCACAGTTTGGATTGACCCTTCGGAAGTCTCTTATAGAATCGGAGAAAAGGGAGTCATTAAGATTTTATACAGCGAGAAGAAGCCAGAAGAAGACCTTCCCGAACCAGTGGATAGCGAAATCATGATAGTTAGTAAAGGATTCAATCCTGAAGCTCAGTGTTTCAAGCCAATTGATTCTCTGTCATCCTCATTGAGTAATCTCAGTCTATCACCATCCTCACCAATCTCATCAGGTGGTTGGAGTGCATCAACATCTCCTTCTCTTGGATTGTTCAACTCGGCTGTTCAAGTACCACATACCAATTTCAATATTCACAAAGAACGAGTAGCTCCTAAATTCACTGCTGCTTCATTTGCTGCTACTAAGTTTGGTTCAACTAAGCCAAAGACCCACGTTAAAAGACCAACCAGACTGTCACCAACAGAATTCGGAAACTTTTTCCGCCAGAAAACCAGCCCAAGCGAGTACATGCCACAAAGACCTAGATCACTATCCCCACGAGATCCCAGAGTTGAATTTATGATTGATCAGCAACATCGTATGTTGATGACACAGAATAGACAACAACTTCACCCATACTCTGCACAGTCGCCCACAGCTTCTGGTGCTGCATTCCTTAATGATTTCTATCAACATCAATCACCAACTCATCTGTCACCTACTCACCAAGTTTCACCTCAATCATCATTGGGTTTAAATTTACCTGATGTATTTTCAAGTCAATCACCAACCACCTCACTCTCACCTGACGTACCCAAAAGTTTATTGGATAGCTTTAACCAGAATAACGTCAGTTACCAAAATCATCTTCAGCAACTCCTGTTGGCTAATTAAACTTTTGCTTTGGTGATGGTGTTTGTCTCTTTGAAAAATAATAAGTCTTTATATAAAGAGTTCCTTATATATATTTTTATAGCTAAGATAATTTCATCCCTTTTTTTAATACAAATCCATATCCTATAAAGGTGTTGATTATTTTTATATAGACGACTATTTTTGTGTTTTGTGTAAACGTACTGACCGAGTTGTTTCTGAAGAACTCTAAACTGTAAAATGTTCGTATTGGAAGGTGATCTTTGTAAGTCTATTGTTGTGTTCCAATAGTATTATTATCTAAGACTTGTTGCCAAAAGGGATTCTAGGGGTGATGATGGTGCTTAATATATCAGCGAAGAGTTAACATAAGAGAGTGTTTGGGACAAACTTTGCATCATGCTTAATACATCTGGTGTGGTCTTTGTGGTTCATTTCATGTTAGAAATTATCCAGGTTCCTTTATGTGCTAATGCTCATGGATTTTACCCCCATTTTACCCTTGTTCATAAATAGCGATTTAGGAGATCTTCATCGTTACTGTTTCTAACCTTGTTGCTCTCATAATATTTAATCTATGTTATTTATTATATAAGGGATATTATATTTTTTAAATGATGATTTTTTTGTGCATCAGGGTTATTCTATTTATAACTTTTTTCCTAATGAGGATGTTTTTTTGACGCAGCACAGTGTTAAAGAAAAAGAAGAAAATTGGTGCACAATTGTCACAATAACGTCATTAATGATGTCGTTCTTTCAGCACGAGGACAATACCATTTTATTTGAATGGAAACTGATAATTCTTATAACTTGGTAATTGCAATCAATTAGAGTGTATCTTTGTTATACAGATAATTGTTGTATATAATTTATATTCATAGCTTTATAGTTCCAATATGGCTGCCTTATTTATCATTTTCAATGGTAGTTTGCTTTCTGCTTATGGCAATAATTCAATAGATTTTATTGAATATACAATAGTAAAAACATTCTTTTCTAATGGCCAACTGTATTGTTCGCTTTGAAGAGAATATTTCTCTAATATTAAAACCAACATTTTTAATCCAAACTGACAAAAATGTTCAAAATTCTTATAACTAGATTTATGCTTGAATTGAGTGAAAATTTAAATTTAGTTTACATATATTTTAATTCATGTTTACTTTGATCTGGTAATATAACTCTTATCTCCTACAAAAACTTCTAATTGGGGAGTGTTTTAAGGGAATTACCTTTTACGGTGTTAAGACTTATCAACATGCCAATCTCCCAGATATAGATTAAATCGTGTTCGACTTTAGAACTTTTCCTATTCCAAAGCATGGTGATATCCTTCATTTGTGTTTCATAGTCATTCCAAGCTCTGGTAGATAATTGATTTTGTATAAATATTTGGTTGTCAATAATCGAGGCTTCATTGCTTTGACATTGGTACATTCGAGGCTACGCCGCCTTTTTCTTAAGAGACTCCATGACAATGTATTGTAATCTTTTTCTTGCCTTAATCTGTAACGAAATCTGTCGTAAATGGGTTTAGCTTTATTGTCTTTATGATTTTAGATGCGTAGTTTTGATCTTCTATGTCTATCTTTTCCTTTGATGCTTGACATAACAAACAATCACACATCTATATTTATGTAAAAGAAGATGGCGGGGAAGGGTAGACAGAGATGGCTTCCTAAGTGATTTTGTTAGAAATGTAGTAATATATACTCTACAAATCATGAGTATCTCTCTAGTCTATTTTGTTTATAAGAATTATTTTATATCTTATATTCTTATCTTTTCTTATTTATTTATTTATTTATAAAATTGAAAACTTGTTCAAATCATGTTTTGTACAGTAAAAAAATATTTTTGAATATGAGGCACGTGTTCAAATAGTTACTTTTCTATATTTGGAGAGCTCAATAATTCATCTCACTGTCTCAATAAAATTTTAAAAATTCGAAATTTTGATTTTTTGGGTCGAGAAATTAGAAAATGGTCAATTTACTTTGGCTCGGTGATGGATCTATGATTTCTTTTATTTACGGCCACATGGTAATATTTTCTATATCAATTGCGTGCAATACGACATGAACTTTTAGTAGTTGAATTTCTTCCAAGTTGGAGGAATATTTCGTCATTCTTAATGTTTATATTGTTACATATTTTTAAGTTTGTAATAAAAATAAAAATTTTGACATTTATGTATGTGTTTTCCATCCTGTTGGACAAGATCTTCATCTTGATTGAACGAGAATGGCCATTGAACACTTGAGGACCTCAACATTGTTCACAGTAACGTCTGAGAGTTACTTGTCTGTTTAAATAATACCTCTGCCCTAGTACGACAAGGCAAGACATTCAGATCTAGACAACTACTTCCAAATCCGTTGGCAGGCAGGTTTTGAGGAAACTTCTGAAATTCAGAAACAATAGGTTAATTATCGAATGTGCAAAAATGTCATGGTTTTTTTGGTCGATAGCTTATCCTTCAATACTGAAAGCTGTTCACTGTTAAGCTGTCACTTTTGGTAGCCTTGGTGGAAGGTTACTAGGAAATAAAGTATTAAGTTTCTGGTGTACAAGGAGTCTTTAAGTTTTGGAACTGTGGTTTTAGACAATCGGTGCATGTCATCGCCCTTGTGTCACTTGCGCAATGTTAATAGATAACAAAGACAACGAATCAAGAATCTCTGTTACGCAACAAACTATTTTACTTCTGTCTTTTTACAAGCCACAATTTACATTGTATTATGTTTGTAACTATCGTTGATTGTCTGACACACATTCAGGCTTAACTACCGTTTAGACAGATCCTTCCATACTTCATTATTTTAAGCTTATCAGTGGTATCCTCACTACTGACTAGATGATGCTCACTTACTTACTAACAAGATGTACTTACAAGAAGTATCATACTTAGCAGAATAATGCTCACACATTGACCAGAATTATCCTCGCATATTCAAAAGACGTGTCCTCTCATTCTTACTTGGAGTATACTCTCATACTAAGCAGAAGTATCCTCACATACTTATCTATTGTATCCTCGAATACTTACCAGAATTATCCTCACATACTTACCAAGGGTATCCTCTCATTCTTACTAAGATTATCCTCTCATACTTAGCAGAAGTATCCTCACATACCTACCAGAAGTATCCCCTCATTCTTACTAGGAGTATCCTCTCATACTTACCAGAATTATCCTCACATACTTACAAGGGGTATCCTCTCATTCTTACTAGGAGTATCCTCCCATACTTACCAGAAGTATCTTCACATACTTACCAGATGTATATTGGCATAATTACCAGAAGTATTCTCGAAGTATTCTCGCATACTTATCAGAGGTAAGTCTGAACACCTTTTTACCCATTGCAAATGTGGGCGAGTGAAATATCAAAAGTTTAATTCTAGTTTAGTAAATTCGGGCAAAGGTTTTGTGGAATAGTTACGTTTTTGTGGCTGATATCGCCATTTCATGTGTTTAAAGGGTTTTTAAAAACTATGTCGACACCTTAGATTAGCATAGCAGATAGAATTTTCTTGTGTTTTATTTTACTCTTAATGTTGGCTTATCGAATAGTTGAACTTGTCAAACAAGACCTTTTTTCCGAGTAAACAAAACTAAAATAACAGTGGCCGACAATGTCGGTAAAAAATGTCTGAGAGATTTTTTTGATTAATGAAGTAATGGCGCATCTGCCCCTTTAAAGACATTTCTTAACTGATCAGGGAAAGTGTTTCTTTTTCCAGTAGTAATTGGGATCAGTTAATTTAAATCTAATAGTTAAATTGAACCACCCCTTTTTTAGCCTCATGGTTAAACGCCATCTTTAAAATGAGGAACATCTATGGTAATATCATAGATACATACAAATAGTGTACTGAGTGTTCGAGTATCGATCTATTCGTGATTTATAGATATTCGAGCTGATATTAGACACTCTTCTATTTATTTAATATAGTTTAAACAATATAAACCTAATAAAAATCTATACATAAACTAGTCTGTAATCAATGATTTATATAGTACAATCAATAGGTATGACGTATATTCAGGTACAGCTTTATATTGTCTACCTTCTATAACATCATCTCGAATACCAATTCATTTTATCATACCATCTGTTTTCTAGATCACATTTCAAAACGTCTTTGATAGCATCCATGGCTCGGTGATTCGGGTGTTTTCGTGTTTTACTTGACAATCCTGTCTCAAGTCGAAATCCCAGGAGGAGACTTAGTCCGTCTCTCACAATATCTTTACTCGTCCTAATTCTTATTGTGAAATTAGTTAATGAAATTAACCCCCCTTCCTTTTTATAAAATATTGTGTTCGATCAGATTTCTTCAGGGCAACTTGTGTATAAAGTACGTTTTTAACCGTATAGTAAAGCTCTGATTAAATTGAACAATTTAAAATATTTAATAGAACTATCCCTCCAGCAAGCCTTTCTCTAGAAGAATTAAATGGTTTCTGGATTTTAAAAGCTTGAATCCTTTTTTAAAAAATTTGCTAATGACACATAATAACCTATTCGATGTACTTTTCTACTCGACTCTATTGCTTGTGATTATTGAACAGTGATTAGTATAATCCGATTAGTTGTAAGCCAAACATGTAGCAAGTTAAAGTTCACCATATGCTGAAGAGAAGGGCCAGTGAATTAAGTAGTGTTGAAAATAACTTGAAGCAATTGGTAAAGGTGATGGTTTTAACAAATAAGCTGAGATCAATAGTCTAACCTTGTATACATGTAAGGACAAATCAAGTTCACAACAAGAGCAATACCCTCGTGTAATATCGGTCATAAACATCGTGAAAGTCTTTTAATTAAGGCAGGAATCAAAGAAATCTTCTTGTGATTTGTGAATACCGGTAGTTCTAATGTTATGTTGTTCTGATGATTATATGATTGTGGGAAGGGGTTGTTATGGTTGGTAACCACCAACATTTTAAGGACATGGTCTGAACATGAAACACAGTCAGAATTATGTCTTACCTGTGAAACTGGATCAAATATGAGAAGCACCTAATGTGCCATATCGATGCTAAATGAAATTAAGAAGATCCATTGCCTTGTTCGGGCACCTGATCTCCCAATGTCTTCTAACACTAAAATCGATAATTATAGTATATAAGTATTTATGAAATAACTGTTAAGGTTGTACTAAAGGTGTTATGTAGGTAAAACACACACCAATGTCAACAACATACGATTGTCTTAACAAGTATGAAAATATTTCACATTTGCATCAAAAGATCCCCATTCTTCGCCACTCTTCCTATATAAGTAGAATTTTGTGATTTAGTGAAATTTGTTTACGAGAAGGAATAAATAAAAGCTTAAAGGATCTATTCTACATACCATATGTGACATCTAAGTTAATCTGACAGTAAAATCACAGTGTGGGATAATCAACTTAAATATCAAATCAGCAGGATTTTTATTCTAAAATAAACCATCGATTTAGTTGACATTAAGTTCAACCAATATGGATACAAATCCTCTATAGCCATCAATTTCTTCTTTGGAATTAAGTACTGAAATGTAATGAGAGTTTTACGCTTTACTAGTCCAAAACATCTGCCTCTATTCCAACCTATTTTGCAGTGGCATAACCGTTGGTGGGGCAGCGGGGCTGGATCCCAGCCATTTGGACCACCCCCTCCCCTCAGTGTGGGTGTTCAACCGGTGATAATATAAACCCCCCCCCATTTCAAGTGACTTTTTTGTTTCTGTAGTACAAATGTCATATTTTAAAGTAAAATTATCATCTGCCCTATTTAAAAAGCACGATTCATCTAAAAATAACATTGATTTTTTTGTTGACGAGACTGAAACAAGAAATATATGTTTTTTTCTTTAGTGACATCTGGTACGAGCCTACTCAGCTATATTTGAATAAAATATTTTATCATAAAATCCTAATCTAGGATATGAATAGAATGAATAAAAGCTTGAAGATTGAAAACTCTTTAGGATCTATTTGTTTCATGGTCATGTTCTTTAGTCATGAATGTATGTGAACAAACTATTAAAAAGTCATTCATTTTGTTTTAAATCAACAATTTAAAAATAAACCCCGTATCCATCAGCAAATCAGTTGACTTAAAATGGAAGAGAGCAAACAATACAAAAGGTTAGATGGCAAGAGATAGCAGAGCAATGAAACAGAGCCATTCGGGACTGATTCGTGAACAGGAAATGTTAATGTAGGTATGCATTGGCATGTTGATAAACATTTGAAATCGAGTGGATTTTTTTGTACTCAGACAAAAGATTCAAAGTTTTTCTAGAATAATGGTTTCCAGAACATTGGAATTTTCCATTTATGTCATTCATTATTTTCGTTTAATAACTTGGATTCATGTAAATCTAAAAACAATTGAACATATTTTACAATAACTTGATATGTGGAGATACATACACTGGCGGGAAAGCCTCTATAGAATCTAGATTTCAATGGTAAGGTTGAAATGGTACAACTGTCAAATTGAAAGGTGGAAATAGGCAGCAGGTTATTATTCATGTCTGTCACTGAAACCCCATTCTTTTATCTTTGATGGTTGTCGAGACACATCAGTGAAAATCATGACAAATTCTACCCACCCCCATGGAAGCTAGACATGATAAGGTTTCTGATGATACTCACCGTAAAGATAAATTAATACTAGCACGTAAGTAATATAGAATTGTTACAAGTGCATGGTTACAAGACATTTCTTCAGGCTTCTTATTGTATCATTGACGTCATGATCTGACTTGTTTACAATAAATTTTATATGTCGTCTGCCTTGTAGCGTTAATCACCCCAGCATTAATATCACTAGGATTCTACTTCCGTTTCCTTGACCTTTATGTTACCAGTGTATGATGCGTGCTGCAGTAATCTGCAGAATCCCCTTTGACCCACATCCTCAACAGTGACGTTCCTAAGAATCATCAGATGACAGGCCACTAAAGTTTCCAAGGGAGGTGGAGGCGCAAATGATTTCTTCACTATGTAAAATGATAAAATGTTGGGCAAAGCCCAGCATCATTTCTGGGTGTGGGGGCCATCCCCATACCCACCTATACAAACGCCCACTGATCCACACATAACGTCATGTGTTACAACATAGAACTAATTTCAATAACTCAGTAAAATCCAGGAGACGATCAGAATTCAATCTTAACTGTCTTCAAGTACTCGCCGGTAAATAGAATTTTACCGATTAATTCAATGAGAAGTGCATATCCGCCTCAAAATAGTACTGGTAATTATCGGCACATTTCGATTTGATTACGAAATTACGTAGACAATATTCTTAAGTATACCAAATGTCAAAATAAGTGGTCATCAGATTTTGTTGTGACGTTATTTTTCGGCGCTCAAAATTTGGTGTTCTATTCTGTAGCCTTCATCGAAATTCTAGTGTGTATATCTACGAACTACCAGATAGTGTTGTGTTGAAATTGACACGTTAATACATTCTATACCAAACAATCCAATTTTACCACAAAAACATGCCATCAATATACGGTATTGAATTGACGGATGAGATTCTAAATTGGTATCAGTTAGTTATAGTATCATATCAATCTTATATCTGATGGAAACAAGGGATTTTCAGACTAATTTCAGCATCTAGCAAATATATCAACAGAAATAAATATTGGCTGCTCATTCCAACCCATACGAATTTAGTGACAATACCAAAATGGATATCTTGAACTGTTGATGCCATTTTTTACTGTGCACACTGAACGTAGACGACACACCAAATCAGGAGAATTGCTGTCAACGTCTATCTTGGGACAATCAAATAGAATATCAGACAGGTATCCACAACAAGCGCGTTAAGCTCTGTGTTCAAAAATACCACCAGTTTTCAGATAGTCCGTATATGTTACATCTATCGTTCACATATAAGCAGAGCAGGGCGACTTTAAATCAATCATTCACTATGGTGGATTACGTGTCAGAGTCATGCTAATTGAACAGGGGAACTGCCGAAAAATACAGCCGAATTTTCAGAGCGTATTGCTCTGTTCTGCTCTGCGCCGCCCCGCTTGTGGTGTAAACAGCCGAGCGTCTGTAGGCCTACATTGAATTCTAACTAGACATTAATGCCGCTACTTATGTTATAATATATAATATCCATGTTTATGTGTGGTTGTAACCACAATTGTTTCTTTTTCCTATTATGTTGACTGGTGTACTTTTATAATATAGAGTTGGTCTGCTACGTCAACAATATTTGTTACTTACAAACGTCTTAATATTGTTTGAGAATGAATTTTGTCTCTGTTAATGATATTAGCGGTTAATTTTCCCTACAAGTAATGATGGTACCTTGTCATATCTGATTGTTCGGTCGGAATAATAATAGTTAATTCTCTATACGAGTAGGCGTTGAAACAGATCAGTGAAGATACATTGCGTGATGTAATCAGTAGAAAATGATAGAGCTATTGATAATTGATGTCCGGTCTATTTAGGTTAAAATACTAATAAACATACATTGCGTATATATCTGTTACTTTTATAGATTTTGGGACACCAAGGACTCATTGCACTAAAACATTTCAGGCTATTTTTCGAAATCTTCTCTCTCTCTCCCTTTTGGGGTTTTTGCAGTAATTATCATATCTGAATGATTTTTGGTCTAGATTTGGAATTTGAAATTTCATTATCTTTAAGATTTTGTGAACTGCCACACTCTAGCGGATGAGTATAACCGGTAGTAGTCTACTTTCAATTTGACTAGCATGTAATGTTCGTGGTATTACGAATTTACGTTATAGTTCGCAATACCTTGACCATTATGAAGATGATACAGATAATAACGACAGACATCTGTGGATAGATTCAAATATCCCAAATACGTTTGAAAACAAGTAGCCCTTAATCATAAGCAGTCAACTTAAGGGGAAATTACTAACAATAATGATAGTTCTGTGTATATGTGGATATGTTGACACTTCGGTAGGAATGGCGAGTTGACATCAATTTAACGGATTAACCCTGCTTGTAGTAATAGAGTTTACATTAAAATTTTGCTGTTGCAATTTCTTTTAAAAATTTGATTTCGGCCATTGAATTTTTATGTTTCAGACACCTTTTATACTAGCTTTTAAAACTTTGAAATCCCAAAAGAGCACTTTAATTAGAGTGAACCTGTCAAAAATAACCCCAGCTGTCCCCACCTTATAAACAATTTCTAAAAGTGAAGAAAACGAACACGCTATTGATCAAAAGGGGATTGACAGATTGGCAGAAGTATTGGAAATGGTATCAACTATGATATTATCGCCATTGACGTTTGTTTTCACAGTTTTCAACATCATTTAATAGTAGTATGATATAATCGAAATGCGGTATCAATTTATAAAAACACACCTTATATGGCTGACATGGGCCAAAGCGCCAAGTCCATCAGCCTGTCAGCGATCAGCGATAATCGACAGCTAGAAATACTTGTTTCTTTCACCGTAGTCGTATTAATTTCAAACTGCAAGGCGTTTTCTCTTTTTCACCATTTTCTGTTAACAACGGTGTTTATCACAACCAAACATCGTTGCTAAATGAACATGTGTCTTCACTAGCCCAATCGGTTGCAGGAAGTAGATATCACATGGAACTCAATATGTAATGGTATCAAATTAAAGCCATAATAATGACCAGAAAGACCATGGTGATTAAAGGTGTATCACATTATACCATTGATTTGTTTTCAATCTAAGATATTAAAGTTATTTTGGTATGTTGTCTTAACGGTGTCTGTCAATACAACTTACAAATCCACGTTTCAGAAAAAAGGCAAGCACGCGATATTTTCGATACCTTCTCTTGTTTTTTGTCAGAGATCAAACATGTCTTGGTATCAAATTTAGAAAGTCGAACATGCTTATTGTCTCATAAAAACGTGTATTGATTTATATCATCAGGTTATTTTGGTTGTTGGACAATATAATGTTACGTTAGTTATAATGCTTGATGCCATGGTAAACTGAATATTTCAGAACTAACTGTAAAACTGTCATGGTCTTAACGTACTGTTGATTAACACTTTCTTAACCTATCAGGTGATGACCAGCTCGAAAAAGTTTGTGGTCACAAACTTTTTTCGAGATTTCTGAGTCACTTTCATTGTAAATGGTTACAATTTTGAAGTTTGAAGTCTATTTTACTTAAAATATTCAGACATTTTGGATTTTTTAAGGTCTAAAGATTTGACGTATGTAACTTAAATGTTAAAATTCTTGGTAAAGCTATGTAAGTAGAGAATAAAGTAATAAAAGTATAAGATTTTCCTTTAATACATGTTCATAATTAAAATTTATCAAGATAACTGACTTTCGAGTTTTCTACCACGAACATTTCCACCTGTGGTTTACACCAAGTTGATATAGTTGTAAAAGTTTTAACGCTGTAATTCGAAAGAGATAACCAAGATTTGTATAACTGCAAAGTTGGGCCTCATTTGTTTTGGCGATGTAAACAAAACAAGTAAACAAAATGTTTACAAGCACTTGACCATTTGTTGTATGTTCTTTCATTTGATCTAAATTCAAGCAAGTTTAGCATTTATATTGAGCGTGATACATAGCAGTTTTTAGCCACGACTAATCTCTGTGTTTTCTTATTTGTTCAAACAGAGATTTTCATATGTTTGAGACGATAAAGCTGGAGACTTTGTAGAGTTTTTCAAGCTATTTGTCGTGGTATGTACCTCAAAAACCTCACCATTGTTTCACGGTTTGAATGCTGCCCGTATATCGTTGTGCAGAAATAGAAATAGGAACATCAAGCACTTAGAGGATTATTCATATTTTCACAAGTATGTAGTGAAATTAATTTTCGAGCATCTTGCATGGAAGAAATTTGTTTTTGTGGTCTGTGGCAAATTTTCATTTAAAGTTATTTTGCCTTATGCATGGTCACAGCATTTATGCAGTGAAGAATTAATTTAAGATGTATTCGACTTTCACATTTACAGATGCGTCTGTTGTGTAAACATGCCTACAAGCCTTTCTTTAAAGACCAAAATAAAGTTTATAGAAAAGAGTGAACGGATTGAGGAATTTTTATCTTATTAACTGTCTTTACTACTGAACTATCTTATCCAGTATCAGCTTTAACTCTCTTTACTACTGAACTATCTTATCCAGTATCAGCTTTAACTGTCTTTACTACTGAACTATCTTATCCAGTATCAGCTTTAACTGTCTTTACTACTGAACTATCTTATCCAATATCAGCTTTAACTCTCTTTACTACTGAACTATCTTATCCAGTATCAGCTTTAACTGTCTTTACTATTGAACTATCTTATCCAGTATCAGCTTTAACTGTCTTTACTACTGAACTATCTTATCCAGTATCAGCTTTAACTGTCTTTACTACTGAACTATCTTATCCAGTATCAGCTTTAACTGTCTTTACTACTGAACTATCTTATCCAGTATCAGCTTTAACTCTCTTTACTACTGAACTATCTTATCCAGTATCAGCTTTAACTGTCTTTACTACTGAACTATCTTATCCAGTATCAGCTTTAACTGTCTTTACTACTGAACTATCTTATCCAGTATCAGCTTTAACTGTCTTTACTACTGAACTATCTTATCTAGTATCAGCTTTAACTGTCTTTACTATTGAACTATCTTATCCAGTATCAGCTTTAACTGTCTTTACTATTGAACTATCTTATCCAGTATCAGCTTTAACTGTCTTTACCACTGAACTATCTTATCCAGTATCAGCTTTAACTGTCTTTACTATTGAACTATCTTATCCAGTATCAGCTTTAACTGTCTTTACTACTGAACTATCTTATCCAGTATCTGCTTTAACTGTCTTTATTACTGAACTATCTTATCCAGTATCAGCTTTAACTGTCTAACTACCTTTTCAGTATCAGCTTTAACTGTCTTTACTACTAAAATGTTCTTACTACTGAACTGTCCTATTCTGTATCAGCTATTACTGTCTTTACTACTGAACTGTCCTATCCAGTATCAGCTTTAACTGTCCTTACTACTAACTATTCTCTCCCGTATGGGTTTCAACTGAACTACTAAGATATCCTCTCAAGTATACACTAGAAGCTGCATTGTCCTTTCCAGTACAACTATCATCTCTAGTAATAGTTGCTACTGTGCCACTGTTCTCAGTTTCAAAGGTTGTTCGATATGTTGTCTCCTTCCATTGTTATCATTCCCACTTGATTAGTAAATAAACGACATCTTTGTGTTATTTCCGTCCACACGTTCTCACTAAAATATTGATACTGCACCAAATAAATATGGTCAAGGACCGGACATTTGCCATCAAGTTTTCCTCCTTCGTGTAGTATTTGGAAACAGTGGGTTAAACGTTAACTCTGTAAAAATATGTTATTATTTGCGGTGTATTATTTTCATACCATTTCGTTTAAAAAATAAATATAATTGGTCGCAAGTAGTCCGAAACACAAGGATCAACCAGACAAAAAACGAGGTACTTAAGAAGAGTAAGTTAAAAAAAACTTGCACAGGATTTCCCCTGTCAAGACAAAAAAAATATGTTATCTGCAAAGCAACTTGTGATCTAAACTTATAGCTGCGGATTTAGAAGCTAGTATTGACTTTACTTGTGACTTTATCAGAGGGTACCAGTTAGAATATCACAAGTCAGGAAGCAACATATTTTTAAAAAACTACTCCCCTTTAATACCCGTGTATAAGAAGACTGATTTGAGCTGAATTAAAGTTCTATCAGGAATAATAAGTATCAAGTGGGAATTGCCATTGTAATATTATTGTGATAATTTCTGAGATTGATTCTATTTATAAACTGATTGTTTCCGCTCTTGTACTAAGTTGTCAGTTATTCTTAGAATATCAATAAAGGAGTGGATATTTCAGTAAACAAATTCTCCCACTCCAATACTATACCATCATCATTCTATCATCGTCAACTCGTCCATATCAATCAGACTGTTCTTCTTTTCTTACGTCTTTTCTTCTTAATTCTCACTCCTTATAAATCTCATTCGTCTTGACAATCATTCTTTAAACTGCAGTAAGTGTTTATCTGAATATTGCGAAAACAGAGATCTGTTGTCCTGTACTAAGCATATTGAATCGGTTTGGTAAGTATATGTTAGGTGTGGTTTAGTGCTCGAATGAATTTTTATGTTATTTTTCTTATAATTCGGTTTTTCCGATAAAGTAATTCAAAGTCTTTCGTGGTCTGCCTTGCCTACTTAAATATCTTAATTCATTACTCCAAAAAAAAATCTATTTCTGTCAGAACAAGACCCATCCTTGTTGAAAATTGTCTTAAAACCCTACATTTCATGTTCTAATAATGGAGATTCTAATCCATATTCACCAGTGTAATAGTACACCTATAGAAAATACCCGACTATAGATAGATACCAATAAACTTATTATCTCTCTTTAATTTATACAACATGAGCCATATTATGTGACCTTCAATTACACATCTCAATCTGACGGTTCATTTTATTGGAATCACTTTAACAAAATATCAATTCTTTATTTAGCTCTTCCCTTAATTTGGCTCTATTTCCGTCTATTCTATGACGTCAATACTGTCAAGAGATTGAAAGGAAGACGGAGAAATTTATCAATACCGAATTATATGAAACCTTTTCATGGATGTTTTTGGGTATACGTTAGTTTTCTTATGGTAGTAAATTCCATCGTGTTATAATTTAAGCATGCTGATTTCTGTAATGTAAATTTCCATGAATTTCATAGAGTTTATGTGCTCTACACAGATTGGAGATTAGATGAGTACCAGTTGTGTACAAAATGAATAAATTTCCACAAGGATCTTGATTTCCAACCGTTTTTGGACTTGGTCAACTTTGGTAGGCTATTACAGCTTCCCTTTGTGGTAAAGTAGAGGCTACAGAAATATTAGGGGGTCTCACAACACCAGGCATTTAAGAACTTGATGATGAGAGTTTTGAAATTGGCCCTACCTTGTAACTTTAATAATAAGTTTAATAGGCTTGTCGGGTTAGAATTGTGATTTGCAGTGGTACCCCTAGACTATGCAAGTACCCCAGATAAATATTTAGAGGTCATTATGTTCACATTCTAAATTTTATTCTTTTATTCTTATTTTGATAAATTTGTACGTCGACTAATGGTCTCTGTAAAGGATTACATAAACTGTCAAGTTTTAAATGTATTTATTAGGGTCAAATAAAAACAACTAGTAATGTTAGCTCGTTATTTCTAAAATTGATTGAATAAGACGAAAATATCTCAGAAAGCCAAATTTAGAAACATATTAAGAATCTTGAATCAAAAAAAGTAGTTCGGCTGCGGTTAAAAGCGCTCTTCTTGTCTAAAATTGATCTCCTTTAGGAATATAGATAATGTGTTTACACTGTTTTCTTCAATGAATGGAACAGCGAGGAATTGCAGACGGCAAGTCTTTGACGTCAGAGCGAGTCTGTGTATGAAATAAAAATCAGGAACTCCAAGATAGACAAATTCTGTGTTTTCAAGAAGCGATGTTAATGGTGCATGGTGCAATAATGAATGTTATAATTGAGCCACATAACGCAATGTTCTATAACCAAATGTTTTCTAAACCAATGTGCAACATTACATTTCAATCTATTTGTAAAGAATTAGCCTTCATCGCCCTGTCAATGTGTTGAAAGTTAGATCGATCGTTGGTGACTTGCTATATTCATATTGAAAGTCTTGATGATATTACTCGTCCGCTTAAATCTGTGGACACCCACACAGATGGAGTTGCTAGAACTAGGTTGACAATTACCACTTCCTGACATTTGTGACGTTACTCTTTATGCGTCCTACGTCACACTTTCCTTTGGGGTAATAATAAAGAGTGCTATGACGAGAATGGAAGGATCACGGCGTCTTTTAAAAGTCATTTCCGACTTAACAACATATCAGAATAGGACGAAAATAATTTCCTTTATCGGATTTTTAAATTGAAAATCTAAATCCGGCCATTTGACCTTTAAGAGCGTCTATTTTGGAATGACGCCACAAAAACAACAATATTGCCTCTATACAGTGATAGAATTGGGATGCTTTTATGAGAGAATATAAAAGATCTCTAACAAAGAATTCCTAAGATTTATAGAGTAGGTGGATTCGCTTTTTACAGTTTCTTAACAAATAAATCTTCTCTCTTCCTTAAAATGAGTTGGTGAAGTAATTCATTGAAAAGTTACTTCATGAATTTAGAATAGTTTTCGATCGTTTCTTTTCAAATTCCTTTCATATCGTTTAACGTAATTTGAAATATCTATTTCATAAAATCACGACCATGTATTGATACAAAAGAATGTTTTGTATTTCTAGTCTTTTACAAAAGCCTTTAGATGCTATCTGCGTTGGGGATATGTGGGAAGGTGAAACTCAGATAGACCTTGCAACAAACAAAATCTGACAGCACCTCGAAGAATCTGATAATCGTTGAAGTTGGATTATCTAAATATAAGATAGGTAATAAGTGTTTAGCTTTAAGGTAATTTCAGGTCGATTATAGATTTAACTCCTCGAATCCTAGTTGTTGACTTGAGCGTAACGCGTATACTGCCCTTATCAGTCTTTGGTGTGTTCAGGTTGACCACATTCACATACTGGAGCTGATGTTCTGTGATATCCGAAGTTACTGGGAATCAGTAGTTAGGGAAGTCAACGGGAGTAACGGGAAATTCTTTCCCTACGCTAAATGAAAAGGAATTTGAAAGTTGTTTGGGATAGAGGAGTGGTTAATACGGTTCAGCCTCAAGTTTCTTGTTTTCGCTCTGGGATTTTTTTACTAGCAATATTATGCCCCTATCGAAACGATATCTAAATATTGTAAATCTGTCGATAGTATCTAGCAGCTATTATATGAAAACATTAATTGTGTCATATAATAATTGCTTACAGGTGCTGTTACACGCTGTTATCCGGTTCATCATATATTTCTATATATATATATTTTCACTGGATATGTTACCTTTGGATAATTCCACTGTCTGACTGTTGTAGGTGGGCGCCTTACTGCCATTAGACAAAAGCTAATCATGAAATGAATTTCGAATAAGAAAAGTCGTAGGGTACATTTGTAAAGATGACAGAATAGATTTGTTTACGTCTGTTGTCGAAATGTGAGCTGGGATTTATAACATATAACATTAGATTATATCTCATGGCATTGAACCCTGGCACGAAATTCCACCCACTATATGTCATGATGTCCATAAATTTTACAAGTGAGTTACACAACTTGGTTGGTTTTGCCCTCCATAACTTTCATCAGCGTTACAGGTGGTATTATTAATAAAGAGAATTGTTGTTATTTGGTGCCATGTTCGATCTAATCTGAAATATGTTGCTGAATACTTCGTTTAGATCTTTTCTTCTGTTACTGCAGTTGATATTACATAAGTTATTGTTTCTGGGACATCTACTTAGATAAAAGGCGCAACATATCTCCAGTGTTTTAAAGGGACATTCCGCTTTTTTGAGTTTTTATTATAAAGAAAGGCGTAAATTATAACTGAAAATATTTCTAAAGTATGCTATTTATATCTATGTATCTTTTGATCAAAATGAATTTGTTAAAGGGTTAATTAAAAACGAAGAGTACTAATTGTTAATTAAGCAGTTTGACCTAGATTTATAATGGCTCGATATTATTCGTTTAAACCTTTTGAATACATAGGAGATATTCATCTACAATTAGGCGTTTATTTTACTTAGATCCGTACAGTAGTTTTCTAACAGCTTCAAAAAAAGCAAAAAACCTTACGTAAACTTTTTAAAACAGTTTTGGCTTTATAAAATTAATGGATAGGTTTTTTTAGTTAAAATTTTCAGATACGTAAAAGGACACATGCATTTGCCCAATAGAAGGCAAATCAAGTCTACCGTCTTGTTATAATAAATTGGACGGAAACATTGATGTGGTCAGATACTCTTGGGTACTCCGCTGTAAATATAAACATTACCATGCTGCTAATATATTCTAATGGTGAAATCACTGAAACCTAATCCTAAATCTTACAGTTGTATACAGGGAATTGATTCCATTTGTAAACATGTATAATTGTACCCAGTGGAAATTATAACCTTTCCTTAACAGATTTATCGCCTTTCATTTATTAGCATTGAAATCCAGAGTTCAAGAATGCTATAACAACAAATCACAAGGATGAAACTGACAAATTTCTATCCAATTCACAATTCGACCAAAACAACATCCAGCGTTAAAGGTCATGGCTCAAACTTTTCTGAAATTGATTTGGGTCTTGAGTATGTGAAAATAGTGTTCCGATTTACTAGAACATTTTATGATTTTACTTTATCTTATTAAGGGCATTCTAAAAGGGAGTGGGGCAACACTAATTCAAATTATTGCACAATAATTGATAAGATTGATTGATATGTGTTGTTTTTTAGAAAACAAAAGTAGAAATAGAAACTGATTGGACAGCTTTAGTATGAATTGAGTAGGTAGAATATTAGAGATACAGTACTGATTAGTTGGATAGAGTATGAATTGTGTAGGTAATGAATTGGAAATATACAGTACTGATTAGTTAGATACAGTACAAACTGAGTAGATATAATATGAATTGTAAATGTACAGTAATGATTAGCTAGATACAGTACGAATCGAGTAGGTAGAATATGAGATTTACAATACTGATTAGTTAGATACAGTACGAATTGAGTAGGTAGAATATGAGATTTACAATACTGATTAGTTAGATACAGTACGAATTGAGTAGGTAGAATATGAATTGGAAATGTACAGTACTGATTAGTTAGATACAGTACGAATTGAGTAGGTAGAATATGAGATGTACAGTACCTATTGGTTAGATAGAATACGAATTGTGTAGGTCAAGTATGGATTGGAGATGTACAGTACTGATTAGATAGATACAGTACGAATTGAGTAGGTAGAATATGAATTGGAGAAGTACAGTACTGATTAGATAAATACAGTACAACTAGGTTCGGTAAAGTATAGTTTAGAAAAAGATAGCTTGCGTTGCAAGGTAACATACGCCCACTGGCAGCTGTCAGAAATAATAAAACAGTCTTTAGTGACTAAAGTACGAATTTTCTCATATTGAAGAAATTATTTATGCTGAATAATTCCACAAAATTTTTTAAAATCAATATCAATAACCCAAATACAACAAACAATTAAATCACACAGCTCTAATCAAGGGCAAAAAACAACTTTTGACGCGTGTTTACAAAGTCAAGGGCAATAACTCAAAAAATGTTCATCAAAAATATCTCTTGTTAGAACTTGTCCGAGATCTTATCAATTCCATTGATCACACCAAGTTTCATCAGAATCTGTTGAAAACTGTAGCTTCAATCCTGCTCACGAACTATTTTCTAACAAATTTCAACGCGTTTTAACAAAGTCAAGGGCAATAACTCAAAAACCGTTCATCGAAAATGCGTCAAGTTAGAACTTGTCCGAGATCTTATCAATTCCAATAATCACACCTAGTTTCATCAGAATCGGTTGGAAAAAGTAGCTTCAATCCTGCTCACGAACTATTTTTAACAAATTGCGACGCGTTTTAACAAAGTCAAGGGCAATAACTCAAAAACCGTTCATCGAAAATGCGTCAAGTTAGAACTTGTCCGAGATCTTATGAATTCCAATGATCACACCAAGTTTTATCAGAATCGGATGAAAACTGTAGCTTCAATCCTGCTCACGAACAATTTTTAACAAATTTCAAGGCGTTCTAAGTCAAGGGCAATATCTCAAAAACCGTTCATCGAAAATATGTCAAATTCGAACTTGACCGAGATCTTATCAATCTAAAGCATCACACCAAGTTTTATCAAAATCAGATAAAAACTGTGGTCTCTATAGTGCTCACAAGAAATGTTGACGGACAGGGGCGACGACAATATACGACCACATATTCATGTGGGCGTATAAAAACCGAACTTAGTTGGACAGAGTATGAATTGTGTAGATAAAGTATAAATTAGAAATATACAGTATCATTTAAGATAGAGTATGAATTGAGTAGAGAAGGTATAAATTAGAAATATACAGTATCATTTAAGATAGAGTATGAATTGAGTAGAGAAGGTAAAGTATGAATTGGAAATATACAGTACTGGTTAGACTAGTACAGTACAAGTGATGTAGGTAAAGAATGATTTAAAAATATACAGTGCTGATTTGAAAGATACAGTACGAATTGAGTAGATAGATTATGATATAGAGTAGGAATGAGAAATATAGAGAACTAATTAATGAGATACAGTATGAAATGTGAGATGTAGAAGTAAAGTATGAATTAGAAATAAAGAGAACTAATTAATGATATTATACAGTATGAAATGTGAGATGTAGATAAAATATGAATTAGAATTAAAGAGAACTAATTAATGATATTATACAGTATGAAATGTGAGATGTAGCTAAAGTATGAATTAGAATTAAAGAGAACCAATTAATGAGATACAATATGAAATGTGAGATGTAGATAAAGTATGAATTAGAATTAAAGAGAACCAATTAATGATATACAGTATGAAATGTGAGATGTAGATAAAGTATGAATTAGAATTAAAGAGAACCAATTAATGAGATACAATATGAAATGTGAGATGTAGATAAAGTATGAATTAGAATTAAAGAGAAATAATTAATGATATTATACAGTACGAAATGTGAGATGTAGATAACCAATTAATGATATACAGTATGAAATGTGAGATGTAGATAAAGTATGAATTAGAATTAAAGAGAACCAATTAATGATATACAGTATGAAATGTGAGATGTAGATAAAGTATGAATTAGAATTAAAGAGAAATAATTAATGATATTATACAGTATGAAATGTGAGATGTAGATAACCAATTAATGATATACAGTATGAAATGTGAGATGTAGATAAAGTATGAATTAGAAATAAAGAGAACTAATTAATGAGATACAATATGAAATGTGAGATGTAGATAAAGTATGAATTAGAATTAAAGAGAACTAATTAATGATATTATACAGTATGAAATGTGAGATGTAGATAAAGTATGAATTAGAAATAAAGAGAACTAATTAATAATATTATACAGTATGAAATGTGAGATGTAGATAAAGTATGAATTAGAATTAAAGAGAACTAATTAATGATATTATACAGTATGAAATGTGAGATGTAGATAAAGTATGAATTAGAAATAAAGAGAACCAATTAATGTTATACAGTATGAAATGTGAGATGTAGATAAAGTATGAATTAGAAATAAAGAGAACCAATTAATGAGATACAATATGAAATGTGAGATGTAGATAAAGTATGAATTAGAATTAAAGAGAACTAATGAATGAGATACAGTATTAAATGTGAGATGTAGATAAAGTATGAATTAGAAATAAAGAGAACCAATTAATGATATACAGTATGAAATGTCAGATGTAGATAAAGTATGAATTAGAATCAAAGAGAACCAATGAATGAGATACAGTATTAAATGTGAGATGTAGATAAAGTATGAATTAGAAATAAAGAGAACCAATTAATGATATACAGTATGAAATGTCAGATGTAGATAAAGTATGAATTAGAAATAAAGAGAACCAATTAATGAGATACAATATGAAATGTGAGATGTAGATAAAGTATGAATTAGAATTAAAGAGAACCAATTAATGATATACAGTATGAAATGTGAGATGTAGCTAAAGTATTAATTAGAAATAAAGAGAACCAATTAATGATATACAGTATGAAATGTGAGATGTAGATAAAGTATGAATTAGAAATAAAGAGAACCAATTAATTAGATCCAGTATGAAATGTGAGATGTAGATAAAGTATGAATTAGAATTAAAGAGAACCAATTTATGATATACAGTATGAAATGTGAGATGTAGCTAAAGTATGAATTAGAATTAAAGAGAAATAATTAATTAGATACAGTATGAAATGTGAGATGTAGATAAAGTATGAATTAGAAATAAAGAGAACTAATTAATGAGATACAATATGAAATGTGAGATGTAGATAAAGTATGAATTAGAATTAAAGAGAACTAATTAATGATATTATACAGTATGAAATGTGAGATGTAGATAAAGTATGAATTAGAAATAAAGAGAACTAATTAATGATATGATACAGTATGAAATGTGAGATGAAGATAAAGTATGAATTAGAATTAAAGAGAACTAATTAATTAGATACAGTATGAAATGTGAGATGTGGATAAAGTATGAATTGAAAATATCATAAAACTGATTAGTTAGATACAGATACTAATAAATTCAATAAAGTATGAATTAGAAATATCCAGCTCAATTTATAAAACGTCCTTTTGTTTTAGCTTTAAGGTCTTTCATTTCAATTTCAATACACAAGTGCATAGCTGGAATAATAATTTCTATCTGAATATTTGAGATTGATAATTAGATATCTGATGCTACATTTGACCTTTACAGTGTGTTTATCAACTATTTATATTGATATAGATTATTATTGTCAGGTAATTTTAGCATCAGACTATGTAACATTGACATTTCATTTTCTGTATCATTATACTTCGTATCATGTAAACATAAAAATTTAGCTTGATAAGATGACATACAAGGTAAACATGATCTGGTTAAATTAAAACTTTTTTTTTATTTTATAATGTAAAATTCGACTGCAATTAAATAACAGCGAGAATGTAGATAATACGACATATAATTCAGTTGAATTTAAGGTGGGTCGTAAAGAGAGCTCTTCGTCTCGTTGGAAATTATGATGGATGTCGACATTTTTTATGGCTTACAAAATTCATTTTATTTATCTGAAGATTTTATACTTATCATTTGATACGTGAATAATGGGACAACTTTATTTTTATTATCACTGTAATAAAACCGTACTAATTTTTGCAATAAAAATGTTTACATGTCAGCTGATATAAAGCCACTAACCCTCTCGTCTTATTTTACTATGTGACATCTTGAAACTGTTGTGAATATGTCAAATTAGCCTTATCCTTTTAAATCAAATATAAGTCATGTTATTGGACCTTTTATTAATTTGTGTCAATTTCAAAAACATATTTTGTTTTGTGTTAATCAAATTCTTATAGAAGATTGGGGATGGATTTTAGTCTCATTAACATGGGCATACAAATAAAATGCTTGTTATAGATGAATCTTGAAGACTTTTCACGATATATAGAGAATTGAGTATTCACCAGGTAGGTAGGTAGATAGATAACAAGTTAACATTCGCTTCCAACGGATGCTGATGGATATTCAACACATTATTTCTTTCCTACTTACGTTTCGGCCTGCAGACAAATAGTCCAACTTACTCACTGGTCGCCAGTTCCTTCATAAAATTGCTAACATGAGTTATACCCCTTTACCGGAAAAATTCCCTTCTACACATATATAATATGTATTGATGAGAGAGCGCGGTGGTTGACTCCAGTCAGGTGGGAGTGCAGGTTGGAGAATAATGAAATATCGTAATTACGTGTTACGTTTCGATATTTAAAATATTCTAAAGTCTGGCTCACCGGTCGCAACCTGCTGACCCGATTAGGTCTTGTAGGCAAGAGTTGTTTCCCTTATTTTATTTTTTCTAAAAATCAAAATAAATCCCCATCGCTTTATTTATGATAGAACGTTTTTTTTATGAATATTCCCTCGGAATGTAGGTTTTAAATAACATAAAGACCTCGAATGTGTTTTATCCTATACTTAATATATATTGTTGTAAATCATTTAATATGAACAGGTTGATACTTCAATTGGGTCTGTCAAAACCAATCAGGACAAGCTAAGGGTGCGGGCACATGAACAGTCTTGGTCGCCGGTTTTTGTCGCTGACTCAAATCTTTGATTTAAATCTCACGTGTTTCCTTTACAAAAATCGCCGACCAAGGTCGCTCGTGTGACCAATATATATAGATGATGGATATTCCCTAATATAACCTATTATAGCTCAGGTTTATATCCAATAGTAACTACCACTATGCAGCCTACTCTAAGTCAACATGGCACATCCGAGGGGGCCATGAATACATATTTATATCCGGTAAGGTGTTTATATAGGTTAACGTTGACGTTTTTACGCTTTACATTAACTCCAAGCGAAATGTAGGGTAATGAACTCAATTGCTAATAACCAGAAATAAGCATATGTGTCATGATTGATAGTTTTATTCTCTGACATTATCAATCCTGTAATCATGTCACAAGGATAAAACACGTAAAGTTTTTAATTCTTAGAAAAACCGTAACCTATATTTTAAAACAGTCGGCTGCGCAAGTGAAAAACGGGCTTACGGTCTTCAGAGAAATCTTCATATCATCGTTGTAAATAATAAGTTAATTAGTGTTATTTAATATAATAATATCATTATCATTATTAATTCATTTAAGACAGGCATACACTGTACGCTGCAGTTCATAATAACCATATGCCTACATCCCTAGGAGTAATATAGCTATGAGCTACACAAACCAAGGTGATACTTTATACGAAGATGATACAGATACCTTAATGTAGGTTCCATGTTAATGGCACGATTGTGTATGTCAGGTTGAGGACAATGAATGTAGGCCTACTGTTGTGACACGCGGCGAGTAACATATTCTATCACATCAATTTGCAATCTTTTTGCAGAATTCCACGTTTACTTCATACATCTAGATGTTTTTCTGTAAGTTACTGCACAGATCACCAATGATCTGAAGTTAATTGCATGCCCTTATAATTAAGATCACTAATAATTTCAACCAATCGAATGATTTTATTAATATCTATTAAAGGGACTAAAAGGGGGGAGGGGGAGTTTAGTCTGGAATATATGTAAATAGTCTTCAGAAGTACTATAAATGTAAGAACATCACAAAGTTCCTTTTAAAATACTTCGAACTAGTAATTTTTCTCACTATTTATATATACATTCAAACGCAGATAATTCTGGATATGGATTTGAAGGCTCAAATTTAGACGGTGAGCTGTGAAGACAATTTCTGATTAGCTTAGTAAAAAATTCCCGTTTCTGAGACTGGAGTATGAGTGGTCAACAAAATGGCTCTGTCCCTTTAATTATTGTGTCTTGACAGTCCATACAGTGTTAATGATTGGTTAGCAAAAATTATGACGTTACCGGACTAAAATTCGTCTGTACATGGTTATATGGATAAATTGTTATCTAATTCACGATTCTGTGGTTTCCCTATAACCCCGATAAAAGTAGGTGACGCCTTATCTTACAGGAGTTCTATATATTTAGACCAGAACGTCATGAAATATTTATCAATAAACTATTCCCAAACTAAGATAAAACACTGAAGGTTACACTTCTCATACTTACAGATAAGATAGGCCTACTGGCATGAAGATAAGAACAGATATACATGACGTTTAAAGTCGATGGCAACACCAAGGCATTTTCTCATGCTTTCAAGGGATATCTTTTTTTTTCTCTATTTCATGTGAGATAATTTTATCAAAGCTGCCCGTATTTCATATGTTGTGGTCAGTATTGCCACGGATACGGTTGTGCAATCTGAAACAAGATTCAGCTGTCGAGTATTGCTGAATGCTGACATCTAGTATCTCATTTCGGTTATTCCGTAAATCTGTATCTAAACGCTGCAGAGTCCGAGTGGAACTTTTCACTGTTCTTTCTCTCTTCTAGTGTAACAACTTTTGTTACCCATTTCAAAATTCAGTTTAACTTTCAACAAATGCATTCAATAAGGATGATTTGGATTTTATTTAAAAGTATTGAATTGTAAATTTAGTTGACTCTAAACAGCCGAACCAGAAGTAAAACCCAGATCATACCCCTTTACCTACAACGGTACTGCGGACAAAGAAATATCAGATAACTGCGGTTTCTTTTACAGTAAAAAATCTTTAAATTTAAGGGTTCACTTTTAACATCCTTTATCAAGATGAAAAATAAGAATTATGAGGTATCTATTTCAAGATTGATCTGAAGTGAAGATTAACAAGTGTAATCCTTATGATATTTTACGGATATTTTATCTTTTCTCGGTATAATAATAGTCATTTCTTCCTATTTTAGTCAAATAGAAACCTATTTTTAGGAACGAGGACATTTAAATCTGAAGTTTTCAATTAAGTTGTCTGGAGTTTTATGAAAGGTTTGTAGTTAAATCAAGAACTTGTCTAAGAAGAACTCTGACAAATTATCTGAAGAAAAAGACAATCATACCAGTATTCTACAACAAATGTCTTCAGTCTACTGCCACTTATTGGCTGGAAATACATTCGAGTGCCCCGTCGTCTCTCTCCCTTATATTGTCCACCTTCACAATTGCGTCGACTACCTTGACTTCACTGGGTTCATCAATTCAGATGATGTGCACTTTAGCGTGGATGAAAGAAAAAAATATCATTTGTGTAAGTCTCAGAAACAATAGAATTATCAATGTAATTAATTGATGTTATTCACAATTAAGATTCAATATTTCAATACCGCTACTCTTTGATGTCTCGTTATAACAATATTGATAAGGATTGTAAGAATGGCGTTCGTTATATGAGATCAATTGAAGGAAACTTTTCTTAGATTTTTCCTTACAATATCATTGTAATTTTATTTCAACATGCAGCGAAGTCATATTTGCAGGAACAGTGATGGGGTTTTAGAAGATTAATTTGATTTTATCAAATTCCAGTGGTGACAAATTGAAATTAAATTCTAATGAGTAATGCGTCCATTTAGGGCAACCCTATGTAGTGTGTAATATGGGGAAATTCTGCCAGAACAGTGCCATTGGCCAATTAATTCACAATCATAATTAACTCACTTGTTACTCTTAAATTTGGCTTGGAGTTAAATATTTTTACGTTATCCATCAGTTGGTACCCTTCGTTACATTGAAATTTGTAGCATATCTTCCTTTAAAGATGTTATAAACTAGATTTTGTATAGTATTTATTGATTTCACTTTGTAATGCCTACAGCTTTTTTCTGAAACAGATCTATTGTAATGCCAACAGCTTTTTTCTGAAACAGATCTTTTTTTACTATTTCACGTTCATTCCTAATAATAAGTTAAACTTAAAGGCCGATTTTTTCTTTTGTGGCTTGGAATAATGACATCCAAATTTGGATGAAAATATCGGACAAACTCATATCAGCTAGTAAGGGGAGGTAACAAATTTTACAATGTGTCATCATTCCACAATAAACCTAATTGGACCCAACTAATAGTTTTATCAGAGTTTTAATTGACTGTTTTTTCCATCATATCTTTAATAATGTTTAGCTAGGGACAAGTCGCTTGAACAAAGTTTTATTAACAATATCTTTATCTAATAAACTAATGACAGCACTTATGAAATCTGAAATCAACATCGGGTCATAATTTGAAACATGATTCAACAAGGATTTTTTTAACAATAAAGTTGTGTGTTTATATACTATTTACACAATTCATTATTACAGACATTTTCTTATTAAATCTATGTCTACTATTGAAAGTTTGGTTTACATTATTTTTCAAAAAAAAATAGAAGTAGTTCTTGTCCAAGGAAATGCTTAAATTTTCTAGTGAAATTAACTACATGTACATCTCCAAAATCCAAGTGATCATTTCATACAAGCAGCATACTTTCTATAATGATTTTTACATTTTTAATAATATCACCAATCAAATGGCAACTACCACATCACATGCCAACAGTTTACCTGAACTTATACACAATACTTCAAAAAGTAGGAGACTGGTGTTGTTGTCACTGTCTATGTCAAACTATTTGTCAAAATTTTCCTGATCATTACAATTTCATATAATAAACAAATCTATACAATAACATTAGAGACTTAACAAAACATTAGGCTAT